>NC_047671.1:50560009-50873580 GCF_011762505.2 Arvicanthis niloticus | reverse complement strand
CCAGGCATGGAACTATACTCTTAAAATTCCAACATTATAGAAGCTGGGGCAGAAGACTTCATGTTCAAGGCCAGTGTGATCTATATAAGTAAGACTTTCAAAGGGTTGGAGGTGGGAGAATGAGCCAACTGACACTCTGTAATTCTAGCTCCCTTAAACTGTCTTTCTACCTCAGCATCCTGAGAGCTGAGTTTAGGTATCTCCATACCTAGCTCTGCTTTTCTTCTTGCATAAGATTGTAAGTGAGTGCACTCTGGCATGCCCCATTAAATCTAATGATTTCACCTGTTATTTAGAAAATTTTATTTATTTGCTTATTTATTTGGGGGGTGGGGTGCTGTTGACAGGATTTTATGAGATTTGTACTAGGGATTACCTTGAGCTCCTGGTCTTGATCCTTCTGATCTCACCTCCCCAAGAGTTGGGATTACATGAGCTATCAAGAAATTAACTTAGTACAATTGAAAACAGAATGTGTGGGGGTTTTATGAGAGAAAATCAGACATATAATCTACTTAAATATTAATTGGTTTAATCTTTTTAAGAATTACATAATTTCATTGCATTCTTAACTGGTTTAAATAGACTGGTCTTACTCCCTTGATGGAAGCAGCTTCTGGAGGATATGCAGAGGTTGGAAGAGTTCTCCTTGATAAAGGAGCAGATGTCAATGCGCCTCCTGTGCCTTCCTCAAGAGACACTGCTTTGACAATAGCAGCAGACAAAGGCCACTACAAGTTCTGTGAGCTCCTGATTAACAGGTAGGTAAATTTTTGTTGATATGTGTAGAACTCCAATGGTCCTTTTCACTCTTTTTTTTAAAAAGTAACTTTAACATTTCAAAAAACAATTGTTGCATGGTAAAGAACACTACAAAAATGTCAGCCTCTTACATCAAATAGACTATTGATATTTTTTTGTTTGTAGAGGAGCACATATTGATGTTCGTAACAAGAAGGGAAATACACCACTTTGGCTGGCATCCAATGGTGGTCATTTTGATGTAGTACAATTACTAGTGCAATCTAGTGCTGATGTGGATGCAGCAGACAACCGGAAAATCACACCTCTTATGTCAGCATTTCGCAAGGTAATATGACATAGGGGGAAAGATAAAATTTAATAATTTTAAAATAATTCTAAGTTAAAACCATATGTAGAATATAAACTGATACTGTGGAATTAAGTGCATCTGTATAAGTGTATCTGTGTATAAAAGTCAATGCTTATTTCTGGACATGGTATTTCATACATTTAAACCCAGCACTCAGGAAAGCAGAGGCAGGTAGACCTCTGAGTACAAGGCCAGCCTATTCTACATGAGATTCAGGTTAGCCAGAACTACAAAGTGAGATACCATCTTTTAACAAACAAACAAACACAAGCAAACAATACTATTGCCAGGCATGATGGCACATTCTGTAATCCTAGCACTCCGGAGTAAGTAAAGACAGAAAGATCCAGAGTTAAAAGCCAGTCTAGGATTGTGTATCTGAAGCAAAACAAAACAGAAAACATTGGTGTCTGTCCAGTCTTTTGTGGGTAAACCTAAGAGTTACTTGGTAGTTCATTATAATTAGCTTTGATTTTAATTCATTTGGTATCTTGATTAGCTTTTTTATGTCATATTACTGAAATAAAATTCGGGGCTGTGGAGATAGCTCAATGAGTAAAAATTCTTGCTGTGTATGCAAGAGAACCTGAGTTGGAAATACTAGCACCAAAATTAAAAGCCAGGCATGGCTACACCTGCCTGCAAGCCCACCATTTGGGATTACAGACAACCTAGCCAGAATGGCAAGCTTCTGGTTCAGTGAAAAACCCTGTCTCAAGGCAGGAAGGCAGAGAACAATAGAATAAAACACCCAGAGTCTTGTATACAACACACACACAGAGAGAGAGAGAGAGAGAGAGAGAGAGAGAGAGAGAGAGAGAGAGAGAGAGAGAGAGAGAGAGAGAGAGAGAGAGAGAATGAATTTAAGGAAAGCAATAGATACATACAGATGGTTGTTTATGAATAAAAGGGAATGAACTCAGGGGCTGGAGAGATGGCTCAGTGGTTAAGAGCACTGACTGCTTTTCCAGAGGTCCTGAGTTCCCAGCAACCACATGGTGGCTCACAGTTATCTGTAAAATAAAACCTCATACCCTCTTCTGGGTGTGTCTGAAGACAGTGACAGTGTGTGTGTGTAATAAATCTTAAAAAAAAAAAAAAAAAAAAAAAAAGGACTGGAGAGATGGCTCAGCGGTTAGGAGCATTGACTGCTCTTCCAGAGGTCCTAAGTTTAATTCCCAGCAACCACATGGTGGATAACAACCATCTGTAATAAGATCTGATGCCTTCTTCTGGTGTGTCTGATGACAGCAACAGTGTACTCATACATAAATAAATCTTAAAATGAATGAACTCCCCCATTTTATATTTATATAAACACATACACAATAAAATACTGCATAATTTTGTTCTTGTTAACTTTCACGGCCTAAATACTCATGTTGCTTTTCCTCTTTTTGTGTACTGTATTGTGTTGTCACTGGCCTGGAATGCACTAGGTTTTTAAATGTTCATATGCTTTTGCTCATTTATTTCCCTGTTTTAAAAATGTACTCCATTGTTCTTCCACCTAGGTCACCATTCTCCCATCCTTTACTTCTCATTTTACATGACCTTTTTTGAGTCTTTCTCTAATAACCAATTTGAGAAAGGTTTTATGGTTAAAATGTATTTTTCTTTTGATTTGTAATTTTACATATTCAAACTTTTTATTATTTTTATGCCCACGAGGGCTAAGAAACATTATTATCATTTTATTACTGTTTAATACAAGTTAAAGATTTTATTTTGTTTGGTTTTGTTTTTCTAAGACAAGTCTCACTATGTAGCCTTGACTAGCCTAGAACTCGAAATTTAGACCAGGATGGCCTCAAACTCATAGTGTCTGTCTTAGAAGGTCTGAACTTAAAGGCATATGTCACCATACCCAGTTTAAGGCTTTTTAAAAATAACAGTATATTTTTTGTATATGAATGTTAGCCTGCATGTACACCATACACACGTTTGGTATGCAGGGAGGCCAGAAGAAAACATTGGATCCTGTGAAACTGAAGTGACAGATGGTTGTAAATGTTTATTTCCATGCAGAGAACTGAACCCCAAGACTTCTGCCATTTCTACAAATCCCCAGTTTTTTTTTTTTTTTTAATTGTCTGTATGTGTCCTGTATATCTGTGTGTGTGTATGTGTCAGGGCATGTAAGTAGAAACTAGAGGCTTTAGATCCTGAATCCTGAGAGCTACACTTGGTTCCTCTGAAGAACAATATACATGGTTAACCATTGAGCCATCTCTCCAGTTCTATAAAAACATCATTTAATTAAAATTTAATTTAGTAAAGAACATAAATAGTACACATAGTTTAATGACTTGGTATAAATGCATATTCCATGTACTTCATTACCCTATAAAGGTAAAAGATACTTTCATATTACTAGGAGATTATCTAATATGTTTTAATTAATTTCATGTTCCAGAGGCAACTACTTTCTATTTTCTTGTCTCCCTCAGAAAGAGTCTAATGCCTTTTGTTAATTAAGAAGTGTATTTGTATGGGACGTGTGTGTGTGTGTGTGTGTGTGTGTGTGTGTGTGTGTGTCAGAATGGAAGTCAGAATACAGACTACAGGAGTCAGTTTTTTCACAGGAGAAGAGTTCTGGGGATCACATTGAAGTTGTCCAACTCTGTGGCAAGTGCCTTCACAAGCTGAGTCATCATACCATTCTGAAACCCACACTTGAGGATGTTTCAGGACCTTAATAGGAAGAGAAAATTTGCAACTTTTATCAGCCAGGCAGTGGTAGCACATACCTTTTCCAGCACTCTAGAGGCAGAGGCAGAGGCAGTATGATCTCTTTGAGTTCAAGGCCAGCCTAGTCTATAGAGTTACTTTCAGGACAGCCAGGCTTACACGGAGAAACCCTGTCTCGGAAAGAAAAAAAAAAAAAAAGTGTTTTAGTTATTCAAGTCATAAATCTCAGAAAAATGTAATAGATCACTTTGTGTAATAGTAAGATAAAACTCAAATCATGCTTTGAAATATAAAAATTGGTGTTTTCAGACTTAGACCCCCTTTATGCTGAGCTTTATTTCACAATCCACATTTTTCCTTATTAGTAGCTTTATTATATAAAAAGCTATTAGAAATAGCTTTCCTGTTTTCTGTGGGACATGGGAAAATTAATGTCTTTACTCTCATATACTGTTTGTTTGCTTGCTTGCTTGCTTGCTTGCTTGCTTGTTTTTGTTTTTGAGACAGGGTATCTTTATGTAGCCCTACTGTCCTGAAACTCACTATGTAGACCAGGCTGGCTTCAAACTCACAGAGATCCACCTGCCTTTCTCTGTCTCCTGAATGCTGGAATTAAAAGGCATCTATCACTGTGACCAGCCTACTACCATATATCCTTGAGCATGTTCTACTGATTTTTTTCTGTTTAAAAACTGAACAGTGTCCATATTTTCATAATTTTATTTATGAATTTAGTAATCTTTTAAAATACTAATTTTTCACATTAAGTTGTTAAAACATGGATAAAATTTCAAAAACCACTTTTGTGGGTTTTGTTGTGCTTTTTGTTTTTTTTTTTTCTTTTAGGGCCATGTAAAAGTTGTTCAGTATTTGGTGAAGGAAGTCAATCAGTTTCCATCTGATATAGAATGCATGAGATACATAGCAACAATTACAGATAAGGTAAGTTTACTATGTTATTGAAGCTCATTTTTATTCTTTATGGCAGCATATGCCAAGAAGTATAATGAGGAACTTGTTTCCGCTGTGTATGCATTCAGAGATAAAAGTATGCTTAGCTGGCAAGAAGGCCATGAGTTCAGTCCCAGCACCAAACAAAGAACTTGTTCTTTTTGTCATCTAAAGATTAAGAACATGGGTCTTGCTTGGGGGCGGGGGCAGTGCATCATGCCTTTACCACCATCACTGAGGAGGCATAGGCAAGTGGATATCTGAGTTCAAAGCCATCCTGGACTATAGCCTGACTTCCAGCACAACCAGGCATATACAGGGAAACCCTGTTGTGGAAAGAAAGAAGGGGGTGGCGAGAGGAAGGAAAGAAAAAATGAACAGAGGCTTTAGGCTTATCCATTTACAAAGTAGATGGATATGATACTGTTGGTGGCATATTTAAAATTACCTTTCCCCTATACATCATAATGGTAGTGACTATAGCTAAGGTTTATTGCTAAATTTTGTTAGCCTGATTAGCTTTTCTAAGAATACCTTTTTAAAGAGAGATGCCAAGCCAGGTGTAGTACGCCTTTAATCCCAGCATTCAGGAGGCAGAAGCAGGTAGATTCTGTGAGTTCAAGGCCAGCCTGGTCTACAAAGTGAGTTCTGAGACAGCCAGGACTACACAGAGAAACCCTGTCTTGAAAAATCAGAACAAAAGAGAAGAAAAAGGAAAGATACCTTTGTCTTACATGATGATGCACACTTATCATCCCAGTACTTGAGAGGCAAGATTTCGAGAAGTTTGAGGGCAGCCAGAGCCACATAAGGAGACGTTGCCTCAATAAATAAATAAATAAGCCTTATTTTTGCCACATTGTAGTTCCATACCTGTATTTCCAGCACTTGGAAGGAGGTTCAACAACTCAACTAACTTCAAGGCCCATCTCAACAGTTTAGTGGGTTGAAGGCTAGGTTTGGGCTGAGCTACTGTCTCAAAAAAATTTTTTTTTTCTTTTTAAAGGTGTTTCATTCTTATAAACAATTGATACAGAACCAAACTCAAAGTTTAATTTGATTTGGCCAATTTCTAGTTGTTGGAGGTTTGACTTGTGGACCTTTCTTATTCTAATTATATTGGACCCTTTATTAATAAATGTTTTTGTGTTTATGTAATTGTACTTTGCCCTCTCTGAAGGAACTGCTGAAGAAGTGTCACCAATGTGTTGAGACGATTGTGAAGGCTAAAGACCAGCAGGCTGCAGAAGCAAATAAAAATGCAAGCATTCTCCTAAAAGAACTGGATCTAGAAAAGGTGAGGGGTTAGAATGAGCTCCCTGTTAGAAATCAAAATCAGAGTAATTTGTTGTCTGTTTAAATAGTAGTCTTTAGCAAAATATGATTAAAAGGTAATTGTTAGAGTTTCCTTGTAAAGTTTTATATTATTGTCTGGGTATTTAGGGAAATCCTAGCTTTGTTCCATGGCACTGTCTAGGATGTGTAAGACAATGGGAAAAGTTTTAAAATAAAAACCCGGATTTCCTTTCTGACACTCTTACTCAGAACAAAAAAAAAAAAAAAATAGAAATGTCCAATAAATAGGTGAAAAATGTTCAACTTACTAATAAACAAAGAACTATCTAGTGAACAATTAAGCTGGGTATGGTGGCAACACCTATAATCCCAGCACTCAGAGGATTAAGTAGATTCATTAGTTTAAAGCCACCTGAGATGTACAAAACACACTATCTAAAAATATCAATCAGGGCCAGGCATAGTAGTATACACCTTTAGTCCCAGTACTCAGGAGGCAGAACTCAGAGTTCAAGATGAGTCTCAGAATAAATTTAAGATAAAAAGATAGGAGTATTCATTGACATTCATTGTTTTATTGCTTATAATGAACAAAAGTAAAAATCTTAAATGTCTTGTCACTAGGAAATTAATTAGGGTGTCTCTGTGTAACCTTGGCTGTCCTGGAGCTTGTTTATAAATATTATGATAGCTGTGGTTTAGGCAAATATGTACCTCAGAATTGTATTTTTCTGTTTTTTTTTTTTTTTAACTGACGTTAAATTTATATGTCACAGATTTTATCCATTTAAAGTTTTACAAATCACTGTAGTATTATATTCATTGACTTGTGCATTCATTCATCACTACAATCTATCTATGCCATCTCCCTCACTTTATTTAAGACAGAGTCTTTCTATGTAGTTCTGGCTGGCCTGTTAATCAGAGACCTGCCTCTGCCTCCCAACTACTGGGATTAAACCATGCCCAGCCTGGGTATTTGTTTGTTTGTTTTTCTTTTTAATTATGCATATGCTGCCTAGAGGTATCAGATCCCCATAGAGTTAGAGTAACAGACACCTGCAAGCTGCCTAGGGTTAGGGTTAGGGTACTGGAACCAAACTTGTGTCCTCTGTAGAGTATTACATACTCTTAACCACTGAGCCATATCCTTAACCCTTCCTATTTATTTAAATAGCTTTATTAAGGAATAACTGAAAAATTTACAAATTAATATATGGTTTTATTTCTTTTAAAATTTAATTTAGCAATTTTTTATTTAGTGGTTTAGTTGAATGTAGGATCTCACTGTATTATTTCGACTGGCCTTGAATTATAGGTATATACCATCACATCTGCTCTGACTTGATGTCTCTCTGCCACTACTCCATGTTTAGCAAACATTCTACCACTGAGCTCTTACCCTAGCCTGATAGTTCATTTTTCAATTAGGTTATTTGATCATTAGTGAATAAAAAGAGATACCTGTATATTTTAGGTATACATGTATCTTATCAGATAAAGTAATTCTATTTTTATATGCCGTTTTCTTACGATCATTGAATTATAAAGATATTTATAATTGATGATCATTTGAATTATAAAGATATTTAATCTTGACATCAAATTTGTTTTTTTTCTTTTGTTGCTTTTAAATTTTCATTTGAGACTGGCATCCATGGGAACTAAAGGACAAAAATGTCATTTCATTTAATGTTTTAAATTAAATTACTACATTATTGGGGCTGGAGAGATGGCTTAGCTTTAAGAGCACTTGTGTGGCATGTGCAGAGAATGGGTTCAATTCCCAGCCTTCACATTGGTGGCTTACAACCATCTATACCTCTAGTTCTAGAGGATCCCATGCCTGCTTTTGACCTCCTCAGGCACCAAGCATGCCAAATAATGCATACTCAGGCAAAACACCCATACAGAAAACAATATAAGAAATGTTTTCACATTATTAAATTAAATGATATACCTTATTTACAGTCAAGAGAAGAGAGCAGAAAGCAAGCTCTTGCGGCTAAAAGAGAGAAGAGAAAAGAAAAGAGAAAAAAGAAAAAAGAGGAACAGAAAAAGAAACAAGAAGATGAAGAGAACAAGCCTAAAGAGAATTTAGAACAACCAGAGGGTGAAGATGAAGAGAATGATGAAGATGGTAAAAAAATGATTCATGAATTACGGATAAAATTATCCTCTGTTAGTTAGCACAGTAGAGTAAACCTGTAATCCCATCACATAGGATGCTGAGACAGGGGAATTGCCATAAATTCAAGACCAGGCTAGCTACATAGAAAGACACTGTCTCTAAATTAAATGATAAGTAAAATTTAAATTAACCTTTTGGGGGACATTACTTTAATCTGAAATTGATAGTTGGCTTTTATAGTAAATAATGCTAAAGTGCTTTACAGTATAAACCAATAGAGAAAACAGGAAGATAAAGGCAAGCATGACTTAAAAATGTGGAGTGTTTCATTTTTTGTTTCTTTGTTTCAAGACAGGGTTTCTCTGTGTAGCCTTGGCTGTCCTGGAACTCACAGAGATCCTCCTGCCTCTACTTCTGGGATTAAAGGTGTGTGCCACCACTGACCAGCTTTGTGGAGTATAACTTAAGTTTTCCTGTAAAACACCTTGTATATATTAAACAAATACAATAAAAGATTTACCAGTTTTCCTTCAGGTTCTTCTCTACTTTTAACTTCCATAATTAGAATAATTCCTCAGTGAATTCTTAGCAAAGGTTAAGGCTTAAAACTATGGAGGGTAGACTTATCAGTAGATGTATTTAGTAGACAAATTAATTGTGCATCTCTTGAATTCTAGTTCCTCAATACTATTTTAGATTTTTCCTAAATTCAAAGTATATTGTGGTTCTTTAATAGTTCATAGGATTTGTACTATCAGTCTTCAGAATACTAATGGTAGGGCTGGAGAGATAGCTTTGTGTTTTAGAGCCCTGGCTGCTCTTCCAGAGAACTCCTTTTCAATTTTCAGCACACACGTGGCAGCTCGCAACTGTCTGCAACTCCAGTTCCAGAGACTCCAACACCCTCACACAGACATACTTGCAGACAAAACATCAATGCACATAAAATAAGAATAAACAAAATGTTTTTTTAAAAGAATATTAATGGTATATATTTTACACAAACTTATACATCAGAATTATCTAATAACAATAAGTATTTATTTATTAGTGAAAAGGAAAATATGACCCAAAAAATGATTGGTTATGAATTATTACATATATTCTGTTATGATTTATTTGACATCTTTGGCCCTCATTGTGATTTTTTTTTTCATTAATTTCAGTGGAGCAAGAAATTCCCATAGAGCCTCCGAGTGCAACCACCACTACTACAATTGGAATCTCTGCTACATCTACCACGTTTACAAATGTATTTGGCAAAAAAAGAGCCAATGTAGTGACAACTCCCAGCACCAATCGGAAAAATAAGAAGAATAAGACAAAAGAGTCCCCTCCCACAGCACATTTAATTTTACCTGAGCCACATATATCTTTAGCACAACAAAAGGCAGATAAAAATAAAATAAATGGAGAACCTAGAGGTGGTGGTGCAGGTGGGAATAGTGATTCAGATAACATCGATAGCACAGACTGCAACAGTGAGAGCAGCAGCGGTGGGAAAAGTCAAGAGTTTAGTTTCAGTGTGGATGTGAATTCCACCAGTGACAGGAAGAGCTCCACAGTTGTCAGTTCTCAAGAGGAAAAGGCCATTACCACCACTCCCAAGACTCAGACACGGTACATTTTTCTATTTTAACTCTTTATTCAACTCTTCTTATTTCATGCCTGGCATAAAAATTTTACAGTATGTTATCTAAGTACAAGTTGTATTAAACAGTTCCATAATATTATCCTGTCTCTAGTCTTCAGAGCTAAAATTTGTCTCCGTCCTCTTGACCATGTTTTCATTGTAAAGATTACTAGATATTTTACAAGATTCTTTACAAGAATCTTTACAAGATTCAAGTCTAAAGTTTAAAAATATTGCCAAACTTTGATTTTAGTTTACTGTGTTAATTTTATTGAATAACCCATTTGATATTAAAATAGATGGTTGCTGATTTTGTTTGTTTTCCTGTCTTGATTATTTAATGTACCAAACTTCAAAAAATATTAATCTATGTAATCTTTTGAATTTTATCTTAAAATGTATTTTTTGCTGAACTCCATAATTCCATTTTCTCAGCCTTGATGGTGAAGTAAATGCTAATTCCACGTCAACAAGCTACAAGTCATTGCCATTAAATTCTCCAACCATGAAACTGAATCTCACTAGTCCTAAAAGGGGTCAAAAAAGAGAAGAAGGGTGGAAAGAAGTTGTTAGAAGGTAAGTAGAATTAATCCTATTTGTTACTTTTTCTTTCTTTTTTTTCAAACAGGTTCTCATTAAGCAGTTCTGGCCTGCTTAGAACTAATCAGTAAACCAAAAATATCTTAAAATGCCTGGCAGACCTCCTCCTCTGTCTCCCAGGTGATGGGATTATAGCAGTATGCCACCACAATGGCTTTTTGTTTTACTTTGTTTTGTTTATTTAGAGTTGATACAGCCCAGGCTGACCTTAAATTTGTTAAACAGTCAAAGCTAACCTTAAATTCCTGATCCACTTGTTTCCACAGCCCAATACTAGAATTATAGATACATACTACCACACCTGGCTTAAAATTCTTTATCTTTTATGATATGGTTACCTGTTTAATCATTTGAATGTAACCATTATTTATTATAAACTACAACACCAGGGGCTGGAGAGATGGCTCAGCAGTTAAGAGCACTGACTGCTCTCTTCTAGAGGTCCTGAGTTCAATTCCCAGCAACCACATGATGGCTCACAACCATCTGTAGTGGGATCTGATGCCTTCTTTTGGTATGTCTGAATATAGCAACAATGTACTTATATATATAATAAGTAAATAATTTTTTAAAAAAGAAAACACCATACTAAATACAGAATAGAATAAAAGAAAGTTAGAAACAATACATAGAATTTACACAAGGTATTGAATTGCATTTTATGTAGGCCAAACTTGAGACTTTTTAAAAATTGCTAAATATGAACTGTTCATGGTTTAAAATTACAAGCTAATATATACTACTCACTGTTTTGTTTTTAACACAGGGCTTCATTCACTGGCTGGCCCTGGCTGGCCTGGCACTAACTATGTAGACCAGGTTGGCCTTCATTGAGATCCAAATGCCTCTGCCTTCCAGTCCTGGGATTACGGGTGTGTGCTACCACCACCATTCCTGGCCCAATGGTGTTTTGTTTTGTTTTGTTTTGTTTTTTGTTTAGAAAGAGAAAGCATATTAGTTGCAGATTAGTTGACTTGTGATATTTTAAGCAGATTAGAATGCTTACATTATGAGTTGCTAAGTTGTCTCTTTGTTTAAATCAGGATCTCAGTATGTAGCCCTGACTGTCCTAGAACTCACAACGTAGACCAGGTTGACCTCAAACTCACAGAGATCTCCCTGCCTCTGCCTCCCAAGTGCTGGAATTAAAGGCTTGTACCACCACACTCTGCTTAGGATTTTTGTTTTAAATGGCAATCTAATTTTTAATCTCATTTTCCTCAACTGAATTCAATAGAATGATTTCTAAAGTAAGAATTTAATTATTTAAGGTTCAAGGATATTCTATAAAATTCCATCAACATAATTAGACATCTTTAACTTTATATTCCAATATTAAAGACATTTGGTTTCATAAACTCATGGGTAGCCTTCATTTTCTAGGTCAAAGAAATTATCTGTTCCAGCCTCAGTGGTGTCCAGAATAATGGGAAGAGGAGGATGCAACATTACAGCAATACAAGATGTTACTGGTGCCCATATTGATGTGGACAAACAAAAAGATAAGAATGGAGAAAGAATGATTACAATACGGTAACTATAAAAATAACATATATTACTAGTTCTGGATCAAAATTTTATAAGAGGAATACTTCAAGGTAGGAATTTTATTTGAAAATTGGGATATAGCTCAATGATAAATTGCTTGCTTAGCATATATTAAGCCCTATGTTTAACTCCAGGGAAAAAATTTACATGTTTCCTAAAATTTTCTAGGGATAAACCAAATCAAAATGTATTGAATGAAAAAGAATTTTTTCAATGATAAAAAAGGTATGTTGTTCTTTATATTGTTGATCTCATGTCGTTTATTTTCCAGGGGTGGTACAGAATCAACAAGATACGCAGTTCAGCTTATCAATGCCCTTATTCAAGATCCTGCAAAGGAACTAGAAGACTTGATTCCTAAAAACCATATCAGGACACCTGCCAGTACCAAGTCCATTCATACAAACTTCTCATCTGGAGTAGGCACCACAGCAACGTCCAGCAAGAATGCATTTCCCTTGGGTGCTCCAGCTCTTGTAACATCACAAGCAACAACATTATCTACGTTCCAGCCCACTAATAAACTTAGTAAGAATGTGCCAACAAATGTACGATCTCCTTTCCCAGTGTCTCTTCCCTTAGCTTATCCTCATCCTCATTTTGCTCTCCTGGCTGCTCAAACTATGCAACAGATTCGACATCCTCGCTTACCCATGGCGCAGTTTGGAGGAACCTTCTCACCATCACCTAACACCTGGGGACCATTCCCAGTGAGACCTGTGAATCCTGGCAATACAAATAGTTCTCCAAAGCATAATAATACAGCCCGTCTACCTAATCAGAATGGACCTGTTTTACCATCAGAAGCTCCTGGACTGGCTACTGCCAGTTGTCCTGTCACTGTCTCTTCTGTAGTTGCTGCCAGTCAGCAACTATGTATGACTAATTCCCGGACTCCTTCATCAGTCAGAAAGCAGTTGTTTGCTTGTGTGTCTAAGACCAGTCCTCCATCAACAGTGATTTCCTCTGTGACAAGCACTAGTAGTTCCATGCCTTCTGTGTCTTCCACATCTATCACTAGTGGACAAGTTACCACCACATTTATGCCTGCAACTACTCCTCAAGTACAACTTTCTTCACAAAAGGTGGAGTCTTTCTCTGTTATACCACCTCCTAAAGAGAAGGTATCCACACAGGACCAGCCCTTGACAAACCTATGTACACCATCTCCAACAGCTAACAGTTGTAATAGCTCTGCCAGCAACACCTCAGGAGCTCCAGAAACTCATCCATCCAGTAGCCCTACTCCTCCTTCCAGTAATACACAAGAAGAGGGACAGCCATCCAAGGTGTCTGATTTAAATCCTGTGTCAATGCCTTTTGCCTCTAACTCAGAACCTGCTCCATTGACTTTGGCATCACCCAGATTGGTTGCTGCTGATAATCAGGACACTGGTAGTTTACCTCAGTTAGCTGTACCCGCACCTCGCGTTTCTCATCGAATACAGCCCAGAGGTTCTTTTTACTCAGTGGTACCAAATGCAACTATACACCAGGATCCCCAGTCAATTTTTGTTACCAACCCAGTTCCTTTAACACCACCTCAAGGCCCGCCAGCTGCAGTACAGCTTTCATCAGCTGTGAACATTATGAATGGTTCTCAAATGCATATAAACCCAGCAAATAAGTCTTTGCAACCTACATTTGGCCCAGCCACACTTTTTAATCACTTCAGTAGTCTTTTTGATAGTGGTCAAGTGCCAGCTAACCAAGGGTGGGGAGATGGACCTCTGCCCTCAAGAGTTGCTGCAGATGCCTCTTTCACTGTTCAGTCAGCTTTCTTGAGTAACTCTGTACTTGGACACTTGGAAAATGTGCATCCTGACAACTCCAAGGCACCTGGCTTCAGACCACCGTCACAGAGAGTTTCTACTAGTCCAGTTGGTAAGTCATTAGCTAAATATGGAGCTGTTAAAACTCATCTTCCAAGCCGGGCGGTGGTGGCGCACGCCTTTAATCCCAGCACTTGGGAGGCAGAGGCAGGCGGATTTCTGAGTTCGAGGCCAGCCTGGTCTACAGAGTGAGTTCCAGGACAGCCAAGGCTACACAGAGAAACCCTGTCTCGAGGAGAAAAAAAAAAAACAAAAAAACTCATCTTCCAAGCTAATGGGCACTTATTTTGTACCTAATACTATCTTAACCTTACAAAAATAATGCCTTTTAGTTAATGCTACTTAAATGCAAAAATTACTGTATGTAAATCACATAAAATAAGCTATTTATTTCTGTACCTAACAGTAAGGCGTTCATACCTTATATTGGTCCAGGTTTTTGGAAGTTGATGAATAAAAAGGATTCATGGCATAATCTAGTCATGGGCTAACTCTTTATAGATTTTTTTTCTTTTTTTTTTTTTTTTTTTTTTTTTTGTTTTTTTTTTAGATAAGGTCTCATTCTGTAATCACACTGGCCTTAAACTTGTAACTTGTAGCAGTATTACTGTATCAGCCATAGAGTGCTGGAATTGTAGGCATGAACCACTGTGTCTGGCTTTGACTTATTAACTTAGAAACTAGATGCTCCTATGGGTGGAGAAGTTCCTTACACTTACTGTTCTCTATTGGCAACCAACAGATTCTAAGAGAGGGGTAAGGCATAGTATCCAGTTGTACCCACTGGTGATGCTCAGATGGTTCCAAATGCAGGGTCACACAGATGGCACTAGTAAAATTCTTTAGGACACTAAACAAAACCCTGTGAATACGGGAAAGATTTGTATAGAAGAATGGGGACTAGCAGAGGTAAGAGTGAAATAAATGATTGTCACAGGACAAAGTAATCAGAATGTGTGTGTGTGTGTGTGTGTGTGTGTGTGTATGATTGTCAAAGAAAAAAGATAACAATTATATGCTGATACATTATTAAGAAATATAGATAGACTGGAAACCAGTTTTGGTTTGATATTTGAAAGAGGAAATCTATTTTGCAGAGAGTAAGAGCAAAATTTTAGTCCAATATGTGCTATACTGAAAAATGAGAAATTCTTATGTGTCTGAAATTCAAAACTTGGGGGAAAAATAACATCATTTGAGAGATAAGTATAGTAGCATACACCTGTAATTGCAGTACTTAGGAGGCTGAGCTAGGAGGACCACAAGTTCCAGGCTAATCTAAACTACTTAGCAAGATTCTGTCTCAAATGAAAATATGGGTGCTAGAGAGAGTGGTTAAGAGCACTAGCTGTTCTTACAGAGGACCAAGGGTTCAATTTTTACCTCCCAAGTAGCAGCAGTTCACAACTGTCTATAATTCCAGTGTCAGGGGATCTGACACTTTTTTCTGGCTTCTACAGGCACTAGGCATACATATGCATACATACAGATAGAACACCCATAAACCTAAAATAAATAAATAAAATTAATTTTAGAAAACAAAGGTAAGTAAATTATTTTGAAAAGAAAAGAAACACCATTAGGGCCTTGAGAGATAAATCAGCTGTTAAGAGCAATTTCTGCTCTTCCAGAGGACCTGGGATCAGTCCCAAGCACCCACATCATGTGCCTCACAACTGCCTAAAACTCCAGCTCCAAAAGATCTGAGGCATTCTTCCGAATTAAGGTGCACATACACAGAAACAAATAATGAAAAATAACTAAAAAAAGAAACACTGCTGCCACTTAATATTTCTCTTCCAATTGCAAGACTGCTCTTTAGCCCATGATACCTTTTGCTAGTTGTACAATACTAATTTATGTTCTGGATATGGTATAACCTTAACTTTTATTTCAGATATGTTTAGATTTACTTATCTTTTAAGCAAAACATAACTGTTACTTTTCAAATAGAAATATAACCTTGTAAGACTATTGTCCAAACTGTTATGTAAATTTTTTTTTTTTTTTTTTTTTTTTTTTTTTTAGTTTTCTGAGGTAAACATCTATTATGACTTCATTTTGGGAAACTCATAGAAATTTTCAGAACCCTCAGTGTGAAGGAAAAACTCACTGTTAGTGATAGAAAATATTTTTCTTTGACTTTCCTTATGGGGAGAAGATTGGGAGTCAGTATATGCACATACACCTGGAAGCTGGGGATAAATGTCAGATGTCCTCCCCAGTGATTCTTCAGTTATTATTTCTTTTATTTTTTGTGCCTGCATGCCAGTATTCTCAGGTAATAAAAGAGTGTCAGATTCCCTGGTGCTAGAGTTATAGTCAGTTATGAGCCACCAGACACACTGGGGACTAAACTCAGGTCCTGAAAGAACAGCAGAGTGTTTTTAACCTCTGACTCATCTCTTCTGTCCTTTTCCACCTTATTTGTGTGTGTGTGTGTGTGTGTGTGTGTGTGTGTTGACTGTGTCTGTACATGTAATGTATATCTGCATGCAGACACTCACCAGAGCACAATGTGGAGGTTAGAAGACAACTTGCAGGAGTTAGTTTTCTTTCCCCAACATAGATTCCTGAGATTAAAAATTCAGATTATTAGGCTTGATGGCAAGGCCCTTGACTGCTGACCTATATCACCAGTCCTTCTCCACCTTATTTTTTGAGACAGATTCTCTGAATGAACCTTAATGTCACCAACTTAGCTAGACTGGCTAGCCAGCAACCCCCTGGGCTCCTCTTAATTCTGCCTTCCCAGTCTGGGGTTATTGTGTGCATACTACTGAGCCTGGTACTTGGTATCAAATTCAGATACTTTTGCTCATACAGCAGGTATTTTACCAGTTTGAGCCATTTATCTGCCCCCAATTTTTTTTCCACCCCCAATTTTATACTTTTTTGTTTGTTTGTTTTTTGTTTTTGTTTTTCGAGACAGGGTTTCTCTGTATAGCCCTGGCTGTCCTGGAACTCACTTTGTAGACTAGGCTGGCCTCAGATTTAGAAATCTGCCTCCCAAGTGCTGGGATTGAAGGCGTGCACCACTTCTGCCCGGCAATTTTATACTTTTTAAATAGATGTATTACATACATACCAAGAAAATTTTCCTTAATGATGGAGAAATCAAATTGTTTAAAAGTACCTTCTTAAGGTTTGTTTGTGTTTTTTTTGTTTTGCTTTGCTTTTGTGTTTTTCGAGACAGTTTTTCTGCAGCTTTGGCTGTCCTGGTTCTTTATTCTGTAGACCAGGCTGGCCTTGAACTCAGAGATCCACCTACCTCTGCCTCCTGAATGCTGGGATTAAAAGCATGTACCACCACTGCCTGGCAAGATAATTTTTTATAATTTTTTATTTATTTTTATGGTAACGATTTTTTAGCTGGGCATGGGGACATATGTCTGTAAGTGTAATACACCTGGGAGACAGAGGTCGGCAGAGTTCAAGGTTACCCTGGTCTATATAATGAGTTCCATTCAGACCATTTAGATTCAATATTTTCCGTTTTTGTTGTTGTTGTTGTTGTTGTTGTTTTGTTTTTGTTTTGTTTTGTTTTGAGACTGTGTCTCACATCTGTAATTCTGGCTGGTTTGGAACTCACAGTGCCAGAACTAAAATGTGTGCCACCACACCCAGTCACCCTCTTCTGACCCCTGAGAGCACTAGACATGCATACATGCATGCAGGCAAAAAATTCATACACATAAATAAAATAAACATAAAAAAATAAAATATTAAATATAAAGTTGGACATGGGTGTACCTACTTTGCTGGTAGATGGCCCATCACTACCATGCCTAAGTTTAATTCCCAGAAAACACATGGTAGACCATGAGAACCAGCTCCCGAATGCATGATATCTTCACATTCATGTGGTATGCACATTAAAAAAATAACTTAAAAACAAAAAGTACTTACTCTGGACTGGTAATGATTACTTACCCATAGTCTTTTTCTAAAACATTGTCTCATATTCCTAGTACACTTACTAGGGAAATCAGTGGAATTTAAGAAAACTGCTAAATTCAGATTTATATAAACTAATAGAAGCTGAATATAGTTTGTAATTTTTGTTTATGAAAATACTGAAATGATGCCGGGCAGTGGTGGCACATGCCTTTAATCCCAGCACTTGGGAGGCAGAGGCAGGCAGATTTCTGAGTTCAAGGTCAGCCTGGTCTACAGAGTGAGTTCCAGGACAGCTAGGGCTACACAGAGAAACCCTGTCTCGAAAAAAACAAACAAAAAAAAAATACTGAAATGAATGTTTTTCTAGTAGGCTTTTGCGTGTGTGTGTGTGTGTGTGTGTGTAGATAGAAACATTGGTAAATTTTGATGTTTACATTCATTGGAAATTACTATAGCTTTGTAAATTACTAGCTATTCTTAAAGATTTTCCTCAAAAGAGAATGCAGACCATATTGGGCAAATAGCACATAGACATATACAATATGGTCTTATTTTATGTTCTATTCATTAACAAAAGCTTGAAGATTTATCTAGAACATACTTCAAATGACTTCCATTTTTAAACATTGTGCTCACTTTCCTATAGAGAGATTAGGTGATATTCTTCTGCTTTTAGAAGATTGGTTTTGGTCATACAGTATCACATATACATTTTCTCTGATTTATGAAAAAATAAACTATATGCTTCTTTATTTTGAAAACAAATATTAAGTAAAGTTTTCAACTTCCCATTTTAAAGCTTTCACTAATTGGATGTCTTGGACCTGTTTTATTTCAGGGTTGCCATCCATTGACCCATCAGGCAACTCCCCATCTGCTGCTGCTCCTCTGACAAGTTTCTCTGGCATACCAGGAACAAGGGTTTTCCTGCAAGGGCCAGCACCTGTCGGCACTCCTAGTTTCAACAGACAACATTTTTCTCCCCACCCTTGGACAAGCGCCTCAAACACATGTAGGAATCCTAGAGAAATTCTTTCCAAAGAATCTTGAATAAGTTGTTAAGCCATTTGTTTCTGGGTACAATATAGTGGTTTTAGTAAAATAAGCAATATGCAGGTATCCAAGTTCTGTATATGATCAAACCAAAAATGTTTCCATTGGGACTTTGGATCAAGAATTGTTAATATTCTTTGTAGTTTACAAAAGGCCCCTGTAAGGGCAGTATTGTGAAATTTCTTGACTTTGAAAAGAAGCTGATTGTAGGTGGTCATTCTGGTATGATTTCATACTTATTTTTGCATTTTATGAATGTGTTATTGTTCTTTTTAGATCTATCTTTATTTTCACTTATTCCAGTACTTAGAACATGTAAATTATTTGGTGTCATATATAATATATGCTATTTTCCTCCACCACCTTGTTCTAGGTATTGAACTCTGGGCTTTGCACATAATTAATTAGGCAAGTTCTTTAGGACTAAGCTACAGCTACTGCTTTCTTTCTTTCTTCCTTTCTTTCTTCCTTTCTTTCTTCCTTTCTTTCTCTCTTTCTTTCTCTCTTTCTTTCTCTCTTTCTCTCTTTCTTTCATACATTTATTTCTTTTGTAGTGGAGTAGTTCTTATTAGCTGTTTATTCCCTTGGGTTTTTTGAGAGAAGGTTTCTCTGTGTAACCCTGGCTAGAACTTACTAATTAGACCAGATTGGCCTTAGACTCACAGAGATCAGACAGAGATCAGTCTACCTCCAGAGTACCATGATTAAAGGTATGCAGCACCATGCCTGGTCTGTATTAGTATTTGTGACAAAGAAAACTACCTAAGTTCATTGACGAATCACTTAATTTCTATCACTTAAATTCTAGAATGATTTTAACATTTAGCTTCTCTTCCTTATAGAAAATGGGGGCTATAGAAATGGGAGAGAATTAACAAATACACAGGTGTTTTCCAAACAGTAGTCTAAGTATTCTTTAAACACTGCATCAGTAAATGTAAGATGTAATTTTTAGCAGATTATTTATTAAAATAGTAAATTCTTTTCTAGTTTTGTCCAATTCCACTAGAAAAAAAGTCTTACAAGTTCTTTATACTTACCTCAGGCAGAAAGTAGTTTAAACAGTGGTTATAGAAATTTAGTAATTTGAATTATCCTTTTAAGTGAACTTTTCTTTACAGAACCTATGTTATTGGAATAGGTCTTTACAAGGTTTCTCATATTCCTTTAGTTTTTATATGTAATAAAACAATAGAGAAATATTTTGCCACCAGGTGACTCTCCTATTCCATCTGTTTCTTCGGGATCATCTTCACCTCTTTCAGCCACTTCAGCACCTCCAACATTGGGCCAACAACCAAAAGGAAACAGTGCCAGTCAGGATCGAAAGATACCTCCTCCTATTGGAACAGAGAGGCTGGCCAGGATTCGGCAAGGAGGATCTGTTGCACAAGCCCCTGTAGGGACCAGTTTTGTTGCTCCTGTTGGACACAGTGGAATCTGGTCATTTGGTGTCAATGCTATGTCAGGTACAATTACCTTGCCCTCTCTGTCAAGACATTTTGAGTAAGTTATTAAAGTTTGCCATTGAAACTTAATTCCTAGGGGTAGGGGAAGAAGGGCTGAAGGGATGACTCAGTGATTAAGAACATTTGTTGCTCTTGCAGAGCAAATGGCAGCTCACAGTTGCCTATAACTCTAATTCCACGGCCTCTGATCCCTCTTCAGACGTCTGTGGCCTCCTGCATGCAGGTGGTATACATACACATATACTTAGGCATGCACACATACACATAAAGTTATTTATTAACTCCTTAAGCGTGTGTATATTGGTACAGACATATAATACCAGTACACATATATAATACCAGCACACGAGAACCTTAGGCAGTAGGATCACCAGTTGGAGACCAGCATGAGTTACACAGGAAGTTTATGTCCCAGTCTGTGCTGTTACACAGTGAGGCCTTCTCACAAAACCAAAAACTAAAGATACAGCCCAAAAGTAGAACACTTGCTTTGACTACCTAAAGCCATGGGTTGACTCTCTAATAGTACATAGAAGCAAAAACTTTAGTTCTTTATGGCACACAGACACAACATACCAAAGTGTAAAAGAAGAAGAAAAATCCTGTTTCTACACTTAACATTCAGTGAGAGAAAGGTACTTATATCTCTGAAGGATTTATGTCTAGAATGTTTTTTGGTGGTATATCGAATTTATCAGGAGTAAAAGATTCAACTGGACATGGTAGCTCAGGAAGCTGAGGTAAGAGTATTAACATGAGTTCCAGACCAGCCTGGACTACCAGAGTGAGTTTCTTTCTCAAGTGGAATATGACTCAGAGCATAATTCTTCTCTATCTTAAGGTTTCCAGTGCAAAATAGGATGATTATTTGAGTTCTTTCAGATCAGGAGTTGGAAATATGCAGAGGCATTCACCTGTTTTTCTAGGAACTTACTTTTGTTTGTTCAATTGATTGGTTGTAGCTTGCCAAACTGATGTTTTTGGAACTCTTGTGAAGGATTATTTTGCTAAAATTTGATATAAAGAAAGTAATATTTTACTATTTTACCTAAATAAATACCAAACACTGTTTTCAATTCTCTTTTCTAGAAGGCTTATCAGGTTGGTCACAATCTGTTATAGGAAACCATCCAATGCATCAACAGTTATCAGACCCAAGCACATTCTCCCAGCATCAACCAATGGAGAGAGATGATTCTGGAATGGTAGCTCCCACTAACATTTTTCACCAGCCGATGGTAAGTGGCTTTGTGGATTTTTCTATAGTAAGTTGACATGTGTCGTTGTAACTTTGATACACTGCCAGCCACTATAGTCACTTGTTAGGGAATAGTTTGTGTGGAAATCACCCTTTTTTCTAGCACTGTCAGGTCTTTTGTTCAGTTTTAAGAGTGGGTACTGCTGTCTTACAGTACTTTGCCCTCTGTTATCCTGAAGATGTCTCCATCCTTCTAAAGTCAAATTTGAGTTCTGCTTTGCTTTCCGTGCCACACATTTGAAGGAGGCCTCTACCCTCTAAAGAACTGGCTATTGAATTTGGTTTTCTTTTGTACTCTTTCATTTTCCTTCTGCCTAATAGCCAGATTATAGTTGTGAACACTATGAAGAATTACTTTGTTGTTTTTGTTCAGTTTTTTGGGGAGGTTTTTTGGTTTGGGTTTTTTTTGTTTGTTTGTTTTGTTTTGTTTTTTGTTTGTTTGTTTGTTTGTTTGTTTTTGGTGGGTTGAGGTGGGGGTTTGAGACAGGGTTTCTCTATGTAGCATTGGCTATCTAAGAACTCACTCTACAGACCAGGCTAGCCTTGAAATCAGAAAACCTGCCTTTGTCTCCTGAGTACTGGGATTAAAGCGTGCACCACCACCTCCTGGCCTCTTATTAGTATAAAGTTATTAGTGAAGCTGAATTAGGAGAACATTTAGTGTATTATATTTTCATCCAGTGTGAGGAAAGTTCCTAGTGATGTTGTATTAGATTAGTTTTGATTTTATTTTTTGTTTTGTTTTATTTTGTTTTTCTCCTCTCTTATTGAAAAATACTACAAATGTAGATGAAATACTTGATTTCTCCATCCTGTGCCATGATATACTAATAGAATCCTCTGAAGTTATTTGAAAAAAGAGTTAGAGGTCGCAGTATTAATGGAATCATTATCTGTCCTGATTAATATTTCATGTCTTAATATTTCATGATTAAGACTTTTTTTCTGCTGTTTTAGGGTCTGCCAATTTCCATGTATGGAGGCACCATTATACCCTCTCATCCTCAGCTTGCTGAAGTTCCAGGGGGTCCACTGTTCAATGGACTTCACAACCCAGATCCTGCTTGGAACCCTATGATAAAAGTTATCCAGAATTCAACTGAATGCACTGAAGCCCAGCAGGTAAAACAGGCTTAAAGCTCTTCCAATTTTCAGATTTGTCATGTGACTCTTTGAATTTGATGGGAAATGTAAGATCTAAATAATGACTATTAATCTGAATTAAGTTTTTCGTTATTAAGATGATGCTACTAAACATTCTGTCTTGTATGTGTTATTTTTTCTAGGCAGAAACAGTGCATTGCCATTGAATTTATATATTCATTTCACAAATTGTAAAGATTCCTAATTAGAAATTCCAATTTTTCCTCCCCCTTTCAGATTTGGCCTGGCACGTGGGCACCTCATATTGGAAACATGCATCTCAAATATGTCAACTAAGTTAGAAGGTCTTTCCTCTTTTAGCCTTGTTTGGGAAACCTATGACTATGGAAGAACTCTGGGTTTTTTCATTTTGTTTTGGTTTGTTTTTTGTTTTGTTTTGTTTTTTTGTTTTTTTGTTTTTGTTTTTTGTCTTTTTAATGTGCCTATCTAAAATACTCTCTGAGGCTTTAGCAATGGAAAATTGATTGCCCATTGTGTAAGAACAAAAGATGATTTCCTATCCACCTGAATATGTTCTCTGGTTAGTTAAGCCATTTTTGACTTGAGATCAGATGAGCCTAGTGCTTTTGGCTAAACATATGAATGCTACTTGTGTGCAGAAGAGAATTAGATAATTACATGTTTCAACTTTTTAGGGTGATAAATACATGTATAATTGTTTACATACTTAAAAGGAAAAAATATGAGTAAATTTCTTGTCATATAGCAGCTCTACTTAATGTAGCCTGTATTAATGTGAAATATTTACCAGAATATTCAATAAAAAAATGAACAGTGTTTAGAAGTGGGGTGTGATCCTTTCAGTGGTCATGAAGATACTAGCCAATCCACTGTCATATTGAATTAGGTTGATAATGCTGTATTTATTTGTAACAGGTTTTTCACATTTAACACTGTAGCGTCTTGGACAGCCACAAAAGCACTGCTAATGCTTGTTAGCTATTTCTTATTCTCCTATCTTTTACCTTATTAATATTAAATATGAGAACATTCAAGCCCTGACAGTTTATCTTAGCTGACATTAGCAAATAGGCCATTTAATAGGTTTTGTTCTTTATGAATCATGACTATGTTGGTAAGAACCTTAGGCTGTACATTGAACAGATTTAGGAATACCCAAATCATTCACTTTGTGTTTCTTTTGTGCTTCTTGGCTTTTGAGTTGGGACATAAAATGTTGGGAAAGGGATGACTTCTGTTAACAACTTATGGTGAATCTCTGAGTAATATTTATAAATAGATGACTAGTGCTGGGTTTAGTTCAATGGCCTCAAAAATGAAGAGCAAGGTATGCTTAACAAATCAATCACAAAAACATGGGAATAGATCAGCTAAACCATACTGTGTGCCAAGAATGTGACACAACAGAGAAAAGATTCTCCTACTGAAACATGGTCATCAATTCTGTTTTAATGTATCCCAGCTTTATAAACTATGTTTAAAAGAAAACATTATTTTGTGGACTGAGAAAACAAGAGGATGCACATGTGTGTGCAAGCACGCGTGCATACACACACACACACACACACACACACACGTATGTGCAAGCGTGCTTAACAACCAAGCAGAGAATCATGCAAGCAGCACTTTTCTACTCTAACAGCAATGAAGAATTCTTAATAATCTTTGACTGTGTCCTAAGCCATCACTAGGTCAAAAACACCATGTTAGTTCTGTGTAATATGAAACTGGTTTCTTCAGTCTTCTATACCATTTTACATATGAGAAAGCTTCCTTAAGCTTATTTCTTATCTTCTATTTTGATAAGTTTGGAAAGTATCACTCGTGGGAAGTTTACTATCTTCTCGAGGCCATCTCACACTAGGACAGAAAGATCCCTTTGATCACCTACATATCTTGCTGCTTCCTCCTATTGATAACAGAAATAATCACCTAGAATTAGTGAAATAAATGAGACTACTCTTGATGAAATAGAAAAGTGTAGCCTTAAGTAAATTATTCGATAAGACAAAAAGGTGAGTTTTATTCTACATTAATTTTCTATAAAGTATTCGAATAATCTGAAGGTACCCTGAAATCTACTTCTAAGCCTTCAATACAACAGAAGAAGAAATTCTGTCTCAGGTCAGGAACTAGAACCCATAAAGAGAAAGGAAAGAGAACCTCCTGGAGAATTAGGAAGAAAGGAATTGTGCAGTAGAAGGAGCTCCTGGGGAGACCCTCCTCCCTTCTCTTTCACTAACATCACCCTCCTCTCTATTTGAATCTTGGTAGCCTAATCCCAGCCCTATTTTACCTACTATAATCTCTTCTTCCTCTTCCTGCCTCTTCCTGCCATTACTTTACTGCTATTTTACCAACTTGAACATTGGATAAAACCTAGCTCAGGTAAGAACTTGATTATTTTCCAAACATACAAGGGATGGAGGGAGGCAGTCTGGGTGTAGTGGAGTGAGAGTTAACAGACTAAACCCTATTTTCATTTCTGTCACTTACAACTTCGTGACTTTAGGCAAGTCATCTCATTTTTCTGGGCTTCGCATTTCCCATCTCAACATGAAATCAAAATTAAATTAACCCAGAGGAGTCTTGTAGTTCTAACACAGAATTTCTTCTTTTTCTTGTCAGTGAAAATGGATGGATGGCATTGGGAATACTGGAAATGTTTAGAGTTCTGAGGTTTGGTTCTGATAAGTGGAATCAAAAAACTATTCTAGAGACCAGTTTTGCTTGGAAATTAGTGGAAGCAAAAGAAAATGTTACACATCCATAGTGAGCCCTTAAGTTTTTAAGAAACATCCTGCTAAGTAAGGCACATATCAAACCCCATTAGAATAAAAGATCTTTCAAGGAGTAAAATTGTATGTTCAAGGTTTCACAGATCCACCTCTTTCAAATTGTTTAATAATAAAATGATTATTGTTTTACAACTCTTTAAAACCATTGTGGCTACAGTGTGCTGACTTGCCCTTTTATAGGCCAGTGTGCTTTCTTCAGTCCCTGCTCTAAAGGGAGAAATTCCATCACCTCAGCTAACCAGACCAAAGAAGAGAATTGGACAGCCAATGGTAGCCTCTTCTAATCAGAGGTAAGAAATCTTAAGCCTTATGGTTTTGGTTTATCCCCCTTCCAGCTGAAATATAACTACACAAAAGGTCTGTCCTCAGTATGAGGTAGCATTTAGAAGGAGAGAGCTAGGCATATGAGTTTCACATCGTGGTGTACACTTCCCTGTGTGTCTAGCAGTTACAAAGTGGAGGTAGGATCTTAACACCACCTCCCCAGCAAAGGCCAAAAGGGAGAACTTGTTATGCATAGTTCTGTCATAGTGTTGAAGCCCTTTGGACCATGTTGTAAACCCAGAAGAAGCAAACAAACCTGTAGGAAAACAACTTCTGAACATCTTGTTCTATGACTAGCAAGAAGTACTTCTACCAAACAATATCTTCCCAGAGGACACTGCCCTGGGATGAGGGCTGTGATGATGTTGCATTTTCTATTTACCCTCAGTGATTTAGCAATTAAACATGGGCTTGGTCTTTCACCTTTACTCTCTACTTCAGGAAATGAATGTGAATAGGTGGACTTAAGTATCAAAATCATGTGTTAATACCACATCTAATGAAGGTCATGAAGCCAGGCATAGTGACATGTGGCTGAAAGTTCCTTCTGAGGCAGGAGAATCACTTGAGCCTAGGAACTCAATACCAATCTGAACAAGATAGGAAGTCCTTCATATCAAAATAATAAAAGAGAACATAAGCCTGGCCTCAAGACCTAAGTTAGAGGACAAGAGCATGAAGACACTAACTGATTTCAAACTGTCTATGAGTACTTTTCACTTAAAAGACATGATCCACCTGCCTCTGCCTACCCATTTGTGGGAGTAACAGCATGTGTGACCATACCCAGATGCTTTTG
This sequence comes from Arvicanthis niloticus, assembly GCF_011762505.2. Classification (NCBI taxonomy): domain Eukaryota; kingdom Metazoa; phylum Chordata; class Mammalia; order Rodentia; family Muridae; genus Arvicanthis; species Arvicanthis niloticus. The sequence goes on along the minus strand of NC_047671.1, from coordinate 50,847,058 downwards.
CTTTATTTTGGTGGGACTACTAGGCATCCAAAGCTATTTGCTTTTTTTGTTGTTGTCTTAAGGTTTATTTATTTATATGAGTGCACTGTAGCTGTCATCAGACACACCAGAAGAGGGCATGGGATCCCATTACAGATGGGTGTGAGCCACTGTGTGGTTGCTGGGAATTGAACTCAGGACCTCTGGAAGAGCAGTCAGTGCTCTTAACCTCTGAGCCATCTCTCCAGCCCCAAAGCTATTTACTTAAATGATAGTTACCTGGTATTAGCCTTATAGGTTTAATTGTATCTCCTAGGCAGTTTCTGTTTTGATTTTTGGTTGGTTCTTTTGCTTCTCTATCAACTATTAGTGTTAACCCTATGGCTTAAGTTTCTGATGCTTTGTGTTGGTGGAGTTTGGCTTTCTTTCTAGTTTCCTAGCCCTGACAGCCCATAGTATGTTATAGAAAAGCTAACCTAAGAAAAGCAATAGTAGTGATCCTAGCTGCTGTTTTATAATGGAGATTCAAAGAAGGAAGACCTCACTTCACACCACTCCTTGAAAACCTTTAGCACTTGTTTGGGTTTTGTTCTTATTGGGTAGTGCTGGGAATCAAACATACACAAGCACTCTACCAGCTGAGCTACTTCTTCAGCCCCTATAGTTTTTGTGTTCTTTGTCGCACTATGTAGACCAGGCTGGCCTCAACCTTGGGGATCTGCCTGCTTCTGCCTTCCCAGTGTTGGGACTAAAGAAGTGTACCACCACATACAGCCAGCCCCTATAGTTCTAGTTCTGCTTTTTCTCAGTCCATTTTGCTGAATCACTTTCTTAATTAAAAACTGGTATGCTAAACCTTTTCTTGCACTGCATCTTCTCAGATGATCACATCCTATAATCTTGACTTTCATTTCATTCATATATATAATCATATATAATCAGACAGTTTTCCCCTAGGCCTTCTGAGCAGTTTATTACAGCTCCTTACAGTGCACACAGTATTCACTCCTTAATATAAGCCATACCCCTTTTTGTTTTCCCTTTTATAGTTCCAGCTATAAGACTCCCAAGCCAGGAGACTGGGTGTTACCTTAGTTTAACTCCATTTTCCTCAGCCTGCCCTTGATCAGTTCACTTTATCTTCCACCTTTTAAGTTTTTATTACACTTACTGGGAGAGGGACATGTGTATGTCACTGTGCCTGTGTAGAGATTAGTGGACTGTTTCCAGGAATTGGTTCTCTCCTTCTACTTTATGAAGTCCCAGGGATTGAATTTAGATCATCAGGCTTGACAGCAAGTGCCTTAATCTGCTCAGCCATGTTACTGGCCCCCACTTTGTCCTTCTTTTGTGTATCTAAATTTCATTCATTTCTCTTGTCTCCATTGTCACTACCCATCTCCATTGTCACTACCCAATGGACTCATCTGCAGTATCACCATCCTCTCTACTCAGTACCAACAGGCTACTTTCTCAGTTTGCTTAAAAGTGAAATTGTCAGACAATTATCCAGTCTGTTCAGACATGCATCAACTTTGTAAGAGACTCTAGTACCATTTTGGGAATAGTAAAATGTATGTACACTTGCTACCTATAGTGTGATTCTGAAAATCTGCAGCTTCTGCATTAACAGGAATTACCTGTCCAGTGTGCTTAAATATTTTTTTAAATCCAACCTCAGCCAGGCTTAGTGGTGCATGCCTTTAAGACTAGCACTCAGAGGTAAAAGCAAATAGATCTCTTAATTCAAAGCCAGCCTGGGCAGTTAGGACTACACAATGAGATCCTGTCTAAACAATAATAATCTAAATAAATAAAATCCAGTCTCTGAGGCAAGTCTATCTTTGTTTTTTTCCAGAGAGCTTAAAAGGCTAAGCCTTCCTTACTAAGCCCTTAGTTAGCTACGTGTGATCTAAGTGTTGGCCTCGGTACTCTATAAATATCTTGACTACCACGTTCCTCTACTGCATTCCTTAGTTTACTGACCTTTAAAAGTGTCATATTCAGAAAGCCTCTGACCTTCCTGCTATGCTCAAGGGCAGGCCATCAGGACACCTTAACCAAGTACAACAAATTGCTATCAGAGGCACTACAAAGCTGGGCTGAAGGATCCAAACTCTGAAGTCACTCAAATGGGATCCTGTCTTCCCCTCCTGTAAGATCTGTGGGCATACTTTCATCATAAAACGTAGTTAATAATACATTACTCCTCCCAACATCCAGGTCTAACTAGTAAATAAAAAACTCCACATCTCTCTCGGGTCTGTCAATGCAGATCCTGAGTGTTCCCTGGGCGGGTAGGCGGAGCGGGTGGGCGGAGCTCTCGAGTTGACTGGCTAGTGGCCCATCCTGGGTGGGACTTAAACTAGTGTAGCCTGCTGCGACTGCCTATACCTCAGAGCTGTTTTCCACGCTTTCAAGGCACCAGCTCTTGCCTTCCCGCTGCTATGTCCATGTCCACGAGTTGCCCAATTCCGGGGTGCCGGGACCGGCTGCCAGACGGCTACAGCACCACGCCTGGCGGCACACTATACGCCACTACCCCGGGAGGTCAGCAGGCAGGGCAGGGCAGGGCAGGGCAGGGGTCTGTGCTCTGTGGGACAGTATAAGGGTGAGGTGGGGTTGACCTTGGCATTGCTTTCTCGGACTTCTCTTCAAATTATAGCGTTGAGGGAAGACTATTTGAAACTCGTTTTCCCCCGAAAACCCAAAGCAGTGGAACAAGGCTCTATGCCTAGCTTTCTGGTAATTCTGGGGAATAATTCTGTTGTGCACCATGCCTATGCTGCACCAAAATCACTGGTGCTAGGTCCTAATAGAACAGAGGTTCTCAACCCTCCTAATGCTGTAACCATTTAATACACGTTAACCCCAACCATGAAATTACTATTGTTGCTACTACTGTTAGGAATAATGGAAACATCTGTTTTTTTCTGGTGGTCCTAGGAGACTCCTGTGAAAGGGTTGTTTGACACCCACTCCATCCCACCCCCTTGTATAGCAACCCATAGGTTGAGAACCTCTGCAATAGAAGGTGGCTTCAGCAGAAAGCAAGTATTATGTAATGGTTGTAGCACTTGGATCATAAGATGCTGGGCTGACAAACAGGTTTCTACTATGTGGAAGCAGAAGGGAACAGCAAGAACAGGGCAGGGCTCTTTGAGGACACTTTGCTGACCATATATTCCTGTGGGTGAGGTTAGCCCTGATGGACTTTGGATGGGTGGGTGGGCCATCATGTTTACCAAGGAATGAAGTTTCCTTTGCAAGAGGTGAGGTTAGGCCCCACTTTAAACATACATCAAAGCAATGAGAACTGAACTGTAGACTAACAGCCTCAAGTACCTAAGTTTAAAGTGTGGTGTTCCTTCTCAAGGCTGTAACTACCACCACCACCATCCTAACCTACAGCACCCTACATGGACTAGCTAAAATGTTCAACTTGCCTTAATGATGCTTAGACTGAACTTGGTTGGGTACATAAGTCCTTTGTAGTGTGATGGTTTGCTGAATCCTAGCTGGGCAGTAATCTCTGTCCAAGTTCCTGACTCTTAACTTCAATCCTTACACATTCACAGGCACCAGGATCATCTACGACAGAAAGTTCCTACTGGAGTGCAAGAACTCACCCATTGCCCGGACACCTCCCTGCTGCCTTCCTCAGATTCCAGGGGTCACAACCCTCCCAACAGTACCACCCTCCAAGCTGGAGTTGCTGAAGGAACAGAAGCAGACAGAGGAAGAGATAACCGGTAAGAAAATAAGATCAACTATTAACTGCCTTTGTGAAGTAGAGTTGGGATTCAATTCTAAGAGGGATTCCTGTACTAGCTGGGCTTATAGACCCTTAGATGGATTAACTGTTCTCTTGCCTTCTCTCCCCAGATGACGAACAATTTGAAATGGACATGTAATCTAGGCAAAATGACCTGTACGGAGTTATGGAAAGAGCTCTCATGCCACTATTGTCATCACCTCTTCCTGGGTATTCACGGGCCAGTTGGTCTCATCTAATCTGGAAAAGAGTGACTTGTTGGTTCTGGGCTTCCTTTAGTTCTGATGCAGCTAGACCAGGGATAGCAGTGGGCAACCTGCCAAGCCTTTAGCTTTCTCTGGTCTATACATATTCCTCCCAAACCTCTTCCCCTCAGGGCTGGCACTGGGGAACAGAGTATGTCACCTTCTGGCTGCTTAGTAAACTTTCAAAAAACTATCATGGCTCCATTGTCCTCCTCAGTGCTAAATTCACAGCTGCACATCTGAGAGACCCAGAAACCTTGATTAAGGGGCTAGAAGTCTAGTTTCCAGCTCCCACTGGCCCACTTCCAACAGCAATCAGGGCTTGAGGAAAGGCTACTGAAATTGCCAGGCACAAGCAAGAACAGCCTGAGCCTTGCCAAGGTTGAGCAGTTCCTGTCTTTCCAGGCAGCAGCCTTCCTGGAATTGGACCATTCTAGCAACCCCTCCCTATCCATTTGTAAACTGGACTCCCAGAAGAGAGACTCGCCACCAAACAGTTATCCTTATTTTCTTGTCCTGACTTTTCTGTTTACTCTTTCTAAGTACCAATCCTCAGGTCAATGCTGAAAACCTTCTCAGCATAACTACCATATATTTCTGGTCCCAGCTGTTTTTGTTTGTTTGTTTTTTGTTTTTTTTTAAGTGTTAGAAATAATTTTGGGGATGGTGCTGGAGAGATGGCTCAGCAGTTAAGAGCACTGGCATCTCTTCCAGGGATCCTGAGTCCCGGCAACAAAACTATATCTCACAACCATCTACAATGGAATTTGATGCCCTCTTCAGGTGTATAGGCATACATGCAGACAGAACACTCATGAACATAAATCTTAAAAAGAATTTAAGACCTATACTGAAACTCAAAATTAGGCATCACCTTGTTCAGTAAATCAGATTATCTTGACCTCAAGTGTCAGTAATCTAGCTGCTGAAATAGGATAGCAACATAGTTTAGGCTGGGCTCATAGTCACTATGTAGTTGTAGTACAGCGTAACCTTGACCTCTTCTTCCTGCTTCCATGTCTCAACTGTTAGGACCACAGGTGTATGCTACTACACTCAACAGAAATGCAGAAATCTGGCCTTTCTCCTTCAATCTCAACAGCAGAAAACCCAATCACTGGTTCTATTCTCTATAGCAATATACCAGAGATATAACAAAAGGAATGGTTTCTTCTGACAGGAAGTTTCCAGTTATTTGAATCTGTTCTCAGGCTAAAATGATATTATCCAAAGACACCATGCCACATTATGAATACACTCTCCAGTCTACTTTTGAGAAGAGCAGGTAGCAATCTGGCAATCCCTATCAAGGCCCTTCTTGATGAATAAGCTAAGCAGTAGTATCCATGGAGCGGGGAAGCTGGCACCAGAAAGATCCAGTCTGGCATCAGAATGGCTCACCTTTCCTACCCACTTCCCACCACTGAGATGTTTATTGAAATGTACATATGAATAACAAGTGATCTTGCAGTATCCTAGGTAAGATCTTTGGTCAAGACCAATAGTCTCCCTGGTGGTGAAAGGGAGCCAAGTGAGAAGAGGCCTTCCACACTAAGGCATAGGAAGTCATGTGACGTGAGTCTGGGGAGCCATTGGCATTATGATGACTGTTGGAAGCCTGGTATTGTCTGGTTCTCAGGTGCCACTGTAGATTTCTCTTCTTTGGCCTCCTCTGAAGATAGACTCCTCTTTTCTGCAATTAATCTTTTTACTCCTACCATCCATTGACTGACCTCAGTCACGTGATCAACCATGAGTGATCGGTGAATGTCATCTGCTGCCTCCCACTGGTGATGTAAAAGTTCTGAGGAGAGACAGGGCTTGAGCAAGCAAGTAGCAATAAAAGTCATGCCTTCCATTCCTCCCCTCCCAATCAATTAAAACCGTACCACCAATTCCGCCATCAATGGGAGGATAAAGGGCCCCCACCCATACCTTGCACTAGCAGTGCCATCCTCTTCTTTACAGGTATTGACAACTTCCCTCCAGCCCACTGTTCTTGAAGCAGCGCCAATCGTCGGCTGATATCATCACATACCTGCTTCTGAAACAGAAGCCCATCCAGCTCAGTGCTACTGGCATGTGCTCACTCTGGCTCAGGAGTTTGATTCTTGCCCATTAGAGTTCATATTCCTTTACCTAAGGCTTAGAGGCCCTCCACTACAAATATGATAAAGCCAGTGTCCTCCCATGACAAAAGATACATGCAAGAATTTAAAATTTTCAGTGCCTCCTCAGCCCCTCAAAGGCTCATCTTTATGTTACTGTTCAAATAACATTTGAAAATTTGAAGCAGACTACCATGCTGCTTCCTTTTTCTTCAATCCTTTGCCTCTAGAGAGCTGAAAAAACCTTCGTACAAAGCTTGTTCGTATCTCCCAGATTGAGTACAAAATCAACAGTATATTCTGAATGGCTTTGTTAAGAAAATTAATAAGCTTATAACTCACTAATAGGAATTTAATATAACTCATCTCCACAAGGCTTCTATTACTGGCTGGTCCTTCAAAAGTCCTGAGAATCCCTCTGACATCAGTGTCCATTTTCCTGGAAAGACTTTGAGAGCTTCCTTGAGGCCATCAGATCTGTCTTTAAGAACTATATTTGATTGTATAGAAGTCCTTTCTACCTGCTGAAGTGCCAGGGCCTACCTTCGTGTGACCACGGCAGTCCTCCAATGCCTGTTCCAGAGGTCTCAGCACATCTTCTATCAGAGTCTCAGACTCAATGACTGGGGAGCTTGGAGGCTCCACACCAGTAGCAGGACAGCTCCCCATGGGTGGAGGCCTGGAAGCCTTACTTGAAGGAGGTGGATGATCCACTGGAGGTGGCCCAGAAGTTTCTGGGGCTGAAATGTTTACATCAGGCAACAAGGCTTAGTCCCCATGCAATGCTCATTTTATTCCCATCTTCTCATTTCACTTGACTTTATTCACAGCACTGAATCCAATACAAACTATCCTCATGCCATGAATGTACAAATAGGCTGCAGTATTTGCTATCAAAAAGCCCCTTCACAGCTGGGCAGTGGTGGCACATGCCTTTAATCCCAGTACTTGGGAGGCAGAGGCAGGCGAATTTCTGAGTTCAAGGCCAGCCTGGCCTACAGAGTGACTTCCAGGACAACCACAGAGAAACCCTGTCTCGAAAAACAAAAACAAAACAACAACAAAAAAAAGCCCCTTCACATTCTACTTTCTCTTCCTTTATTTTTTTAAAAGTTCTGCTCTACATAGCTTTGGCTGTCCTGGAACTCAAGTTTAATGTTTTTTAGACCAGGCTCAACTCAAACTGCCTCAAACTCAAGAGATCCAACTCCTTTTGAAGATTATTACAGAAATGTTAAATCTATTGATTGATCTCTTTAACTTATTTAAACTCCCTTCACTACTGATTTAAAATTTAATTCTAACCAGTCTTCTCTATACAATCATTAGGTGCTAGAGACCCATAAGGTTTTGTCTTGGTTCATCTTTAGGCCTCTATCCACACCCTCTCCTTTGGGGATGATTACATTACACCATTACACCAAATCACATAGAGCATCCCAACTTCCACCCCTCCATTAAAACATCTTTTGGAGCACTCTACTTTTAGTCTCTGAACTAGACCAAGTTGTTCTCATCTCAGAGACTGTACTAACCTGTCTCTTGTGCTTGAAATGCTTTTGCATCTTTTAGTGCCTAACTTGTTAGATTTCCATGATTACTTAAATAGCTGCACCCACACACACACACAACTTGGTTACCTGTAAATTATTGCTTCCCCTGTTTTCTCTGCAAAGTCCCTACCAATATTTCATCTTGAGCTAGTGTGAACTGTGGAATCAAAAACCTGTTAGTCTGTTCACCATTTTTTAGTCTGTACATAAACAGTTCCTGGCTCTTGACAGGTGCTCAGAAAATACCGATTAAACAAACGAGTGAATAATTTAAAATCTAAGATGCTTATATAACACAGAGACTATAGGATCCTGGGGAAAGGTCTAGGCAAGAAACATTTGAAAACGATCTACATGAGAGTATGGAGTCCTTTTATCCAACATACCATTTACTAATCAGAACTGCAAAAAGATCGGGCTCAAAAAGCGCCTGCGCTGAGCCTTGGACTCCCAACCCTTCTTATGGAGTCTTTGAGGAAAACAGGCCGATGGGACAGATTTATCCCAGACACCATCTCTTCATTTTTGTACAGGATTCTGCCCTCGGCCCTCACCCACCTCTAGGGGATCCATCCTGTGGGGCCGCGACCCTCTTAGTAAGGGGAGTGCGTTTGGGTCCACCAGTCTGAGTCTGCAGCCCGTAGGAGAATTGCGGTGGGTCGTTCCAGCCGCGTTCCTTGTTGCCTGCGAAGGCGAGGAAGTGTATGAGACGAAACCAGGAACCAAACAAACCAATGGAAGATACACTGGGGTTGAGGGGACGGGAGAGGGCGAGTACCACCAGCCCGCCGGTCGCGCTCACCGGGCTTCACGTACAGCTCCGCCATCTCCACTTCCGCACCGCCAGCGGGGCAGCACGTCATTTCCGGGGCGGTAGCTTACTCATTCAAGCTGCCTAGAAAGCCCAGCACCAGTTCTTTAAAGGACAACTGGCAAGTGATCTGCAGACCATATCACAAGATACCAAATAGGTAGCTTTTCTAATGTTTCCTAGTTTGCTCTCAGAAGCAAATTCAAACATTTTAAGTTCCTGCCATAGCTAACCATGTACAACCACCTCTGGAAGGCCCTGCACAATCTTTACATTCATTTTATCTAGGCTTGCTAACAAGAGCTCATCTTCAGTACTCAGATATGTCAACTCTTCAGAAGTCTTCTGAAATGCCTTGGACAAGTGCCATCTGAGCTCTCACAACCCTCTGATAATTCCTGGTTAGACTACATGGTATCTTCTGATTTGGTTGTTTTTCCTCTGAAAGTCTCAGAAGGAACCTTACAAGTAGGCCTACTTTAATATCTGATATAGAAAAGCTCTTAGAAACTGTTTGTTAAATGAATGGAGTCAGATTATGAACCATTACGAACCATGCCCTAATTATGACTACAGGCAGTCACCAACACCAAGCATACATACCCACCTCACACAGGCTGATGGTCCCCAATCTTAGCCCAGGTCAATATATTCATAACTAGTGAAGTCACTGAGGGATTTTTATTTGCACTGATTCTGCTATAAAGTTGCTGAGGTAGAGCCAATTGTCCAGGGCTGGACAGGGGCAAGGAACAAAAGGACCCAAGGAAAGGGGTGCCACAGGCCTAAGCTATAGTGCAGGGCCTCTCAGTCATCCATATAAACAATGAATTTGGTAATAAATACAGAGTAGGCAAGGATCAGGAATGGGCAGGAAGGTGAGGCTACAGAACCCTAGGGACCGGAAGAGTATAGAGCCTCTTTCCCCAGCCCTCCTAAGATCAATTTAGGACATATGGAGAAGAGAAGGTTTTAGCCTGAAGGCATCAAGAAATGAGAAGACACCCCGCTTTCGAGGAGCTGCTCCAGCACCCCCAACTCCTCCTTTGAGTAGAGGGGGAGGAAGGGGACCGCCTGGGGAGTCCATGGAGCTGGTCCGCTTGAGCCGCAGGCGAGCACGGGCCTGAGCACCCCAGGCCTTACCCCGAGCTGCTGAGGCCACTAGACACTTCTGGTATTGAACCTAGGAAGAAGAGGAATATGAACATCCAGCTTTCTGCCCCTGCATACCTAAAAGCTTCCATAGGGCAGGTAACTGGCCAAGAATTCTGTTTGATACAATGCCCACAGTCATGTCTCAAGTACCTATAGCATTCCCAGGTACCTCTCAGCAACAAAAACATGAAGCTTGACATGTAGTGTGCACTTATGGAAAGCTAGACACTGTGTTAAGTGCTTTGTATCATTTAATTTAACCTAGTTATTTATGAAGTGTTGCTAAACTCATTTTACAAATGAAGATAACCACAGTCCCAAGATAATAAATGATTTGTTTAAAGCAGTGGTTCTCAACCTGTGGATCGAACCCCCCCCCCCAGGGGTCACATATCAGATATTTACATTACAATTCATAACAGTAGCAAAATTCAAGTTATAAAGTAGGAATGAAATAATTTTCTGTCTGGGGGTCAACAAAACATGAAGTATATTAAAGGATCAACTGGTCTAAGGTCTCACAAATAGAAAAATGTTAGAACTGACATTGACATGTAAGTCTGTCCAGCTGCAAAACTTGCACTCTTTTTGTTGTTGTCTGCTTTTTTTGAGACAGAGTTTCTCTGTGTAGCCTGGCCGTCCTAGAGCTCAATCTAGAGACAAAGCTGGCCTCAAAATTACAGAGATCTACCTGCCTTGTGAATGCTGGAATTCATTCACCACCACTGCCTGGCCAAAACATGCACTCTTAACTATAAGTGCACCTACCACTATGAGAGTCCCCTCTATCTCCCTGTTCTGTACCAGTCTATGCAAAACAGACTCTCTGTGAAGAAAATGTCCATAAACTCCGCCCATTCCCAAATAACTATCTCAGCAACTTATTTAATTATTTAGAGCAGATTCCACTTAGCCTTCCTACTTCCTCTTGTTTACCTGCACTGTAGCTTAAGTAGGTAAAGTCACAAATCTCACTTTCCTGTCCTGCTTAAAACCATTCAAGGTCCTTAGTGTCCCAGACTAATCGATAAGGTTCCCAATGCCCTGGCTACTGCCATTTTTGTTCTCATCTATCCTCTTGCAGGCCATGCATACTATGTTCTTTCAGGTACTCTAACCCACTAACAGCACTCTCGCTTCCACTCCGGAGGTGCTCTGGTATTCCTGCCTTATGTCTCCTCCTCTGGTATACTTCTCTGGGTGCCTTTTTCTCCTCTACCAGTAGCCTTTCTGCCTCTTGAGGAACCATCTCCATCATCATGTGGTATGTATCTTATTTCTGATGTGTATTAGAGCATTCTGTAATGGCAAAGGCTGTGTGGGCATTCTATACAGATGAATTCTCAGGATTGATTACACTAGTTGGACCCTGCAGATATTCTTTTGTTGAATTAATAAGTGAACTGGATTAAGTGAATTGAATAGTGTAGTTTAAGCATCCTGCATTTTCAAAAGATTTATTTGCTTAATGTATGAGTGCTCTATCTCCATGCACATCTGTATGCCAGAAGAAGGCATCAGATCATTATAGATGGTTGTGAGCTACCATGTGGTTGCTCAGAATTGAACTCAGCTGAACCATCTCTCCAGCCTGCATCCTACATTTTAATGGCCACATACATGAAGAAGTATGTTGAATCAGTAAAATGGGGCCCACTCTATATAGCACAACTTCATTCAAATGCTGAAATGTGTTATATAAGTGTGTCCATGAGTGTGTGCATGTGTGTGTACCTTGTATTAGCATTCCCCATACTTTAAGCAGAAATAGCAAATTATTATGTTGAATGCCCTAGACTTCAAATATTAGTAACCAACACAAAACTTAGCAAAAACAGTGTTTAAAAGCCAGATATATTTGTGAACCAGATTTGGCCCTGTGATCACTGGGTTATGATTTAAGGAGAGCTGCCCATCTTGAGCCCACTCCACAGTACAGAGTGGCCACAGGGAAACCCCTCTCCCATTCCCATTCCATCCCTAACTCACCATGCATGCAGCTTGCACAGCTTCAGAGAGTCCCCCAGCATGAGGCTGGCACCAGAAAGCTGCACACTGGAAGCTCTGACAACCAAGATCAGCGATGAGGCCAAAGGTATGCGGATCACGGCCAACACCAATAAAGGTTACAAGGCGAACAGGGCACTGCCACAGTGGCTCTTCCTCTGCTCCAGCCTCTGCCTGCATACACAAAGCCTAATCACTATAAACTAAGCAATGGCCAGACCCAGTACTTCCAGAATCAAGTAAAGACACACCCCCCAACCTCAACAAGCCTATTCATCCTCCAAGGCCCTTTAGTGATACCTGAATAGGATGTGCAGTCATCAGAGAATCAGAAACACTGAGCATAGCAGGGACCCAGGTTTTCTGGTCACCTCTGGCAGTGAGGGTACCAATGGCTTCATTCAGCACATCCATACCTGAGGAGACAAGCCTACTATGTTGTCTGGCTTAGATAGAAAGGGTCTCCTGGGAGTTTCTAGAACTCTTTCATTAACTTAGGATTCAAAGAGATAGAAAGAGAATAGATGGAGCTGAGCTTGGAATTCTGAGTTGGAAGAAGGGATATATTTCAGGCTATATAAGAACATGCAAGAACTCTTAAGACTACAGCATAGACCTTACTTCACCCATTTTCCCTTTCCTAACACACCCATACCCATCCAGCCCCCTCCGTCCTCACCCATGGCTTTGGTGACTGGTAGGATTCCCATGTACAGTGCCTCGTACTTCTGAGCAGCCTGGCTCACTGCATCCAGCAACTCCACTGAAATATATACATCACACACTAAGCTAGCATAGAAACTCAATACCCCTTTCCCAACCCTTCCTGTGTGTAGTTTGAAGACAGGGTTTCACTATGTAACTTAGAACTGGCCTAGAACTTTCTATGACAAACAGACTGACCTTAAATGTGTGATGGTCTTCCTACCTCTGCCTTCTAAGTACTGGGATTACAGGTATGCCTTACCATTCCCAGCTTCCCCACACTAATGAAAAAGCTAGGACTCAAGCTAGAGCTGTTGCTAGTAAAGGAAAACCTTTAGATGCACCTCCAATTCACTGCTTTGGGTCCTTGAGTCTGTACTCTCCTGAGAGAAGCTAACTAACCATGAACCCCAGCCCCCTTACCACCTCAATCTTTCACAAAAGCATCTTGAAGTTGCAATGCAGCAAGTCATACCTTGCCTCGGGAAGTCTTCAGGGGAAATAGGATCTGGGGAACAGCAAGCAGATTCTCCACTGACTCCTACCCTCTCTGACAAGATCTAAAATACAATGCAGGCAAGCATGAGGTACACAGGAGAGAAATCAGGGTAAGGGGCCAAGCTCACCCTATCCAAACTCCATATTCCCTGCCCACCACTGGCCCTCACCTGTGCACAGAGCCCCTGTAGAGCACTTGCTATCGCTTTTGCGGGCACATCACAGCGAAACACGTGACATTTGAGCATACAGCTATCTTTGTCACCCGCAACAAAAGCAAAGTCCCTGGCAGGGGCAGAGATAAAGCAAGTTAGGGGCAAGGTGCCTGTAAGAGGCTTTTGAAGTTAGGGTTTAGATATGGTATCGTTAGAATGGGGAAGTCAGGGAAAAGGCTTAGAATACTTAGTTATCACATACCTGTCACTGTTCCAGAAGCATGTGGAAGCACAGGAGAAAATCAGCCCAGTCTCTCAGACTCTCCCCTATCTGTCCCTGCTGAGCTGGGCCCACCCACCCCAATCAGGGATGAACCAGGCAGGGAAGGCCGTGCTGGGTCCACATCAGAGGATCTGTGTCCAAGGGTTCAGCATCAGTGGGGATCACAGTCTGCAAGGGGGAGGAGGGGGAAGCAACTCTTGCTTGGGGGAATGCAAAAGTCCTCACCGGCCCTTGGAGCTGCCCACACCCCATACACGGATGTGAACCAGAGGCTGACAATGGATCAGACTGTGGTCCAGGGGATTCAGCAGGCTCATGGCATCCTTTTTCAGGATCATCAGCATGTTCTGGCCCTACCAAGGACAGAGAGTTGACAGATAAAGGTGGTAACATGGCAAACAAGCAATTCAGGAAAAACCTACCTCTGCTGGGACATAGGCTGACCCCCCTAGGGAAATCGGACAGCTTACCTCACCCCAGGCACCATCATGAGGCTGGCTCCGGTTTCGGGTCTGGGCCAGCTGCTGGATACAGTTATTGACAGCAATACTGCTCTTTCCCGGTGCCAGGTCCTCCTCAGGGACCTCTACCCAGCCCAGAGAGCGGACTGCAAAGCACTGTCAAAATAGGGAAAAAGAAGCGACGAAATGTTGTGGAGTGGTGGATGACACAGGATCTACACATATAAATTTGGGCAGTCCTGTTCTTTACACTTAGCCAACTCCACTCTTTACTATTCTACCCCAAATTTTCTCTTGAGATCTCCTAGTGTTTTAAACTGGCCATCATGTCCAATCACTACCTTAGCTCCTGGCTCCAGGCTCTGGACATAGGAATCTTCACTATACCATGTTAGAGAGTTACTGGAATAGAAAGTAGAGACAGTAAAAGGATTAAGATCCCTACATTAGAGGCAATGGTGAAACCTAACCTACCTGACCAAGCACAGATCAAAATATTTTTGGGGACAAGACCCAAAATATATTCCCACAAATGCAAACCAAGAAAAACAAATAGGATTCAGAATATAGTAAACCAACAACGAGTAGTTTAAAATGTGAAGAAATTCAGGATACAAGACACAGACATAAACTAAAAGACATAAATATGGATATGAATTAACATGTGGACAAAAGCTTCAAACCAGAACAAGATAGTCTAGAACATAGAATAGAAACCCCAAAAGAAATGACGCCAATAGATGGGTCAGGACAGAGAATACAGATCATAGATCTAATGATAAAAACTTGCAATGGACAAAATTCAAAATACTCAAAGTCAAGGACAGGAGACAAAGCCAAGTACAAATAGAGGCCCAGACTAGAGTCCCCATAAGCACAGTTTAAAAGCAAATTGTGGAGGCAGGCATGGTGTCATCTTTATGAGTTCCAGGGCAGCCTAGTATACATAGTGAGTTCCAGGCTAGTTAGGGCTACATACACAGTGAGACCTGAGACCCTATCTCAAAATAAAAAGCAATTTATGGATCCAGCTGCATTGCTTTGAATGCTACAATAACCTTAAGGCTTTCATTTGGCCTGAGCCACCCCTGTTACCTCCGGTTCAATGAGCTGTCCAGGCTGGAGAAAGATCTCCCCTTGGGGGGTCGCAGTTCCCAAATCCCCTCTGTTCCCTATGGAATAGAGATTAGTCAGTGTAGCAGCAGGCCTAGGTCCACTCATAAACTCAGGCTCCCTCCTCTTGTTCTACCTACCCTTCCTGGGTCTTCTGCACCTGCTAGTTCCCAGGTTGGGCGCTGCCACTGAGTGCTACCGCTGGGTACATGCCAATAATAAGTTCCTGCAGCATCACGGATCTTTCTCCAGCCAGGGGGTAGGCCTGTTTCCCCCTCCAGATTTTGGTCCCCCCACAAGTCATCTAAAGGAACAAGGGATTAAAGCAAGGGCACATGTTATTCGTGAGCTCCCAACAATACGGTTATAACCCTCGCTCCGCCCCATTGGAGACAACCCTAAACCTAGGTATCAACTCCCATCTTAAAGACAGCACATGCAAAGATCAGGGTTTAATTATCCTCTGGTTCTCATCCCAGAGACGCCAACCACCACCACCCCGTGTTTTAACCTCGGGTAGCCTTCCTTTATCCCCCCCCACTCCCGGCTTTTGGTCCTCCCAACTGGACCCTCGGTGCACACCATCGCAGTTGACCAGAATGATGGCCAGCATATAATCCTTGCCCAGCATAGCCTCTGCCGGCCTGCGCTCTCAGCCCAAGGCGACCTCCGGAGCTGCAGGGGCCACAAGCCCAGCCTCTCTGCGCCGGAGACCGCCGGGCCAACTGGCACCGCTCAAACAAACACTGGGCGGGATAGGGACGGCCTTGGGGGAGGGCAGAGGCGGGCCTGAGCTGCTTGCGCGTCCTCACGTGTTTCGGTACGTGTGCCCTACGAAGCGTACTGACACTACGAACTCCGCACCGGTCGGTAACTATGAGTTCCTCCGACGGCGGAAGACGGGAGAGGAGATCAAGCACAGTGTGCACCAGGGCGCGAATGAGATCATCGCGTGGAGTATGAGATCATCACGCCCCGACCTTTACCCGTGCGCGCACACAGCAAAAGACCAGAAGGGAGAAGTACTGTGGCCTTATCTGCCACAGACTTCATCAAAAACGCCCCGCCTTTCCCCCTCAATCTCCGCCCCACAATGCCCCGGAAGTGCCTCTAAAAATGGAAGTGGCCTTTGACATGAGGAGGCGGGACTGCGCGTGCGCAAGAAGTTCGGCGGGGGGAAGATGGCGGATGACAAGGTGAGTTGAAAGCGAGGGCTGCTTCAGTCGGCGTGGTATTCACGCTTCTTAACCATCTTAGTTTTGAACAGAGACGTCAGGAATTACTCTTGGGTATTTTTTTGAGTTCCTGTCAATTGCCTCAACAGTAGGGGCCATTAGGCGAAGGATTATCCTTCTGGGGACGGACACAGTACCTAACTATGAGCACACATTCAAATATATTCATTCTGTGTCAGTCCTCACTCGGGTCCATTCTCTAGCCCCTGAAGTCTGCCTTACAGAGACAGCGTTTCCAGTCCATCCTTACCACCACCCTCATTCACTCTTTGCTCACTCATTGAATTTTATACTCACATGCTACCAGACTTGAGTCTTTTAGTCATACTCTTGTGACAGTTATCCTCTCACATATCCGTGTATCATGTTCAGTTTGAAATGGCCTAAGCATATATCAGGTTAGTCTTGGTTTGTACAGGGAACTGCTTCAACCCATTATCCACAGTTGGTCTGGAAGCCCAGTGTCGCTCACAGATTTCCTAATAGCCTGCCAGTTTCTCCGGTGTTAGAACACAGCAGTTAGAGAAGACAAATGACCATTTTCAGCAAGATTGTGCTTTAATCATAGCACTTCCTACATAAAGCTAAAATGGAAGTGCCTCTGCTTGCTGTATGGTTCTGTAACAGTCATTTTAAGTCCCTGGTGCACATCCCACCTGACCTTCCTGTTCTCCATGTGCACGCCGCTTTTCGGTGTCTGGCTTCCTTTATCACTGCTGTCGCAGGAAGGTTTTGTAGGATGAGATTTATTTGGTTCTTCCCATCATCCCTCCCACAGCTCAGCTAGTTCCTAGCCTCTGATAAAATTGAGCAGGGCATGGGACTGGGTCAAGTCTGCTGGAGCCAGCCTCTCCCTTGTCTTAGGATTCTCTGCCCAAGCTTAAGGACCTGACATTTCTCAAGAACCAACTGGAGCGCCTTCAGCAACGTGTGGAAGATGAAGTCAACAGTGGTGTAGGCCAGGTAAGGGTCCAGTGGGTCCAGTTGCTCTTAGAAATGTTGAAAGGGAGATTTTTTTTTTTTTTTAATTTTCTCAGTGGACATTGAGGGCCTGAGACAAGTCTCCTTGAGAAAATAGCACTTGAACTGGTTATTGTAGTACACAGAGGTTGAAGGCCAACCTGGTCTTCCTAGAAAGCTGTAGGCCAGCCTATACACAGGGCCATTGGTACACAGAAGAGACCTTGTTGGCAAACCAGAAAGCAGGAGTGGGGGAAGGGAGTAGCACTTGAGCTGAGATCTTAGGTGGGTTTTAAATAGATGAAGGGATGTGTGTGTGTGTGAACATTCCAGATACATAGGTAGAGCCTTGGTGATAAGCAACATTACAAACGTGAAGCAGGAGCAAGTTATCAGAGACCACACTAGGAAATGAAGGGACTCAGGTTCCTTGGAAGCCTCTTTGGCATTCTGGCTGAATGGAGTTCTGGTTAGAGTCCTCTGAACCTATTATGTGATGGGACTCCTATGTTCTTTTTCGAGCTCCAGAATTTTTAGATAATCTTTGGAGAAAAGAACACAGCTGCCAGCAGTGAGGAACAGGTGTCCAAATGCTCTAAGCCCAGCTTAGCTCCTAGGCAGAGAAAAAGAGAGCACACCTGATTTCCTTCTGTGTTTTTCCCTGCAGGATGGCGCAGTCTTGTCCTCCCCTTTCTTCAAGGGATTCCTGGCAGGATACGTGGTGGCCAAACTGAGGGCATCAGCAGTATTGGGCTTTGCAGTGGGCACTTGCACTGGCATCTATGCAGCTCAGTCATATGCTGTACCCAATGTGGAGAAGGCACTGAAGAACTACTTTAGGTCACTACGAAAGGGGCCTGACTAGACCCTTTGGGGAAAGCAGGATGAGCATGCTGGGCCTGCAGGTAGAGACCTTTCTATCACAGACACTCTATCTGGCTTCCCCTGCCTTTGTTCATATGCTAACTCCACCTATTCTGCCTCTTTCATCCCTGCCTTTCTTCCTGCAGAGAGTGGACAGTGCTTTGTCAGCCTGCACCCTAGACTCCTTCCCTCCCTAGTTCCATGGGACTGACCCCAAAACTATGGGTCATGAATCCCTTCTTCAAGACCTAACTGGAATGTGCAGCTGTCTCTGATCCTCAGTATTCTCTCTGGTGATGTACCACAGTTCTATACCCAATTTCCTACAAATGTGTCCCAGTCCCTCTGTCCCTTGCTAGCTACCCAGGCCACCCAGGGTCTGGTGTGGGCCATGAGTGTAGAAGATGGGGGTATGCCAGGCCTAACCCGCCCAAGACAGGCTCGCTGGACCCTGATGCTGTTCCTGTCCACTGCCATGTATGGTGCCCACGCGCCATTCTTAGCACTGTGCCATGTGGATGGCCGAGTGCCCTTCCGGCCCTCCTCCGCTGTGTTACTCACTGAGTTGACCAAGCTCTTGTTGTGCGCCTTCTCCCTCCTGGTAGGCTGGCAAACATGGCCCCGGGGCTCACCACCCTGGCGCCAGGCTGCACCCTTTGCACTATCAGCCCTGCTCTACGGCGCCAACAACAACCTGGTGATTTATCTGCAGCACTACATGGACCCTAGCACCTATCAGGTGCTGAGCAATCTCAAGATTGGAAGCACAGCTCTATTGTACTGCCTCTGCCTTGGACACCGTCTCTCTGCACGTCAGGGGTTGGCGCTGCTGCTGTTGATGGCTGCAGGAGCCTGCTATGCATCAGGTGGCTTCCAGGAACCTGTGAACACCCTTCCTGAGCCCCCATCAGCAGCCGGAGCCCATCCCATGCCCTTGCATATCACTCCACTGGGACTTCTGCTCCTCATCCTGTACTGCCTCATCTCGGGCTTGTCCTCCGTGTACACAGAGCTGATCATGAAGCGACAGCGGTTGCCCTTGGCTCTTCAGAACCTCTTCCTCTACACTTTTGGGGTGATCCTGAACCTTGGACTGTATGCTGGCAGTGGCCCAGGCCCAGGCTTCCTAGAGGGTTTCTCTGGATGGGCAGTGCTTGTGGTGCTGAACCAGGCAGTAAATGGGCTGCTCATGTCAGCTGTCATGAAGCATGGCAGCAGCATCACACGACTCTTCATCGTGTCCTGCTCGCTACTGGTCAATGCTATGCTGTCAGCAGTGCTGCTACAACTGCAGCTCACAGCCGTCTTCTTCCTGGCCGCACTGCTCATTGGTCTGGCTGTGTGCTTGTACTATGGTAGCCCCTAAGTCCTTGACCACCTCCACTCACTTGTGGCTGCGTAGATTAAATGCAACTACCAGAGTTACCTCCCATTCCCCCTGCAATCCCCAGCAGCCCTCTAACAAGTGCCTTGTAAGAGAAGCTAAGGTGTCCAGGTTAGCCTTTGCATGTTCAGGTGGGAGAGTTGCCCCTAGGAGGCATAAAGAGTGAGCTTGGTTAAGGAAACACCCAACTGCACTCGTGTATTCCTTCATACTAAAGAGCGGGAGCCCCAAATCCAGGCCTGGGCAGCCTGACCTTGAAGAACCCTGCCTTGTCCTGCATGTACATGTACATGGCTGCTTCAAGTGAAATTGCAGTCTTCTTACCTGCTGTGGTCATTCTTGAAGACTCTCTGTCTCCAAGCTTGGTGCTGGCTGTTCCAGCCCACCATGACTTCCACATAAGAGATGCTTAGTTTGCCCCCTCTACAGTGCTGTTCCCCTTACCCACCCATTATTCTGGAAAGATCAGAGGGAGCTGGGGCTTGACTCATCTCAGGGAACATTGCCCCTGGGCCCTGGCTTAAGCCTACACTCCTGACCCCTGTGCTAAGTTGAGAGCCCTGTTGAAGCCCACTTTACCTCTGAAGCACTTAGGAGGTACTGTTCTTCCCACTCAGTGGTGTCCTCACTTCCAGCAGCTTGGGAGGGCTCTGCAGAGTAACCAGGGACCAGGTCCAGAAAACGTTTATAGCCAATCAGTGTCTAACTATTTCAGCAATAAGGTCTTAATAAAGTGTTGTAGGGTGTAGGGTGCTTCCTACAACCATTTACAGTTGTCCTGTCTTCTGTGTTTCATGGCTCCCCTCAGACGTGATTTTACCGAGTTTCCTAAGTAATTTTGGAGTAACTTCTAGAGTGGGGGAAAGTGTCACTAGTGGTTCCTTTTGGGAGCCCTGTGGATCTGAGACTTTTGACCAGTTATGGTGGGGCATGCCTGTGATCAGCTCTGAGGTAGAGAAGGAAGACCTCGGGTTTAAGGTCAGGCTGAGTGGCTTGAGACCCTGTCTCAGAAAGAGAACCATTAAGAGGTTGTGATAATGCGAACTTGTAACTCTGCTTGGGAGAGAGGCAGAAGGATCAGTGTGCAGATGGAGCTTGCTTAGTGCTTAAGATATGTACTGCTCTTGTCGAGGACTCAAATTCCATCTCCAGAAGATCTGGCCCCTCAGGCCTCCATGACAGTCGTAGACCCACTCACAAACATAGTTTCTTTTAAAATGAAAGGCCAGCCTAGGCTACATTTTAAGTTGTCCTCAAAGAAAGAGAAAATGAAGGGCTGAGATTATAGTTCAGGAGCCAAGCACTTGCCTACATGTGCAAGGCCCTGTGTTTGAGCCCCAGAACTGAGAAACAATTTAATCACTTTAGGCTCTGAGGGATTTACAGATTCTTGGAACTAGAAAATATTCAACCCAGCGAACGAATTAGGCTAGAAAGCACTTAACACAATGTGTCTTGGGGCAGGGTTTTGCATCATAGTTGAATCTAACCTGGAATGAATACTATAGCCCAGGCTATTATCAAATTAGAAGCACTCCTCCTGCCTCAGCCTCTGGAGTGCAGAGTTTATGGGCATGAGATGACATACCCAGCTGCTGTTTTGACTCTAATTCACTCTGGTTCTGATCCCTGTAATCATCTATCCTTTGAAATCCTGGCCAGAGGAAGGTCAGATCCTGCTCTTGTGGTAGAACACTGGGTGGGCTTTTCAAAAGAAGAGCTAGTTGTCCTGATGCCAGCATATAATCCTAGCACTCTGAAGTTGAGGGCAGGAAAGCCAGGAAGTAAAGGTCATCCTTAGTTACATAGCAAGTTCCAGGTCAGCCTGGGCTATCTGAGACCATATCTCAAAAGAGAAAAGGTGGCAGGGCTAGAGCTGTAGTTCAAAGCTAGAGAAGATACTTGGTGTGCAGAGGCCTTGGGTTCTATCCCTAGCACAAGAGGAAGAGAATGTTCCCTCTGCTACTTAGCTGACTCCTTGGACAGTTATTAGAATGGGTTATTTCTGAGTGAGGGTCAAATGGCACAAACACAGGGGGCTGAGGAAAAAACTGCTAGCTATTGGGCACTTAGCAGAATTTGGTACAAGGAGACACAGTTAGTGGTAGTGTTGGTAGGTTTCTGTAATGAGAGCCATCTTGGTTGGTATGCCCCACCTTCCTCTCCCTTCTGGGCCTTCATGAATGAGGACAAAGGAAAGTAGCCCCAGAATGTTCTGGATCAGATTTCTCTCCAGGCAGGACTGCAGCACGGCTAGCTCTGTCTGCACCCTGCTCAGGCTCCTGGTTCTGGGCTTGGAGTTCCTGGTTCTTCAAGGCCAGATCAATGGTGTCTTGGAGGATGCCAGCCAGCAAACTGCGGTGGTGATGTTCTGTGGCCATGGCCTTCTCTTCCCACACCCCCTGCCATGCTTGAAATACCTGTGTGCAGATTCAGAGGTGCCTGTTGGTCCATCAGCCACGGCACCAACTTAAGACCTGCTCTTTGTCTCCACTGACCTGCAGCAAGTGGCATGTCCGAGCACGGGTGGCCTGTACATACAAGTCATATAGGACCACCAGATCCTGCTCTGCCATGTCCCGCTCTGCCTGGAGGGCTTCCACCTGAAGTTTCAGCACTGCCTGCTCCTTCCATTGACTCTCTCTCTCCATGCAAGCCTGCAAAGATAAGTTGTATCTTTCCATGAGTGCCACCTCTGTGCAAGGCTCTGTGCTAAGTAGTTCATGCATCTGATCTCATTTTATCCCTAACAGCCTTATGACAAAGTTTCCTTTTTGCAGATTTGCAAACAATGCATCAATAAGTAATCTAATGGACAAAATTCCCATGGCTACCACTGAACAGAGCTGAAATGACACATGCTTTCAAGAGTTCCCTGTCCTCATTCAAGTTAAATCTAAATCCAGAGATGTGACCCACTTGTCTCTGTAACCTTCTCTCTGACTATACTTGCTAGGCTCTAGCCAGGCAGAACAATCCGTGATCTCAATTTTGCTGCCTTTTCCTTCTACTTTGCTTCTGGCTTTGCCTTATCTGAGAACATGTCCCCACCCACTATGTACACATGTTTGTTTGTTTGTTTGTTTGAAATTGTAGTGTGTGTGTGTGTGTGTGTGTGTGTGTGTGTGTGTGTGTGTGTGTGTTTTCAGGAGAGGATTGGGAAGGAGACAGGGTCTTCTTTAGATGCCAAACTGACTTGATCTCCCCTGCCTATGCCTCCTGGGTGCTGAGAGACCTGTACCATGGTAGTGGTTTGTGGCCACATGTTTTATCTCTTAAACAACTTTTTACTAAGCATCCTCATGGAACTAACTACAGTGAATTCCTGGGCTGATTCCAGTTTACCTCTGAGTCTCTCCTTAGGCCCAGTATCCTCTGACTACCCAGTCCAGCCTGGGTAAAGTGGGCCTCATTGTTCCTACCTGCCTTTGGCTGCCCATCATAGTAAATGGCACTGAGTATGGCGTCTTTGGTGTCCCACAAGGCTGAGAGGGGTGTGGCATGCACATGGACCAGCTGGTTATGATCCAGTCTAGTCCTTGTCACAGTGTCTGGCCTAGGAACAAGGAGCCTCAGGTCCCATACTCCCCACTCCTCACCTCTTCTGCCACCATGCCTTTGATCTGTTCACAGGCCACTTCCTTCTGGTGCTCCAAATGTTTCAGCTCTTCTTGGATCCAAACCTGGTGTTCCTCTCGAAGTCTCTGCCTCCGGGCCTGGGCCAGAAAGAACTGCAGGGCCACATCTGGGGCCTGATGGGCCTAAATGACATCATTTGAGGCTTAGTCAGAAAGCAGCGCACTTCTACATCTGGAACAAACACCTGCCTTTCCAACAGAACTTCAGTGCTACTGCTGATCCTAGACTCTGACTGGCCTGGGAGAGCCCATAGACTGAGATGAGACTTAGCAGGCTCCACTAGAGAGAGGAGACAGACCCTCTGCTGATGGGTACTGTAGTAGTATAAGGACCCAACCACTATGATCCATCCAGTAGGTCAGCAGCTGCTCCCCGTGATCCTTCCCATGAGATCCAGAGAACCTTCAGGTCCTTGTCCACAGAAGTTCCATTCCTCCCTGATAACAGCACAGGGCTTGAGGACCCTTATCCCCCCAGCTTTAGGAAGTATGTGAAGTGTTATTACCTGTTCCTCACAGTGCCTGAGGGGATGCTTTAGGTGGAGCCCAGACCCTAGGAATTTTCTTCCTGCCTCTAGAGGAAAATGTCATTAGTCACTTAAAAGTGTACACACACACCCACACACACACACACACACACACACACACACAGAGTAGAGGAGATGAATAACAATGCAAACAAAGCTCAGGGCAGCAAAATACTTGCCAAGTGGGGGGGTGTTGGGGGGGGTGGTAACAAACCTAATTCCCTATCCCAGGTCGGTAAAAATAGGCTGTGAATATGCAATTGTAAAAAAGGGAAAAGCAGACAGGTATGGTGGCACATGTCTATAACCCCAGCACTCAGGAGGCACAAGTAGTAGGATCTTTGAGTTCAAGACCAGCTAGGGCTACATAATGAGACTCTGTCTCAAAAGAAAAGAAAGAAAAGGGAAGGAAAGGTGAAGGGGAAGGAAGGGGAAAGGGAAGGGAAGAAGGGACGGAAAGGGAAGAGGAGGGGAGGGGAGAGGAGGGAAGGACAACCCCCCACCCCCCACCCCCCCAACCCCTCACCCCACCCCCCACCCCCACCCCCGCACAAGAAAGAAGGGCTGGGTTCAACCACCCTGAAGCAAATCCTGGAAGACAGTGCCCCCTTTTGGACAAGAAAGGCTTTGTCTAAAGCACTGACTCTCAACCTGTGGGTTGCCGCCCCCCCCCCCCCCCCCCCAGTCAAAGGAAACTTTCTTGTAAGGGTTCTCTACGATCATCAGGAAAACACAGGTGTTTCCATTATGATAACGGCAACAACATTACAGTTAGGACCACAGCAGTGAAAATAATTTTATGGGGGGGGGGGGTCATCACCACATGAGGAATTGTATTAAAGTTCTCAGCATGGGGAAGGTTGAGAAGCACAAAACCCAAAGGAATTAAAGCATCCCATCCCAGGGTCTGCAGTGAGATGTGAGCCTGCAGGTAAGCAAGGTGACACCCTGGGCTGCTCACATTTCCTCGGCTTGCTTACCTGACAAATGATCTGAGTGTCTTCCCTGCTTACAGTAGTTCAGTGGTTCGCCTTCAACCTTCAAGAGACAGACCTAATGTCTCCTTAGATTTACAAAACCTGTGTGCCCTGGCTGCCTCCAGCTCCAGTCTAGTCCTGATTCTTTCTCTGTCTCCGTTCTCCAGAAAATTAAGTTGCTTGCAGTTTCCCAGAGATATCAAGTATCTGCTGGTTTCAGTTTCTGCCTAGAATGTTCTTCACTGTCTTTATAAACTCCATCAGAACTCACTTCCTAGGAGATCTTGCTTTCCTCTTTTTTCAAGGCGTATCGATGTCTTATAGAGTCAAGTTGCCAAGCTTTTCAGAGCATTGA
This sequence comes from Arvicanthis niloticus, assembly GCF_011762505.2. NCBI lineage: Eukaryota > Metazoa > Chordata > Mammalia > Rodentia > Muridae > Arvicanthis > Arvicanthis niloticus. The sequence continues at coordinate 50,822,270 of NC_047671.1, read as the reverse complement.
CCACAGCAATGTAATTGTCTCTTCTCAGACTAAATTCTACCAGGGCAGGCAACTCCTGGGGCTAACGTGGCTCTGTGCCCAGAGTGTGGTGCATGGTCAATAAATATTTGGAAATCAATAAATAAGTGGAATATTCTGTAAACAAAGAAGAGGAGGGTAGACATATATGGAGCCCCTAAGAGTTTGGATGAGAAAATGTACCTGTGGTCCAGACCTCACAGCCTCAGCCCTAGGCCTTTTGGGTGCATGGCTTCTTGGGCCCCAGGCTTTTACCACCTAAAAGGAAAGGACTCAAGTGGGTACTGGCCACCTCTGATGAAGGTGTCTCACCATGTCTCACCTTGCTTACCTGTAGTTCCCAGAGTGCCCTTCCTAGTCGGTTCAACCCACCGTCTGTCAAGGTGTCGCCAAGAAGGCCTAAGCGTAGCATCTTCAGGGTGGCCCTGCGCGCCCTCATCTCCTCTCCTGGATTCCACAGGGTGGGCTTCACCTCATTCACCTGCACCCTTTTTCTTGAGGCCCCCAACAGAGCATTCTGGAGCAAACTCAGAGGGCTACCTAAAAAGAGACAACACACTAGACTACTCTTTCCTGCACCGCAGAGCACACTGGTTGTGATACTCTAAATTTCTTTTTTTGTTGTTGGTTTTGTGTGTGTGTGTTTTTTTTTCAAGACAGGGTTTCTCTGTATAGCCTGGGCTGTCCTGGAACTCACTCTATAGACCAGGCTGGCCTCAAACTCAGAAGTCTGCCTGCCTCTGCCTCTCAAGTGCTGGGATTAAAGGCGTGCGCCACCACTGCCTGGCAATACTCTAAATTTCTACCATGAACTGTTGTATTAAAATTGACCTAACCCTTGCCAGGTCTGGTAAGGCAGTCACCTTAGCTACTCTGGTGGCTGAGGCATGATAGCGAGTTCAAGGCTTAGTTTTGAAACTTAGTGAACCCATTTCATAACAAAAATCAAAGAGGCTAGGGATATAGCTCAGTAGTAAATTTGCCTACTATGTGCTGGGGTCCTAGGTTCAATCCCCATTCTAAAATCATCATCTTCTTCTTCTACATAGTCATCATCATCACCACCACCACCATCATCTTCTTCTCATCATCTAATAACTCCTTTTTGACCTTCACTGTGTTTGATAGCCCTGTGCTCAGGCTGCTCTTGGATTTATCTTTTTTTTTTTTTAAGACTTATTTATTTTATGTGAGCATACTATAGCTGTCTTCAGACACACCAGAACAGAAGAGGGCATCAGATCTCACTACAGATGGTTGTGAGCTACCATGTGGTTGCTGGGAATTGAACTCAGGACCTCTGGAAGAGTGGTCAGTGCTCTTAACCGCTGAGCCATCTCTCCAATCTTTTTATCCACAGCAACTCTAAACCATCTGCCTCTTAAAGCCTGTGCCATTAATCAGAACATAAAACTAACCTGCACATAAGAACATGTCTGCCCTCCCTGCAGACAAAGGTTAGTTTTATATTCTGATTAATATCTTGAGGTTATGAGACGCTCCAACTTACCTTCTTCCATCAAGCTAGAGACAGGGAAATGTCTGGGAACTGCTGGCCAAATGAATGTTTGTTGGTTGTGGAGACAGAGAGGGTCAGTTGTCTACCTACTCCTGCCCCCCACCCTCAGATGTTGGGAATCAACTCCAAGGCCTTAAGTATCTAGGCAGGCGCTTTAATGCGAATCTGTCTTCCAGCCATTTGTTGATGTTCTTTTCTAGCCTTTTACACCTGAGACCATCTGGCTGTGGGACTCACTCTGGCCTGAGTTTGCAGTACTCCTACCCCAGTCTTCGGAGTGTTGGGATTACAGGTGTGTGTCACTCAGCTTTGTTGCCATGGCTCTTTAATCTCTGGTCCCCACTGCACACACCACCCCCCCCACCCCCCACCCCAAATCTCTGGCACCACAACCTCAGAGGCCTTGTCTGCAATGGGTTTGTGAAAACAGGTTAAGTGTTTTCTCCCCTGTGGTCCTCTCCTCATCCTCATCTACAAATTAGGCCTGCCTCTCTCTCATTTGGGAATCAGATCTATATTCCGGGGTACGGCTGACTACTCCTGCAATCCCAGCACTCGGAATGGTGAGGCAGGCAGGTTTTCAGCTTGGGCTACAGTGAGACCCAGTTGAAGAGAACAGGTGTCAAAATGCTTGATAAAAATCCTGAATGTGTGGCAAACAACTAACCCCCATACTCAGGAAGCTGACAGAAAAATGGTAAGTTCTAGCTTGCCTGGACTACATATATATTTCGAGAACAACCTGAGCTACATAGGGAGACTCTTCCAAAAGGCAGGACAGGAAAAAAGTTTGGTAAGTTGTTGAGAAATCTCTGAGATTAAGGATTTGAGGCTGGTTTTCCTATTAGCTTTGCTCTTGAGTCTTCTGGCAGTGGCATGCTGGCTGTGACAAACCTTCCTGAATGCTGGCCCACCTAGAGAATCAGGCTCTCTCACTGGGCTACAGGCAGGTAGGAACTGGCTGATGAATAGCACGAGGCGAGCGGAAACTTTCCAAAGGACCCCATCCCCACTCTCAGCTACCTCGGGGGTCCAAACGAAGAAGTACTCCACTGTAGCTGTTTGCCTCCAGGAGCCAGGAGATGATCCAAGGCAGAGAGCCCTCCACCTCCTCACCAGCAGTGGCACCAGCCAGTATTTGCAGCAGGGGGCAGTCTCTACCAGGGGGAGGGAAGAAAGACAAGGAATGTCCTGCGGTAGATGGGGAGGAGTAACTCAGTACCCAGTGAGATTTTTTTTACAACTTTCTTTGTACCACCAGAGGTTAACAGGAATTGCTGCTCTGGCAGAGGAGCTGGGTTCAAGTCCCAGCATCCACATCAGGAGGTTCACCACTGCCTATAACTCCAATTCTCGGAATTCAACATCCTCTTCTGGCTTCCCTCGGCACTGGACATACATAATGTACACATAGATAAACAGTCATGTACATATGAATAAAAATAAATGAATATTTTAAAAATACTTTTACATAATAAAAGAAAGAATACCTCAGAATACCTCAGTACTCAGGTTACTTTTGCTCCTTTATTTGTTTCTACTTTGTTTTGAGACAATTCTGAATTTGGCAATATTCCCATGATGCTTACGCATCTTGAAAATTGGCCCGAAATGATAGTTTGCTATCATTTATAGTTTATAGTTTATCATTTATAGTTTATCATTTATAGTTTGCTGTGACTACTTGAAGTCTTCATTATTTTTGAACATTGAGGGAATGGTGGGGTAAAGATGGGCTGGCTACTTAGGGATTTTCTAATCTCAGCTTTGGACATTTAGATTCATATCCATACTTTGTGGCCTCTACCTCATTTCCCGATGGAACAAGACCCCTAAGGCTTACGGGTCTCCTGGAAGCTGCATGATCCTCAAGGTACCTCGCCACAGTTGCTGGGTCTCAGGTCCGGGGCAGGACATGGTAAGAGTGAGCAGAGAGCAGGCCCTGGAGAGGACATGGCCAGCTCAGGAATGAATCCTAGACTTGTGCAGGAACTGAGGATGGGTGGCTGACAGGTGTCTGGTCCTCACCTGCCTTCACTCCCAGCAGCCTTTAGGTACAGCTCAGAGGCAGCTTGGGCATCAGACACTTCCACTTCACTGGCATCTTTCACCACCCTGAAGTAAGGAGAAGCTGAGCACAGCCTTTCAGCCCCGGTGCTATGCAGCACCCGCTAGTGTCTCTCTCTCTGGGTGTGAACCCATGACAGTATCTGCACACAAGAATCACCCCAAAGTCTCGGAGCTCAATATGCCTCCTTAAATGTCTCTCATCTTCCTAACCTTGTTTTTACCTCCTGTGGTCTTCCCAGGAAGGGAAACAGGTTAGTCGGGCCAATTCAAAGATGGGAAAAACTGTTCATTGAGGTGTTCAGAACCACCTAGTGTGATACTGGACTGATTTAGGCCTTGAAGGTGGGCATGAGAGTTGAAATGTATTTGTTATGAGGGCAATAAGATGTATATGTGTGGGATGAGGGAAAGAGGGTGGAAAGAGAGTTCTGGGAGCCCATCTAGACCCAAGTAAGCCTGACTGCAAGCTCAGGGCTTCATTTTCCTGGGATGCAGAGTAGAAACCTCTTATATCTTATCTTGAAGATGTCACTGTGGCTTTAAGGCAAGCGCCCCTGTCCATTGGGCCTGAACACTTACAAGCCCAGAGGGGCCACCTCTAGTACTGGCAGGTCCTCCATACATGGAGAGAGCAGGTCCCGAGTCTGTCCACTGCGGCTAATCTGGGATCACACAAAGACAACTGTCACAAGCTAAGCCTTTTCCTTCCTGTAGGTCCCATGGGCTAAGTGAGATCAAGAATTTTGACCATTAGAATGAATGGAAATCTGCAAGTGGCAGGGGTGGGGTGGTGGGGGGATATCTCAAGGACATGCCAGAGACCTGGGATAGGAGAGGCACCCAAGAATCAACGGGAGTGACTTTAGCTGTGCATCTCAGCATCGGGAATATGAAACCTGAAGATGCCACCTCCTGTAGACAGGCAGGAATCTCAGTGGATCCATAGGGACACCAACCCACCCACAAAACTCTTGATCCAAAATTTATCTTGTCTACAAGAAATACAGGGATGGGGGATGGAGCAGAGTCTGAGGGAATGGCCAGGCAATAACCAGCCCAGCTAGAGTCCCAATCCCTGACACTATTAATGATACTCTGTTATGCTTGCAGACAGGAGTCTAACATAGCTATCCTCTAAGAGGCTCCACCCAGCAGCTGACTCAGATGGATACCGAGACCCATAGACAAACTGGGTGGAGCTTGGTGACTCTTATGGAACAGTTGTGGGAAGGACTGAGGGCTTGTAAGAGGATAGCAACTCCATAGAAAGACCAACAGTCACCTAACCTGGACCCTTAGGGCTCTCAGAGACTGAACCACCAACCAAAGAGCATACAGGGGCTGGACAGAGTCTCCCCCCCCCCCCGCCACCTCTGCACATATGTAGCAGGGTGTACAGCTCAGTCTTCATGTGGTTCCGGAACAACTGGAATGGAAGCTATCCCAAAAGCTGTTGCCTGTCCGTGGGATATGTTCTTCTAGCTGGGCTCCCTTGTCTGGCCTCAGTGGGAGCGGATGCACCTAGCCCCGCAGACTTGATGTGCCAGGGTAGGGGAATACCCAGGGGGGGCTCCACCCTCTCAGAGGAGAAGGGGAGGGAGGATGGGAGGAAGGATTGTGGGAGGGGGTAGCTGGGAGGGGGGCAGCGATCAGGATGTAAAGTGAATAAATAAAAATAAAGAAAACTAAAAAAAAAAAAGAAAGAAAGAAAGAAAGAAAGAAAGAGAGAGAGAGAGAAAGAAAGAAAGAAAGAAAGAAAGAAAGAAAGAAGAAAGATAGAAAAAAAAAAAAAAAAGGCAGGCATTGACAGCGTATAAATGTGATCCTAATGAGGCAAGTCCTGGCTGGAGCAGCAGAGAGGATCTGGACCCATCTTTCTCACTATCCACAAGCATCATGGGGGTTCTGTGGTGTCACTTAGCTCCACCTTCCCTCTTTTCTTTTAGCCCCTTCCTCCTTACCTGCACTAGACCGAGAGTACAAAGCGCAGGGCCAGAGCTGCAGAGAGGCAGAGCTTCCTCAAACAACATCTGCAGGACCTAATGTAGGGAGAGGAGCTCAGTGGGAAGAGAAAACATCTTTCTGTCCCTCAGCACTTCTGAGAATAAACTCTGTAACAGGCCCTGTGCACTGGTAAACAGAACTGAAAGGGTTCTAGTCGCCAATCCTAGACCTTACGCCCTGAAGGCAGGCAAGCAAGCAAGCATCTTCAACAAGCCTTACTGTTGCTGGGTCGTGGTGTGGTAAGGTTCTGAGGTAGCCATTTTGATTTGGGGATATTTTTAATGAAACCTTGGTAGTAAAGCTTCTAAGTGTAGTTTCTGTGGTGTTACAAGAAGTGTAGTGGCAGAGCTCCTGAGGATCCGATCTGTGGTGCCGCTCGCTTCTCCCAGATTCATTCACCCACCAGCCATGTCTTTCCATCTTGTCTTCTCGGCTGCACAAAGCAGCCTTGGTAAAATGTCCTCCAAGGACCACAGTGTGCCGTGGGATCTAAGCTGTCCCCAGTCTGGCTGGGGTGAGCAAGCAAAGATTTCCCAAACAATACTTGAACATCAGGATACCTGTGTGCTGGTGGCTCCTTACCTGAGGCACAAAGCTGGGTGCCTCTGTTTTCTGGCCCTGGAGCAGGAGGACTGTATTGTACCCTTGTCCCACAGAGGCCAGCATGGGTTGGACACGTGTCAATAGCTCCTGCTCTGCTTCCTGTAGGAACACATAAGGATATCCCTTTGTGTATTGCCCTGAGCAAAAAGACTGGACTACTCAGAATCCCAGGATGCAGAGGCCTGAGCGCTCCCATTTTCCTCTCATCCCTTTCTCAGAACCTCTACCTGAGCAGCGCCCGGGCCCAGCACTCTGTCAAAGGTGAAGCGGTGTTCCTGTGGACACAGAGGTGGGGGGAGGGGCGTCAGCAGTGGCATACTCGTCTCCCCTGCTCCCCTCATCCCACCATCTACCTGAGGCTCCAGAGTGTCTGGCTGAAGTAGGCGAAGGCTCTTGGGTCCCTCCAAAAGAAATGTGGGGCCTGAGGGAGGTGGGCTTCATGTCAGTTTTCATAACTAAAGATGAGCTGGCTCACCGCTCTCAACCTCCACCCTGAGCCGGCTTAGCCCCACCTCTTTCAGAAAGCTGTCCGGCCTTTTTTCCTTTTGAATGTAATTTGGGGAATTAAACTTGGGACCCCTCATGCTCTAGGCAAGTATTCTACCTCTCAACTATATTCCCAAATCTTTCTATCTTTTTTAGACAGGTTATGTGCGGGGTTATGAATCAAACCCAGGGTTTCCTGCATGCTAGGCAAGCAACAACCGACCCCCTCAACACTCTTACCTGATCCCTGATCCGATACCACTTCTACCACCACAGTCAGTTTGGCAGGTGGGACGGAAGAGACAGGGTGAGCCCCTTGAGGGCACGGAGCTGCCTGGTCCACAGCAGCCCCTGTGCTCACCACCTTCCCAGTCTCCATGGCTTCTGAGCTGCTCAAATTTCCCTTAATCATTTATGAGTCTCACTCGTGGGCCCAGGCGTGGGGTGGTCAGTGACTGTGGACAGGTTACCTCTCAGAGGAAGTGACATTCCCTTCTTTCTGGTGTGGTTATCCCTCGCCCTTTATGAAAAAGTTGGGACATAATGTAGTGGTGGAGAAAACAGTGTAATGAGCCTTCAGGTGACAAGCTTCACCAATTACCAACTTTTGGCCATTAAGCAGGCTTTTTTGTTGTTGTTGTTGTTGTTGTTTTGGGTTTTGGGGTTTTATGTTTTGTTATGTTTCTTTCTTTTCTTTTTTTTTTTTTTAGACAGGGTTTCTCTGTGTAGCCTTGGCTCTCCTGAAACTCACTTTGTACACCAGGCTGACCTCAAACTCAGAGATCCACCAGCTTTTCTTTTCTTTTTTTTCTTTCTTTTTTAAAGGGGGGGGGGGGCAGTGTCTTGTATAGCCCAGCCTGGCCTCAAACTCACTATATAGCTGAGGCTATCCCTGAATTCCTGATCCTACTGCTTCTACCTCCCAAGTACTAGGTTATAGGCATGCACCACTATTCCAAACTACTGTATATATTTCTAAAAGATAAGCAGTATTTGTTTTCATGTTAGCCTTTTGATATGATATAAGTCATATGATATACTTTTCCTCTGCTTATGTGTATGGGAGTGGTATGCGCAGACCGGAGCTGACGGCAGCTGCCCTCCTCAATTATTTGCTCATCTTTTCCTTTATTTCCTTCTGTATTAGTGAATTAGTTACTTTTCTGTTACTGTGATAAAATACCATGATCAGAAGCAAATTAAGAAAGTTTAACTTAGTTTATGGTTGCAGAGGGCTAGAGTCCATAACGGTGGGGGTGGGTGAGGATAGAGGTGTGGGTGGGTGGAGGTGTGGGTGGGGGGTTTGAGGGTGTGAGGGTGGAGATCTAGGGGGTGGGGTGGGCGGGACAAACTTGGAAGCTGGCTGATCACATCTCTTCCACAAGAGGGAAGCAGAGATAGAGAACTGGAGGTGGGCCAAGGCTATAAAGCTTCAAATCTTATCCCCAGTGGCATACTTCCTTGAGCAAGGCTCGACCTCTTAAAGGTATCACAGGCTCCTTAAACAACAAGTACATGAGCCTCTACAGGACATTTTTAAAAGCTACCACAGTGAGTTATTTACACCTCTTTTTATTGTTCTTTTTTGTTTCTTTTTTTTTTTTTTTTATTTGGTTCTTGTTTTGTTTTTTTTTTTTTTTTTTGTTTTTTTTGTTTTTCGAGACAGGGTTTCTCTGTGTAGCCCTGGCTGTCCTGGAACTCACTCTGTAGACCAGGCTGGCCTCGAACTCAGAAATCTGCCTGCCTCTGCCTCCCAAGTGCTGGGATTAAAGGCGTGTGCCACCACCGCCCGGCATCATCTATCTATCTATCTATCTATCTATCTATCTATCTATCTATCTATCTATCTTAGTTAGGGTTTTACTGCTATGAACAGACACCATGACCAAGGCAACTCTTATAAGAACAACATTTAATTGGGGCTGGCTTACAGGTTCAGAGGTTCAATTCATTATCATCAAGGCAGGAACATGGCAGCGTCCAGGCAGGCACGGTGCAGGAGGAGCTGAGAGTTCTACATCTTCATCTGAAGGCTGCTAGGAGAATACTGACTTCCAGGCAGCTAGGATGAGGGTCTTAAAGCTCATTCCCACAGTGACACACCTACTCTAATAGGGCCACACCTTCTAATAGTGCCACTCCCTGAGCCAAGCATATTCAAATCATCATGCTATCTATCATCTATTTATATTTATCTATTATCTATTTAGCATATCTATTGTCTATTTAGTCTATCTATCTATCTATCTATCTATCTATCTATCTATCTATTGGCAGGATTGCATTTAGCCTTGGCTGACCCAGAGCTCACTATGTAGACCAGGCTGGCCTTGAACTCACAAAGATCTGCCTGACTCTACCTTCTAAGGGCTGGGATTAAAGACGTAAGCCACCATGTCTGGCTTATTTATTTTATTTATTTTGAGACAGGGTCTATGTCTTAATGTTCCATGGTTGTGAAGACAACTCTTATTTTTTTTTTTTAAAAAAAGAGCTTGCTTACAATTTCAGAGGGTTAGTGCACTATTGTCATGGTGAGAGGAGGGCCACGTGCACGCTGGCATGGTGCTGCAGAAGTAGCAGCCACTCCTGGTGCCATACCTCCTCCAGCAAGGGCACATCTCCTAATCCTTCCCCACTGTTCACCAACTGTCCACCAACTGTCCACCAACTGTCCACCAACTGGCAATTAGCATTCAAATATATGAGCCTATGGGGACCAACCTCATTCAAACCCCCATAGTCTCTCTACATATCCTGGCTAGCCTGGCACTCACGGTGTTGCCCTATGCTGTAGCCATGGATCCATGCTTTTTTCCTTCCCGTAGCTGAGCAGTGTTCTATGCAGGCAAGTGTTTTATAGCTAACTTTTGTTTCCTTATTTTAACCATTTATTTTTATGTGTATGATTGATTTGCTTGCATGTTTGTCTGTGTACCATGTGTGTGCCTTCCGTCCATGGAGGCCAATACAGTGTATCAGATTCCCTGGAACTGAGTTATGGGTGCTGGGAACTGAATTCAGTTTACAAGAGCATCAAGTTTCAAACCTAACAACTGTTTTGACAGTTCTCTATCACAGCTTCACTTTAAAGAGAATATGCAACATGATATGTCTGTTAGATTTATCTCTTTGCCCGTTACTGCTGAAAATTTTGATTTTGGGTTAAAAAAGAGAGAAAGAAAATAAACAATAAATTGGACAAGATATTGAATGGCAATGAAAGTATAGATTCATTAAAAAAAAAAAAAGTAAGAATCACAGAGATCACCCCACAGGATAGAAGCAGGCTCTAGTGAGTGTTCTTTTCTGGGTTCCTCTTAATAAATTTAGAAGAATGGAAGTGGGGCAGAGGAAATTATGGGGAGGCTAAAGGGTGAGGTCCCCTTACCAGGAATCTGTCTGTGTAGAAAGAATCTAAGTATCACCTGTCAGTTAAAAAGCTGATGGCCAATGAGCTGAGGCAGGAAATAAGTGGGACATCTGGCAGGTATAGAAAGAATTCTGTGAAATAGTCAGAGGCATGGGAAATTTGCCCCAGAATGCCAAGGAGACATAAGAAAACAAGGAAAGGGCTGGAGAGATGTCTCAGCCATTAAAGGCTAGGTTCACAACCAAAAATATAAGAAAACAAGGAAAATAAACCAGCCAAGTAGCTGAACTTAGCTTAGAACAAAAAGGGATAAACAGGTTAAGAGTTAGTTGGAAAACAAGCCAAAAGATGTGGTCTAGGCATTTATTAATAAATAAGTCTCGGAGTCGTTATTTCAGGGAACAGACAAGTGCTGGGTGGAAAAGCCAAAGTAATAGGTTGAAGCCTCTGGACACCACAGAAACAAGAATTCCAGCACAATTAATGACAATGTATCTCCCTGCCCAGCAGTATATTTACATTTCTCTAAAATCTCATCAGAAACTTGGCTTACAGGGAAAGAACATGTACCTAAACCCCTCCTGTAACCTGCTGTCCTGGTGTTACTTTATCATAACTCCATCCAGTGCATCTCCAGAGCCATCCTGTAATCTCACTCATGGAAAGAGAGAGTAAAGGTTTCCTAGCAACCTCTTGAGATGGAACTTAAGAGCTAACAAAAACATATTCATGGCTAATGCTAATACAGTTCATTCTGAATCTCCCTTGAGGAGATTTATACTTAGACTATGTCTTAGTTTCCTTCTGTTTCTTTTTTTTTTTTCTTTTTTTCTTTTTTGGTTTTTCGAGACAGGGTTTCTCTGTGTAGCTCTGGCTGTACCTGGAACTCACTCTGTAGACCAGGCTAGCCTTGAACTCAGAAATCCACCTGCCTCCGCCTCCCAAATGCTGGGATTAAAGGCGTGCGCCACCACTGCCTGGCCCTTCTGTTTCTTAGGAAGCCTGAGGTATGTCTTTCTTGACCCCTGAAGTGGGAATGTTTGGTTTCTTTGGAGATTCAGTTGTGTCATGTGATGCTTTTCTGGAAACTGTCTTATGAGCAGATGTTTTGCTAAGAACAGATGTGGTGTTTTTCTGGAAGTTGCCTGGAAAAAGGGCATATGATGTTTTGCTAGAGCAGATGCTTGAGAGAACACATGATGGGTATAAATATAACCCAACAGAAAGTGGACCACAGTGTGTGGCACTGGTTCACCTTGCCACTCTTTGCTGGTCTTCATTGGGCTTTGCTGACATTGGTCTTCATTGGTTCCTCTTTCCTTCGTCACTGATCATCATTTGTTGTGACCTCATAGAGAGAAACACACCAAAGAACTTCTGGTGGTATTCCAGTAGCTTCTTGCCACTTCCTGGATTCAAGCCAATTGACAGAGCCTCTTGGTTTCTTCTGGATCAAACTGCCATTGTTGATTCATGAATGGTGTTTGTGAGTGGATCGAGCTACTACTGCTGATTAATGTGAACTGAATTGCTGATATCCAACATATATTGCAATCACCCAAAAGAACTTTTTTGTTTGTTTGTTTGTTTTTGTTTTTCGAGACAGGGTTTCTCTGTGTAGCCCTGGCTGTCCTGGAACTCACTCTGTAGACCAGGCTGGCCTCGAACTCAGAAATCCACCTGCCTCTGCCTCCCAAGTGCTGGGATTAAAGGTGTGCGCCAAAAAGAACTATTTCTAAACAGGTCCACATCCTCCTTTGCCCTATTAACCTTTCCTTTCCACTATCTCTGGTGGGTGATGGGTTAGAAGGAGCTTAAAGCATTTAAGTACACTTATTAAAGTAGGTTTTGAAAAATATAAGCCCACAGGCATCTCTTTCCTCCATAATCCTCCTGCTCAAGCTTCTAACTCTGCTTCAGATTGGTGACACCAAAATTGTTTTTTGCTTTGAAACCACCACTCTGGTTTGGCTTGAGTCAAGGTCCCTGAAAGATCAGGGGTATTCCGTGGGACACTGAGGGTGACAGAATGGAACTTGGGTTTTGTCCCATCACTGTCCACAGAGGGAGGGGTTGATCTCCACCAAAAACAATAGGATACTTCCTTGCCGTGATTGACTGATGGACTGTTAGATAGTGTTGGACACTCTGCATGTATCGACATATATCCCATAAGTTTTACACACGCACTCATACTGTATAAATTGACCATATGACTGCTGACTGCTCCATGATGTGGTTAGGGAAGGGTTTTTATTGTAGATGAGAGAGAGAGAGAGAGAGAGAGAGAGAGAGAGAGAGAGAGAGAGAATAGCCAGAGACATCTGGATGAGTCCAGAGCAGAGAGAGAAAGGCTCAGACTGAACATGGTCAGCAGACTGGACCAGGCTAGGGCTCTCTGGGAGAGCTGGGGAGAATGACAGAGGGCAGAGAATAGAGAAGGCAGAATGTAGATAGTGAGTTGGTTGCAGGGGCACTGAAATGTGTAACAAGTAGCCAGGCAGTGATAGCACACACAGTTAATTCCAGGTAGGCATATCTCTGATTTAGAGGCCAGCCTGGTCTATAGAGGGAGTTCCAGGACAGCCAGGACTACACAGAGAAACTATGTCTCAAAAACAAACACATAAACAAAATAAAAAGAAGAGAAAAAAAAAAGGAAGGAAGAAATGTCTAACAAGTACTCATGCGTAGGGACTGAGGCATCCTGGAGGCCAGCGCAGACCTTGGTTCTGCTGCCAGGTGCCACTGGTTGTGTTAATTGGAGAGCCATTTGTGCCTTTTGCAGGAGGTAAGGAAAACAACTCCTGAGGAATTCTGGCTTTAATAACTCCCCCAAATCCTCTTGCAAGCCAGGTGAGTTCATTTCTGGATGTTTGGACCACCTTTTGGAGTCTGAGGAATCGAAGTTTCCTTTGGACCTGGCAGTACAAACAAGAGACAATACTAACAAGAGGGGTTTCCCTTGGCCCAACTGCTTTAGAACAGACTGACAACCACAGTCTGTTGGTTGTGTGCCCAGTGTTATCTCAGCCTTGTTTATTCTCTCCAACCAGGAAGTGCCTGACCCTAAATTACACACTGGTAGGGAGGTGCTGGATGCCAAGCAGCTTTAAGAAGCCCATTCATTTTTCCAAGGGAAGTTGCCCCAGGGCACTGGGCTGTTTCTATGTTTGCCAATCTCTGAACACTAACTCATTTCATGCTCCTGATTACTCACCCCAAGTGAACGTGCTGGGACATTCACTTCCAGTTTTAGAAACTAGCTTTAATAAGCTTCATTCTACTTTTTACATTCTACTTTAAATTCTATTTATTTTTATTTCATACACACTGGTGCTTTTCCTGCATGAGTGTCTGTGTAAGAGTGTTAGATTCCCTGGAACTGGAGTTACAGACAGTTGTGAGCTGCTAGGTGGGTGCTGGGAATTGAACCTCTTCCTCTGGGAGAGAAGCCAGAGCTCCTAACAGCTGAACCATCTCTCCAGCCCCTTTATACACTAATCTTTCAAATTTAAACAGTGAATTCCACAGAAGCATTCCTTCCTTTGTTTGTTTCTCTCTTTCTTAGTTTGAGACAGGGACCATACTGTCCTCGAACTCATAGAGATCTGCCTGCCTCTGCCTCATGAGTACTGGGAATAAAGCTGTAAGCCACCCACAACCTGCTATTTATCTATTTTGAAGCAGAATCTTGCTATGTAGCACAGGCTAGCCTGGAACCTACTATGTAGCCTAAGTTGGTCCTTAGCTTGACATCATTCTATCTCATGTGCCCTGGCAGGGATTTGCCTTTAATTAGCTAGTTTTCAATTTTTCCTCACTGTCTGACCCTATGACTAGGCATCATTTTCAGGCAGGACTCAGTGAAAACCAAAAGCAGGAGCAAACAGCATTTGTTCAACAGTCTGAATTGATCTGTTTTTTTTCATCTTAGATCAGAGCACAGCTTCCTCAGAAAAGATGCTGAGTGGCCACCTTGGAAGTGCTATTATAAACCAGCAGCTCTTTGCTGGTCAGAGGAAATGGCCAGATGGTGATTAAATCTGGCAAAGTCTCAGTCCCAATTTTAGTTTTAGAACAAAAAGAAAAAATAAACTTGTATTTTCTAGGGAACAGGGTGAGTACAGCATCTCCTTGCAATTTCCCGTGGGTGTGGTCTTATACAAGCCATTTTCATTTTGTCAAAGAATGTTTTTAGGTACTTCATTGTCCTTTAGAGAGTTTCCCCAACATCTCTAAATATGCACATTTCATGTCTTAAGTCTTTTAGTTCTAGGGAAAGTGTCACTTTTTTGTGGCTTTTTTAATTTTTTGTTTGTTTGTTTGTTTGTTTTTTGAGACAGGGTTTCTCTGTGTAGTCCTGGCTGTCCTGGAACTCACTCTGTAGACCAGGCTAGCCTCGAACTCAGAAATCTGCCTGCCTCTACCTCCCAAGTGCTAGGATTAAAGGTGTGTGCCACCACCACCCGGCCTGAAAGTGTCACTTAATGTCCAAGAGCAAACTAGGAATTTCTCCACAAATGAAAATTTTCTGGCTCAAAATCCCAGCAGTTATCACTGGGTGATACATACCATCTCCTGCTGTAAATTCCTGACCTCATATCAACTATTATTTGTCTTTAATGGTTCTTCTTTTCTCTGCTTCTCCTCCCTCTCTCTTCCCTGCCCCCTCTCTTGAGACAGTTTCCTGCAGCCTATTCTGGCCTCCAACTCCATGTAGATCTGAGCTTGACTTTGAACTTCTGATTTTCCTACTTCTACCTCCCAAGTGCTAGGACTGCAGCTGAGGGCCACTGTGCTTGGTATATGAGATGATGCTGATAAAACCTAGGGTTTTGAACCTGCTGTGAAAGCACTTTACTGAGCTGCACCTCTAGTCAACTGACCTGTATCCCTAGTTCAACCTCCCTCCCTCCTTTCTTCCCTTCCTCCCTTTCTTCCTATGAATAAATTAAAAAAATATTTATGTGTCCATGCTGACTTCCTTCCTGCTGTGATAATGAACTAAACCTGAAACTGTTAGCCAGCCCCAATTTAATGCTTTCTAGGCTTGCCTTGGACATTGTATCTCTTCACAGCAATAAAACCCTAAGACACTGAATAAACCTTTCCTCCCTTACTTGCTTTTTGGTTATGGTATTTCATCACAGCAATAAAAACCCTAACTAAGACACACCATGTAGCCAGGCTGGTCTGGTCTTGAACCTGCAATTCTCCTGCCTCATTTAATCTCAGTGCTGAGATCACAAATACAAGCTAAAACATAACAATGTTGGTAGGTTCTGTTTGTTTTCTGTCAAGGTTTCATCATGTGGACCACAGGCGGACTCACACAGATTAGCCTGCCTCTGCCTCCAGAGTATTAAAATTAAAGGTCATGGAGACTGGAAAGATGGTTCAGTGGTTAAAAGCACTTGCTGATCTTGTACAGGGCCCTAGTTCTGTTCCAACCCCCATGTGCCAGCTCACTATTGGTTATAAGTCCAGTTTCAGGGAATCCTTCAGGGTAGTAAGCATGTATATGGTGCACAAACAAATACATATGCAGGCAAACAAACACAAAATAAATCTTTTTAGAAAAAATGTGCCACCACATGCAGCAAAATATAGTATGTCTTTTTTGTTTGTTTGTTTGTTTGTTTGTTTTTTGTGACTTTCAGACAGGGTCTCTGAAGTGGAAATTTTTGTTTGTATCATGTGATGTAGACTCCTTTGGTGTTTTGCTGAAGCAGACCCATAAGAGGACACATGATGTTTGGAGAGAGGATAAGTAACACCCAGCAGACAGTGATGGGGCAGGGATGGCTGGTAGGGAAGGCACTTGCATAGTTAGCTATGCAATGCTTCTTTGGTCTTGCACAACTTCGCTGATCTTCACTTCTTTGAGAAAGCCGTGGCAGAGAACTTCTCTTGGTTTTCTGGCTGGTTCTGGTTGCTGCTGTTGCTGACTCCTGCTGATTTGGTGGAGGCCTGGCTGTTTCTGCTGGATTGTGCCACCACTGCTGATTTTTGTTTGGTGACACTCTTTGAACTGGACGGTTGGTATCCTGACAACAGAGATTGGAATCGCCCCAAAGAACTACTTGTAAACAGGTCCACATCTCCTTGTCCTATGTACCATCTGTTCTCTCCTACCTTTGGATGGTGGACTAGAAGAGGGATCAAAGCATTTGAGAATCCTTATTAAAGTAGGTTTTGAAAAAGCTAAGCCTACAGGTCTCCCTGTTTGTCTCTAGTCCTAGTTGTCTCGAGTCTCACAATGTAGACCTGGCTGGATTCAAACTCATAAAGATCTGATTGCCTCTGCCTCCCTAGTGCTAGGATCAAAAGCATGAATCACCATCTGGCAATAACAAGCTTTCATTCAAACTTTCATTAACCCTCACAACTTTAGCCTCCATTAGGACAGCAACACACTTTAGTTTTATACATGCTAGGCGAGCAAAGTGTTCCCTATTCAAATGTAATATTTATTCCCACAAACTTCCCAGATAAGGGAAAAACCCCAACGATTTCATATGTAACCTATTTAAACAGTCCACTTCCATTCCTTGACCTCAGCTGCTTGCCTTTGTGCATGGTCTTGATCTGATTGTGGTCTTCCTTAGAGCTTCACTAGGGGATGCTGTCATGCATATGGCTCCAATATCAGAAAATCCCCAAAATGTCTTTTCTCCACTCCCTGACTGGTTTCCTCATTCATGTACATCCTGGGTGTTGCCAATAGGTGTAGAAAAGAGTTTGAGCTGAAGGGCTCTGGCCCTTTGTTATCAGTCTTTGTGTTGATTTGGTTGTGGGGCTTTCCCCAGATGATTGGGGTCAGGTTTCCTGAATTTCTCCAAAGTTGAATAAATCATATTGAGGGAGGAGCAGCTTAAGTGGCTCCCATTGGTCTACTTATCATCTCAGAGCATGGCACCGCATCCTGTTTTTGTCACCCAGAGGCAGGTTGAAAGATGGAGAACAGAAAAAGGGCAGGTGTGGGAAGGGAAAGAAGCTCACCCTGGGATCTTAGCTCTTATTTTCTGCTGGCTGAGAACCAAGACAAATATTTATTATGTAACATAACTGACAAAGCCAAAGTTACCAACAGAGATTGAGCATGTTTTCCTAAAGTCCCTGTTACCTGAGTCATCAGAGACAAAGCCTGGCCCTTGGCAGTGCCAACAACATGGGCATGCTTACCCATTCTCAACAGGCCAGTTAAACAGACATATAATAGGGGAAAGCAGATTTTTTTTTTTTTAAAGTGTATTCCAAGATACAATTCACAGACCACATGAAGCTCAAGAAGAAGGAAGACCAAAGTGTGGGTGCTTCTGTCCTTAGAAAGTGGAACAAAATACTCACAGGATCAAATACGTAGACAAAGTGTGGAACAGAGACTGAAGGGAAGGCCATCCAAAGTCTGCCCCACCTGGGGATCCATCCCATATACAGTCACCAAACCTAGACACTATTGTGGGTGCTAAGAAGTGTATGCTGACAGGAGCCTGATATGGCTGTCTCCTGAGAAGCTCTGCCAGAGCCTGACAAATACAATTGGAGTAGGGGGATGGTGGGAGTGGGTGGGTGCGTGGGGAAACACCCTCATAGAAGCAGGGGCGGGGGATGGGATAGGGAGCTTGGGAGGGGGGGACCCGGAAAGGGGATAACATTTGAAATGTAAATAAAGAAAATATCCAATAAAAAAAAAGTGTATTCGATGAAGCCACACTGTGGAGAGGAACAAACAAAAGTCCTAGTGACCACTGCCAAAGTCCATCTCAGTATTCTGCCATTGGGTTTGTCTGACATAGGTAAAACTAACCAGTCTTGCTTGAGGTGCAGTTGGTTCTATCACTGACCATTGTCTGGGCTCCAGTACAAGGTCAGTGATAGGAGTCTAGCAAATGTCAGACTTTGAGAACTCCCTCAGAGGCAACTTTCAGCTGGCATCAGGCCTTAGCCCTTTCCCAGTAGGAAACTTCTCTGGAGATTCCTGTTGATTCAAGGACAATTATTTCATTCAACTGAAAGCCAAAGGGAGGGGCCACAAATGTCTCTTTAGAACATTTTGATTGGGCGAGGATGGTTACAACATCTCAAACAAGAATGTTAAAAAAAAATTAGCAAACTTACTTAGAGCCAGTATGTTTGTGGTTTACCTATTATTAGCGTTCTTCTAAGTCTCAACAGTGCACCTCATAGAACGTATTACAATTTTATTTGTGAAAGGAAAACCTTCAACATAGACAAATATAGGCTGTTGCTGCCACTCGGTACTAGAGAGTTTCCCTAGCATGCATAAGGTCCTGGATTTGATATCCAGCACTACAAACACCTTTACATTGGTGAATTTGATTTTGCCTGGTGTGGCAGTGCTATGTGTTTGACATGTCAGGTACACAGTGTAATCGAGGCTGGTAGTAAAGAAACCACAAAAATGGCCATCCCATGATTAGGGAAAGGTTTTATTGCAAATAAGAGAGAGAATAGCTAGAGGTACCTGGGGAGTCTGTCATGGCTCCTTCTCAGGGGTCTGGGAGGAGCAGAGAGGAAAAGTAGAGAAGGAGCAGACTGTCAATTGCCAGGACTATCTCTAGGGCACAGAGGGGATAGCAGAAATGGCAGGAGAGTCCTGCCAGCTGTAGGGGTAATGTTACCTTGAGGCAGGAGGGAGACATCTCAGTAGCCTGAGGTGGCTCTTTGTAAAAAACAGTTGTTCCCTTTCCTCCTAACCTTAGCCCTGGATAACGCTGTATAGATTTCATTTTCGAGTGACTGCTTTTCAGTTGTCCTTGGTGTGCATAATTATTCTATTATATCTGACTGTCTTATTTCTTTCTCCTTCTGCTCTGGTGAATTCTGTGAAACTAGATGTTCCTTGATATAATGATTCTTAAACAATTAAAAATTGAGGCATGAGGCACAGCACAGTCCTAATGGCCCAGGTGCATGCTGTGTGTTCTCATCTGGGAAACAATGCAACAACTGCACAATGGTAGTTCCAGATTAATGCTTGACTTGCAAAGTTTGAAAAAATTATTAAAAAATGAAACAGAGCCAACATTGGGACACTGAGAAAGAAAAAAAAAACTATTGAAATTATAAAATAAGTTTTATACAACATTTGAGAGTGGTTCATAGATAAGAAAGTATAGAATACATAATATTATATACAAGTAAAACTAAGTCAAAACACTGGGTCTCTTAGGAGAGTTATTGAGTGCAATGTACAGAAGCAGAAAGCTAGGGAACTACTGAGTTAAGGGTTAACTTGATTCTTTCTGGCAGCTTTGCCCATGTCATTTATCATTAGAGCTTCACAGGAAAATACAAGTAGTTGACCTCAGAGCTCTGAGCTCTGAAGTATAATAAGTCAAAAGTTAAAGTTTAAATCATGATAAGTTTGCAATTATTATTATTTTGGCCTCAGGCCTGGGAACTAGCCAGGGGATTGGTTGGAGGCTTGCTTAGGTTAGATGAGAACCTAAGATGCCCTTTCTGGAGTGGGGCAGGGGAGCTGTAGGACCAGATAAGAAAGTAAGGCTTTTCCTGGCAAACACAAACCCACTTTACAAGGTTTCTGAGGAATGCTGAGAGTTTACTGGGTCAGAGTCCAGCCTGAGCTGAGCCCAGACTCTCATTTTGGAGCATTGAGATCTAGCACATAGGTCTATGAGAACTGGAGAAAGAGACAGAGAGAGAGAGGGAGGGAGCCAGAGAAACCACCTTGTATATTTTTTTACCTTTTCCTCCTTCCTTAAACTACTTAATATTTAAACCTTGTAATAAATTACATCATTTAACCAATATAACTTAGCCACAAAATCATCTATATAGCGATTGTAAAAATATCTAAGAAAGACCATCCCTCTTGGGAAGCCCACACTCATGCTTCGGGCATGTAATTATTTGTTTCTCAGTCCACCCCCTCTCCTTCCTCTGACAGGCTACACTTAAGCCCAAAGCACCCTTTTCCTTTCTTCTATATAATAAATTCACTAACTTTGTTTTACTTTGATTCATCCTTAAACTCTCTTCTGCAGTATAGTCAAGGATCTGACTTGATCTGAGTAGAGGTGCTGAGGGAGGGTCCCCCAGCTACTGACAGCAGAGCTGGCCTTCGTCTTTTTGCTGCTTCTGACAATTCCATTTTACTTAATTTTGAGACAGGGTTTCTCTGTGTAGCCCCAGTTACCCTGGAACTCAATTTGTAGACCAGGCTGGCTTTGAACTCAGAGATCTGTCTGCCTCTGCCTCTGGAGTACTGGGGACAAAAGGTGTGTGTCACCACTATCCAGCTGTCAACTCCATTTTATTAATAACTAACTGTTCAAAGATGGATTCCTTGACTCTTCTTGTCTTCCATCCTTTCCCTATTCCCTTAAGACTCAGACAAACAATCTTTGCCATTGCCTCAGTGTGCTGGAAAGGGCTCTAAGGCCAGAACTCAGGCCAGCCAACGTCTAAGTAACTTGGCATCAGAGGCTTCACCGTTCCTTCAGTAGAACCCCGAGTCTAAAGGCTGGAGCTCTAACCACCAAATGATAGATAGTATGACTCATTTTTTCCTATCATTTTAGCCGTTGCAAATAACAACCATGCCATTGTATACTTAGCTTTTATTTTGTTTATACACTGTTCCTTGGGTCAGGGATGTGTCCATCTCCTTTGAGACAGGGTCTTTCACTGGCTTGGAGCTCACCAATTGGATTTTTCTTGTTGGCTAGGGAGCCCTAGGGATGTGCCTGTCTCTGCCTCTACAGTACTGGGGTTCCGATTGCATGCCCATCATGCCTGGCTTTTTATGTGGGTGTTAGGAATCAAACTCAGAACCTTGTGTTGCAAGGTGAGCACTCTGTTAGCTGAGATATCCTCCAACTCCAAGTTTAAATTTTCCTACACATGAAGTAACCCAACTCCTCGTGAGTTGGATTAGTCATTTCTAAATCCCACTCAGGATTTTATTTCTAGTCACTGATTACACAGAACACTGCTGCTCCTCCATGCTAGGGTTGAAGCTGTGGCAACCGACCCAGGAATTACAGTTCCTCATTCTTCTTCCTGTTATTCTTTCTCTTCATAGATCAAACACAGCAACCTTCCCTTATTCACGGCTTCAGTTACCTAAGCTCAATTGTGATCAGGAAACAGCTAATGGAAAGTTTCAGCAATCATTCATAAGTTCTCAATTGCACCCTGTTCTGGACAGTATGACAAAACTCCGTGCTGTCGAATGTAGTCCTGACTGGTATGTGACGCATTCCTTAGTTCAGGGTATTGACCCCACACTTCTGAGTCTCTCAGTAGTCAGGACCATGGTGTGACGGCACAGTGATTGGGTTTGTCAGAATTATTCCATCCTATAACAAGTTATCATTGATAATTTCTTCCTGTGCCTAATTTAAAAATCAGATTTATTTGTTTTATGTGTGTTTTGCCTTCATGTACATATATGCACCTATTGAGGGTTTGGTACTTTCAGAGGTCAGAATAGATACCCTGGAACAGGAGTTATGGGTGCTGGGAATTGAACCCAGGTCCTCTTCAAGAGCAACAAGTGCTCCCAACCTCGGAGGCATCTCTCCAGCCCCTCCTGTGCTGAATTGATAAACTAAACCCCCAGTTCTTCTCTGTCTACCACTTCAGTCCTGTGAGTTACAAGCAGATGACACTAAGTCCAGTTTATAGTGTTAAGGACCAAATCTATGGCTTTCTGCCTCCTAGACAAGCACTCTACTAACTGAACTGTGTCAGCTCTGCTGGATTTTGTTGCTGCTGCTGTGTTTTGAGACAGGGCATCATAGAGCCCAGACCTCCTAAAACTCACTGTGTAGTTTAGGATGAACTTGAACTGCTTTATCTTTCTGGATCCTCCTGTTTTTTTTTTTTTTTTTTTCCAAGTGACGGATTACAGGCACATGTTTCAACAGAGCCCCAGCTGTCCTGGAACTCACTCTGTAGAGCAGGCTGGCCTCAGACTCACAGAGATCCACCTGAACCAGACTCTCAAGTGCTGGGACTAAAGGCATGTGCCACCACACCCAGCTCCTTTAATTTTTTATAATTTGCCATTTTGATCATGTTTAATTAATGTTGAATTAATGTTTACAATGAAGTGGAAACCCCAATACAGTATAATGTGGTGACATTATTTAACTTCACAATCTCACGGAACCACCTACATTATTAAGAATGTTTTCTCCTGGGGCTGGAGAGATGACTCAGTGGTTAAGAGCACTAATCGCCCTTCCAGAGGTCCTGAGTTCAATTCCCAGCAACCACATGGTGGTTCACAACCATCTGTAACAGAATCAGATTCTTTCTTCTGGTGTGTCATGAAAACCATGGCAGTGTACTCATATACATAAAATTAAAAAAAAAAAACAGAATATTTTCTTCCACTCCAAACCAAAACACTGTTTTTTAATCAAACAACAACTTTACCATTTACCCTGCTTCTAGACTCTGGTAACTTTTAGACTATTTGCTATCTAACTTAATTTTTATCTTTTAAATGTTTAATATAAACCAAGCCACATTATGTTTGTTCTTTTGTGTGTGTCTTATTTCATTTAGAATATTTAAGATTCATCTTTATTGTAACATTTATCAAAGCTCCATTTCTCTGGATAATTGTTGGATAATATTCTATTATGTTAATATACTGCTTTTTGCATGTGCATTCATGTAGTTGATCCCAGTTATTGCTACTCAATTTGACCCTGTACATAGCACTCCTTGTTACCCACCCCAATGCTCTGAGTTACCTAATGAAACACACACATGCGCGCGCGCGCACACACACACACACACACACACACACACACACACAGACTTTGCATTTTAATATGCCTTTAATAGTTTAATGGTTGGGCCACTCCCTAACCTCCATGTTGCTAACACACTCCCCTCCTATATTCCTGAGTTACTTACTAAAGTGTCTATTTTATCTTTGCTGCCCAGGACTCAGACCCAGACCTGCAGCCCCTCAGCTGCATTCCCCGGCACCTACATGACATCTATTTTTCTCTGCCCTCTGCACCTCTCAGGTGTGATGTCTCCTCTCTTCCCAGGTGTTGAGACCCAAGCTCGAGTCCCTGTTCGGGCGCCAAAATAATGTTGGGGTCCACACTAGCCCCACGTTGAGGCGGCCAAAATAAATGTTGCAGCCCAGGCAAAACGTTGAGGTCCTGGCCGACCCACGTTTGGGCGGCCACTGTATCCCGGCCCAAGCTGCTGCTCCAGTCTGCGGGTCGGGGTTCAGCAAGAGTGAGGGTGAGGGCAGACTCAAAGAATGGAGACCAGACAGGGTGTGATTCAATCCTGTTTATTCTTCAGTCTCTCTTTCTCTAAGTGTCTCCTGTCTGATTCTCCCTCTATAGTCTGATGTCTGGTTCTGTCTTCTATAGTCTGTCTTCTGGTTCTGTCTTCTATAGTCTGTCTCTGCCTTTTATATGTCTCACTTCTAAGCCACGCCTCTAAGTTACACCTATAATCATGCCCTTAGGTCTTGTCTCTAACTCTGATCTCTATACTTTTAAGTCATACTCTTAAGTCACACACCTTTAATCTCACACACCTTTAATCTCAAGGTATTTAAACCAAGATTATCGGAGTGTGCTCAGCTGTTGTAGGCTATTGTAATCCAAGTCTCATGTCAGGGTATATGGCTCAAGATGGCTGCAAAGCTGATAGCCGCTTTCTGCTAAAAGTCGGCCCCCAACACCCAGGCAATAGCTGCTGTCCTTTCCTGCTTCTTCCTCAGTCTCTTACCCGGGAATCCTAAAAGTCCTGTCTCTGCCTCCCTGCCCAGTCATTGGCCACCAGCAACTTTATTTACCAATCAAAACCAACTGGGGGCAGGGTTCCTCAGCAGCTTATGTGCAGACATGTGGTTTCTCGTGTAATTTTGAGGACCAAATTAACACAAGCAGCATTTGATTAAATCCACAACACATTCATCTATTGATTGAATGGTTTCCAAGTTTTTGCCATTGAGAATAATGCTAAAATGGGTGGGATGTTTTTCCTGAAAAATGCTTCTTAAAGTTCACTTTCACAAATCAAACTTTTGCCCAACCTTCAACCAAATTAGTAATGTGCTTTGAGATCATTTATAACCAAGGACTTATTCTGCTTAAATACTGTACATTTAACCTGTTTGGAATTATATGACCTCTAGGAAAAATGCTGCAACCAATCTTAGTATAGTTTGGACTTCCAGTGTCATCAACTTCTCCAAGTTCAGGCGGACACGCAGCTCTCATTGTACCATATTCTGTGCTTTTCCTTGGCAAACCATTCATGTCTCTGACTCAGAACAATATGTGTGTATGAGATGCGGTGACAACCGCGTCCGAGACAGTCTTGTGGAAACAACCAGGCATCACATAAAGTGATGTCCCTCAGGACCCCAAAATGTTGGAAACAACATGTAGGTATAAAGTGATATCTGGTGTGGCTTTGTGGCCTGTTCTGAGACAGATGGTCCAGAAGAATGATTTTCTCCCTCATGAGATGCCTTTAAGGTTGATGAAGATAAAAGTTTCTCATTCCTTCTGCTTCCTATGCTCAATATCCAGACAGGATGCCTCTATTTTTATATTAGACATCACTTAGACTAGACCTTTCTCTTGCAGACTAGACTTCTTTTAGATTAGACTACTGTTAAATGAGAACAGGAGAGATCAAAACTGCCCATTCTTGGGGAAATGACACCAAGAGTTAGAGTCATTTTTCTTTTATGCACCACAAATATGAACATTTTGGTACAAATTTTTGTTATAAAACATTTTATTATTTATTTATTTACTTATTTATTAACTTACTTATTTACTTATAGATTCTCATGTGGCCTAAGCTAGCCTTGAACTCATTACACAGCTGAATATGACCTTGAATTTCTAATCCTTCGTCCTCCATTCCTCTAGTACAAAGATTACAGACACGCGTGTGCTCAGTTTACTTGGTGGTGAAAATCAAATGTAGGACTTCTGGATGCTAGACAAGATTTCTAGCAACTAAACTATATCCCTAGATGGTTTTTTCTTTTTTTGAGACATAGTCTTACTATGTGTGTAGCTCAGGCTAGCCTAGGACTCATGATTAATCCTCCTACCTCCACTTTCTTGAGCATGTCCTCTGTGCCAGCTGAATTAATTTTAAGATATAGTCTGCACCCAACCTCACCCGTCTACAAGAAGATAATCTAAGTGAGACTATAGTGTTTCCTCATTTAATGTTATCAACCACACTTCGGAATCATTGTATATAGACACACTGATTTATTTCTGAACTCGGACTTCTTTTATTTCGATATCTACCACTACCTTATGCTATTATCACATTGTCTTGATTATTGTTGTTTAAAGAACAGGATCTGAAACTAGGAAGTATAAGTTCTCTAATGTAGTCCTTTTACCGAACTCAATTCATGTTGACATCAGGCTGCCCCCGTTACTCCCTGTTGCGTAAACCAGTGGATTTTCAGGCTGTTCAGACAGCATTTGACTCCATTCTGTGGGCAGAGAGACAGATGACTCTGCACCTTTTAGGCACATAAACAACAGCATCTGGTGGAACCCGTGAGGCACAGACTGGAAGTAATTTGCCCATAAAAGTGACAAGTTGCCACCCTGTAATGTATCAAAGTAACTTGGGCCCATGGATGTGTTAAAATCTTATTTAAAAATACCGAAGCAGAGAATAGTAGCACATGCTTTTAGTTCCAGAACTCAGGAGGCAGTCCCGTTTAATAATAAGGACAAAGTGACATCTGTATAGCGTAAAGATTTCGGCCTGTTTGCTGGGGCAGTTCCTCAGCTAGCCTACCTAACTCAACCCAACTTTCCTGCCAACAAGCTTCTCCATGTGGCTCTCTCTCTGTTGTATTCCCATTTTGCATTTGCCCCCGCCCCGCCCCGCCCCGCCCCTCTCTCCTCTCTTCTCTGCCCCAGCTTCAGCTGCCAGTACTTTTTTGTTCAAATGCCATACTTCCTTTTTGTACAAAAAAGCTATTAGCACAGGAGATTTCTCCCCTATGGCAGTTTGCCTTTCTTTTTGTGTAGGTGAAGAAGAAAAACATTTACACCTCCTGCTTGCCTGTGCTGCCCAGCACAGCAATTAACAATTGAGAATACAGGGACATACCATCGTAGCCAGTCGATATAATATATGTAGGGGTGGGTTACCCCAACACAACACTATAGACTGAAGTAAGAGTGTTACTCCAAGGCCAGAGAGATGCTGAGATGGTATGTATATGCTCGGCCCAGGGAGTGGCACTATTAGAAGGTGTGGCCCTGTTGGAGTAGGTGTGTCACTGTGGGTGTGGGCTTTAAGACCCACATACTAGCTGCCTGGAAGCCAGTATTCTGCTAGCAGCCTTCAGATGAAAAAGTAGAACTCTCAGTTTCTCCTGCACCATGCCTGCCTGGATGCTGCTATGTTCCCCACTTCATGATAACAGACTGAACCTCTGAACCTGTAATCCAGTCCCAATTAAATGTTGTCCTTATAAGAGTTGCTTTGGTCATGGTGTCTGTTCACAGCAGTAAAGTCCTAAGACAGATGCTCATCTGTTAAAAGCATTGGCTGCTCTTCCAGAGGATCTGGTTTAGTCCTTACAACCTACAATGTGGCTAATAGTCATCTATAATTCCAGTTCTAGAAAATCCAATGCCCTCTTATGACCTCCAAGGATACCAGACACACACATGGTACACAGAAAAACCTGCAGGCAAAGCACCATAGACGTTAAAATAAAAAGTGTAGCTGGGTGATGGTAGCGAACACCTTTAATCCCAGCACTCAGGAGGCAGAGGCAGGCAGATCTATGAGTTTGAGGCCAGCCTGGCCTACAGATCGAGTTCCAGTATAGCCAAGACAATATAGAGAAACCCTGTTTCAAAAAACAAAACAAAACACCGAAATAAAAATTCCTTATCTGGACCCCATAAGAGCATAATAACAAATACTGACACGTTTGCGGTGACAGATGGTGGCCACTGATCTGTCATTTGCCTATCTGATGTGTGTTGACAAGGAACTGAGAGACATATCTGTCTAAGGGTTTCTGCTCGGCTGAGTATCCACTGTCATTGTGGCCTGTCGTTTATATTTCTGTTCATTTGTCTACACATTTGTTTATCTAGAGCCAGGTCTGTCTATACGAATTGGAGGAAGCCCCTGAGTGAATCCTGGGTGAATGTGTATTGTTGACGTGGGCACAGCCATAACAAAGACTTGGACCCATGAGGACCTGACAAAGGCATTCACCATATGGGTCAAAGCCATGTTTTTTAGGGTTACTATTACTGTGATGAAATACATGACGAAAAGCAACTTGGGGGAAGAAAGTGTTTATTTGCCTATGGTTTCACAACATTGATTATCACTGAAGGAAGTCCGGACAGGAACTTGAAGAGGGTAGAAACTTGAAGTCAGGAACTGATGTAGAAACCATGGAGGAGTGCTTCTTGTGGCTTGCTCAGCCTGCTTTCTCAGAACCCAGGACTACTAGTCTAGAGAAGGCAACACCCACAATAGGCTGGGCCTTCCCACATCAATCACCAATAAAGAAAATGCCCTACAGGTTTGCTTGTAGGCTAATTTTATGGAAGCACTCTCAGATAACTATGGCTTGTGTCAAATTGGCATAAAACTAGCCAGCACACTTTTCTCTGGTCCAAGTATGAGTGTTTACAGATGATTGATGGACACTTGTCATTCTATATAACCTACAAAACTCTACAAAACCTAACAACTGAAGCTTCCTTCTATGGACATTAGTTAGCTCTTCCCCCCTGTTCTGTACATAATAAACATGCTGAGGTTCCGGGTTTCAACACTAGGTGCCACTTCGTCAGAGCATGCACAGTTCACCTGACCCGTTTCCGGTATCTGTGTCTGTGTATCTATCCTTTCTATATTCTCTTGATACCCGTAGTCAGTGTTCCGGTACCTGCCTTTGCCTCAATGGCTTCCATTGATACTGTACCTTACTTTTGCAGCTCAGCTTACTTCTGAGCTTTGTTTTTAAAACAAAATCACAGTCATTTGGTTTTACCATTGAAGACGCAGGAGCCAGACGATGTGGTGAAAGCATGGTAGCTCAGAGAGGCAGAGAAAGCACCCAGCTGACCTTCCTACTCTACAGTCATCCCAGAAGGAAACCTTTAACCCAAGAGCTAAATAAAGTCAACCCTACATCAAGAGGAGGAGCAGGTAGTGAACATAAGTGAACAGAAGGGGGGGGGGACATTGAGTGGGGGGTATTTAAGACATCGTGGAGAAGGGGAAAGGGCAGAACTATAAAGTGAGTTCCTGTCTTGGGAAAAAAACAAACAAACTAAGAACCTGTGTTTATCTCAGCCAATTATCAAAGAAAATCAGAGCTACTTGACAAAGTGCAGCCAATGAAGCTGGATGCAGCTTGTGACTTTATTGCTACTCAATGAATTTCTGACAATGTGGAGAGACACCAACATATGTGTATGTTTTTTGTGCATGTGTGTGTGTGTGTGTGTACATGGGTGGGCTGTCTCATGCATATGGAAGCTACAGGTCAACATTAGGGATATTCCTCTACCAATTTTCATCTTTTAAAAATATTTATTTACATTATTACTATTATTAATATTCCTATCATTTTGGTTTTTTTTTTTTTTAAAGACAGAGTTTCTCTGTGTAGCTCTGGCTATCCTGGAACTCATCTGTAAGCTAGGCTGGCTTTGAACTTATAGAGATCCACTTGCTTCTGCCTCCTAACTGCTGAGATCAAAGCCGTGTGTCTGCATCACCCGGCTATTTAATTTTATTTTACATGTATAAATATTTGCCTGCATATATGTCTGTGCACCACATGTGTGCCTGATGTCCAAGGAGGCCAGACACAGTTTTGCATCCCTGGAAACTGGAGTTACAGGTGATTGTGAGAAGCCATGGGGATGCTGGGAAGTGAACCTTGGTCTTCTGCAAGAGCAGTAGATGCTCAACTGATAAGCTGGATTTCCAGCTCCAATTTTTCACACTAGTTCTCAAGACAAGCTCTCTCAACAAACCTGTAGCTTGCTGTTTTATCTGGAATTCGTGACTTCAAACCTATTTGCCTCTGCTGTCCATCACCAGTGCTGAAGTTACAGCCACCTGCTGCCAAGCCCAGTTTTTATGTGGGAGCTGGGGATCTGAACTCAGGTCCTTGTGCTTGTTCAGCAAGCACTTTACTCACTGATCAATGAAGTAGAAGTTTCTGGTTTCTTTGGAGATTCAGTTTGTGTCATGCAATGTTTTTCTGGAAGCTGTCTTATGAGAGGATGTTTTGCTGAAGCATACATGTGAGATGATGTTTCGTTGAGGTAGACACTTAAGAGGATGTATGGTGTTTGGACAGAGTCTAAGTAGAACCCAAAGGACAGTGAATGCTTCATTGGTCTTCGCTGATGACACCTTACGATGCTTTGCTGGTCTTTGTTGATCTTATCATAAATTCATAGAGAAAAGTGTACCAAAGAACTTCTAGTTGTATTTTGGCTGCTTCTTACTGCTTCCATGAACTCATGTCAATTCGGTGGAATCTCTCAGTTACTTCTGGATGCAGTCGCTGCTACCGATTTGTGTTTGGTGTTTGCTGATTGGACTGGACTGCCACAACTGATTTGTGTTTGATGTTTTGAACTGGACTGCTGATAACCTGACAACGAAGATTAGAATTACCCTAAAGAATTACTTCTGAACAGGTCCACATCCTCCTTGTCTTATTCACCGTCATTCTCCCCTACCTCTGGTAGGTGAGCTAGAAGGGAGATTGAAGCATTAAAGAACTCGAAGTAGGTCTTGAAAACTCTAAGCCTACAGAGCAATCTTCCCAGCCTGCTTTGTATTTTGAAATAAAGTCATACTTTCCATGATGAATTATCATGACCAGAACCTCTAGTAAACTGTTGACTAGAGGCTTTGAAAACATCCATTCTTGTATTGGTGCTGATTGCAGGGCAAAACATATCTAGTCTTTCATCATTAAATGTGGTCTCAGATCACATTTTTTTTTTTTTTTGTACACTTCATGACCACAAGAGAAAACTTTCTAGATTTTTTTCTTTTGTTGAATGTTTTTCATGAACGGGGTTGGATTTTTGCTAAAAGTTTCTTTTGAATCTATTCAAATAAAAATAGAAAAAAAATTGTATTCCTTTGTTGTGGGGTATTACATTGGTTTGAAGAAGTTAAGCCAATCTAAGTGTAGTGGCTCACCCCTTTAATTTTAGCACTCAGGATCTGTGAGTTTGTAGGCCAGCCTGTCCACAGAGTAAGTTCAAGGACAGCCAGGCTGCACAGAAAGACCCTGTCTCGAACACATCAAACAAACAAGAAGGGAGAAGGAGGAGAAGAGAAAAAAGGAAAAGAAAAGAAAACTAGCAACTTAAGAAATGTCTTTCTGGGAGTGGTGACTCGTACCTAGCACCCAGGATGTAGAAGTAGGATTTCCTGTTTGAGGGAAGTCTAATTACTTTTGAGGGCAGTCAAAAAGTTTTGCCAAAATGATTCAAATCAGGGCTCAAACGTTCTTTATGTAACATGATTTTAAATGGCTTTAAAATATCTTAAAAAGATCTAGGGGGATGAGCATTAGAAAAAGTGGATGGAGGGTATAGGTTGGAAGGAATAGAATGGATCAGAGAGAACAAAAGGTGAATTTGTTTTCAGGGGAAAACTCTCTTCTTCTGGGAGTTAAGAAAAAGACCTGGGAATGTTAGCTCCAGATGACAGAAAGCAAAAAAAAAAAGCTAGAAGGAAACAGATCTTGACTCAGAAAATCCTATGACCACATTTCACCCTTCAGCAGAAAAAAAGCCATTTCACACCAGATATGTGGCCACAGAGTGCCATGTGGAACCCCCACTTCTCTTAATCACGTCTCCTTCCTTTCTTCACTTCCTTCCTTCACTTCCTTCCATCACTGTGAGGGGACACGACTCAGTCTTGCTCTGTCAGTTCACATTTCTCAACCTCGGGTCTTCTCTGGGATGCCTTGTACTTCTCATTTCAATGTTAGATGAATACATTTTCTCTCTAGGCTGCTGGGTGTTGTCCAGAAAAAGATATCACATGTCTTGACACAGGGAGTGGGCTTTCTAATCTCCAAAGTCAGCTAGGAATGCCTTGTTCTTCTTTGGCGGCTGTGCTATTCAGTACTGTTTTCTATGTGTTCCTGATAGCAATACCCATCCCTAAACCCATTCTTCTCACTCAATCTATCTTCCAGTAAAGGGAGGAGTACTTTCTGGGATTCCTATAGGCACAGCTTTGGGAGCTGACTAAGGGAGACTCCTGATTTCATTGATCTTTGTTGTTTATCACAGTTGCGTGACCAGTTTACTTCCCCAATGATGCAGGTGCTAACTTTCAGTTCATAGAGAGAGGAAACCTCATGGAGAAAACTGCAGATGGCTCACATATGTTACGGTAAGAATAGATGCTGGCAAGTGGGAGAAATGGCTCAGTGGTTAAGAGAACTGGCTGCTCTTCCAGAAGTCCTGAGTTCGAGTCCCAGCAACCACATGGTGGCTCACAACCATCTGTAATGGGATCTGATCCCCTCTTCTGTCATGCAGACATATTTGCAAATAGATCACCCATATACATAAATAAATCTTTTTTAAAAGTAGATGAATAGATGCCAGAATTAAAAAGAGTTTAAACAGAGTTTAGAGCACTAATAAAGATGTGTAAGAAGGTTTGTCACTAGGTGCAAGACAGTCAAGCTAAACAGATAAGATGGACAAGGATCTGGGCCAGTCTTTACCCCTCCTCCACCTCATCCCCACTCTGAAACCCTTGAGGGACATATGCAAGGCACTATTGTCCTTTTATATAGTCTTGCTTTTAATACAGCTAATTGTAACCAACTCAATTGTAAGTAAAGATCTCCCAATAAGAAGCTTCCACCCCAAAGGCATTAAATAATCAAGAAAGACTGCAGCCACAACTTGGAAGATGATACAGAGTTAACTGTCTGCCATGGTGAAACTACAAACTGAACCTGTAAATGTAAGAACAAAAACAACTTAGTAAAATTATCAGCAATTGAGTCAACTTCAAGTTCAGAGGGAAGTAACACTGGCTGAATGTTAGATTGATAGACAGCAAATCAGTCAAAGCTTGCACTGGGGATGCACAGAGTGGGTTTCAAGCACCCCTAACTGGGTAGGCAGTACATGAGCAACACACAGCCATCTCCCTGGTTGGGCCAGGGGAACATGCATAGTGTGAGCTTGCCTAATGATATCACTGAAATTAGCCAGTCTTAACAGAGGTTACTTCAGCTACGTGCAGTTTCTGCCATTACTCTGTAAAATCCCTTGACAAAGGAAATGTCATGGTTTTCTCTCCTTTGGAGAGAAAACCTTCCACTTTTGGATGGTTTCTCTCTTTTCCTCAGTTAATTTCTTTCTTTCTTTTTCTGAGACTCAGACACACCAGAAGAGGGCATCAGATCCCATTACAGATGGTTGTGAGCCACCATATGGTGGCTGGGAATTGAACTCAGGACCTCTGGAAGAGCAATCAGTGCTCTTAACCACAGAGCCAGCTCTCCAGCCCCCTCAGTGGTGTTTGTTTGTTTGTTTGTTTGAAGACAGGATTTCTCTGTATAGCCTTGGCTGTCCTGGAACTCACTCTGTAGACCAGGCTGGCCTCAAACTCAGAAATCCGCCTGCCTCTGCCTCCCAAGTGCTGGGATTAAAGGTGAGCGCTACTACTGCACCCCCAGTGGGTTCTTAAAAAACAGGATCTCTCTCTTTTTTTTTTTTTTTTCGAGACAGGGTTTCTCTGTTTAGTCCTGGCTGTCCTGGAACTCACTCTGTAGACCAGGCTGGCCTCAAACTCAGAAATCCGCCTGTCTCTGCCTCCCAAGTGCTGGGATCAAAGGCGTGCGCCACCACCGCCCGGCAAAAAACACGATCTCTTGTATTCTAGGCTAGCCTTAGGTTCACTATGTAACCAGAGATGACCTTGAACTTTTTAATCCTCTTGGCTCCATCCTTGAATGTTGGGATTGTAGGGTTTATGAAACACTCATTATTGAACTTAGGGCTTTGTGCATGCTAGGCAAGCACTCTACCAACTAAGCTATGAAACATATCCCAATAAGACACAACTATTTAATTCATAGCATCCATATCCAACTGGAATTTAAACTCCGTAAGAGAAGGAACTTCTGCTTTATTCCTGCTCATTTTGCCTTTAGTGCAGTGTGCCATGGAATGAATACTTGAATGTATAAATATACGCAGCTTCCATGCCAATGGTCTTTAGCTCTTTCTAACCACATGAAACTCAGTTTTCTTTGTCTGCTCTCAGGTTCTAAAATGGTCTTGAAATGGTGGCCATTTTATGCCTGGCATGTGTTGCAGGATATTTGATCATATTGTGAACCCTGAAATTGTGAACTGGAAAAAAAAACATCTGTTTCTTGTTGAGGTGTGGCTCAACCCTAGCTAGCACACACTTTTAACCCAAGAGCTTTCTGTAAACTAGAGCTAACTAAAGTCGATAATAGGTCAAGAGGTCAAGCGAGCAAACAGTTGACAGGGAATGAACATAAGAAAACCCAGGAAAGAGAAAGGAGAGTCTTTGAGGTGAAGGG
Organism: Arvicanthis niloticus; assembly: GCF_011762505.2. Taxonomy (NCBI): domain Eukaryota; kingdom Metazoa; phylum Chordata; class Mammalia; order Rodentia; family Muridae; genus Arvicanthis; species Arvicanthis niloticus. The sequence goes on along the minus strand of NC_047671.1, from coordinate 50,788,562 downwards.
TATTTAAGACATCATGGAGAAGGAGAAAGAGCCTTTTCCTTCTGGGAGGTCATCTGGGAGCTTTCTCTGCTTCTCTGAGCAAGCAGGCTTCCACCACAGCATCTGGCTCCTGATTCTTCATTTGGCAAATCAAACGTTTGAGATTTTTTGTTTTGAAAATAACAGAGATGTTTTATTTTCTGCAATTCCTTCCAAGGTGTAGTTGATTCTTCCCTTTCCTTGAACTACAACTATCTTTTATGTCTGCCAGTCTGACCAGATTGGGGGTTATACAAAAGGGTAATGTGTTTATAGTTCATCTTTGTATGATGGTGAAGTGTGATCAAACTGTTCAAATGTAAGAAACTGTCTTGAGATGACCAATTTTCTGATATTAACTATTCCTAAGGGATGAGCTGTTATCCTGCTTGCAAATGTGCAAGTCAATTTGGAAAGGACGTCCTCACATTTATAACCAGAACAACAGACCACTAGTTTGAAGACAGACTGCCGCCGGGCGGTGGTGGAGCATGCCTTTGATCCCAGCACTTGGGAGGCAGAGGCAGGTGGATTTCTAAGTTCGAGGCCAGCCTGGTCTACAGCGTGAGTTCCAGGATAGCCAGGACTACACAGAGAAACCCTGTCTCGAAAAACCAAAAAAAAAAAAAAAAAAAAAAAAAAAAAAAAAAAAGACAGACTGCCTCACCTGTTTCTAAAGCCCAAATCTGTTAGTGAAAACATTTTAAGTGTTACAGATTTCTCTTAATCCAGCTATCTCCCAAATAACTAGGACAGAGCTATTGGGTTTATTTAACAACTTTAAGGAACAACAACTGAGCAGTATTACTCTATTTTAATCCTCTAAACTAACCTGGCTACCTCCCAGCCAAAATCCCTGAGACATTTGCACTTTAGTATTGATCTGGTTCTCTCTGGTTCAGGTGTTTTCTTATGGCGTCTCCTGGACGCTTTCCTCGGACTAATCCCTGCTTCCTCTCCTTCCCTCTCCCCTGGTTTGGAGGAAGTCCAGCCCTATTTGCTCCTCTGCTCAGTCATTGGCTGATCAGACTCTTTATTGACCAATCGGAGAATAGTTGGGGAGCGATGTTTAGACAACATTGAGAAAGAAGGTTTTCAGAAAAAGAATTGCAACCAGATTTGGGGGTGGGCACAGAAATCAACATTTGAATCCTACACAGATCCCCCCATTTGTGAGGAATTTGACAAGGTGAAAGTCACAGAAGTTTTATGTAAGGAACAAGGACCCCTGGAATTACAAAACTCAAAGTTCATGTAGGACAGGAGACATATCTGTCCCTCCTCCTCCAGGGTGTGGAAGAGAAAGGAAGAGTATAAGAAAATGGCTGGAGGTTTGATTACCTTTGGCTCTTGAAAGTTGGTGGTTGAATGAACTTCTCACAGGGTTCAGTTAAGACCATCAGAAAACACAGATATTTATATCATGATTCATAACAGTAGCCAAAGCAGTTACAAAGTAGCAACAAACATCATTTTATAGTTGAAGGTCACCACAACATGAGGAACTGTATTAAAAGGTCTCAGCATTAGGGAGGTTGAGAACCACTGATTTAGAGGATCAGTTAGAGTCCATGACCACCTCGGTAGGGAATGTGGCAGCTGGCACGGTGAGGTCTCATTCGTATCCTGATCACAAAGCACAAGGCAGAGAGCTAACTGGGAATGGTGTGAACTTTTGAAATCTCAAAGCCCTGCCCCCTCAACCTCCTTTAACAAGGCCACTCTTCCTAATTCATTTCTTTCCACACAGTTTCACCGACTGGGGATCTAGTATTTATACATATGAGCCATTCTCATTCAAACCTCCTCAGTTTCCATTCAGCTATCGTTTAACCCCAGCGCCCAGTAATCTCTGAAAGCCTCACTACACATTCATCCTCCACAGCTCCAGCTTGAGAACGCTTCTCAGCAGTTCTTTTCTTGAAGAGAGGTAGGATTTCTAGGGAGATGGAGAAAGTTTAAGAGTGAATTCCTCATCTAGTACTGAGCCTGCCATATAGCAGATACTCAGTAAAGATCTGTGGACTGAGTGGCCTGGACTCAGGGGTCAGGATTATTTAAACTGGGCGTGGAGTCGCATCCCTTTAACCAGAGCATTTGAGAAGCAGAGGCAGGCAGATCTTTATGAGTTTGAGGTCAGCAAAGGATACATAGCCAGATTTTGTCTCAAAAACAAAAACAAAAACAAAACAAAACAAAAGAAAACAACACCAAAATACAAATAAACAAAACCAACGAACACATAGTTATTTTAAAAAATATTTATTCGTGAGCACAGATGGACAACTTTGAGGAGTGAGCTTTTTCCTTCCGTGTGGATCCTGAGGCTCAAAATCAGGGGTCAATCTTGGTGGCTTTTACCCATTGAGCCATCTTGACTGTCTTTCTTTCCTTACATTGTGGGTTAAGATTTTAATAAATTTAAAACAGAGGATTCATTGATGAGGAAGGACCCTCAGAAACCAGGAGGATGTAAACGTTCCTCAAAGAAGCGATATCCTAGGAACAAAGCCAGGGTTCCTGACAAGCCCACTGCTAGAAATGAAGGAGCTGCGATTGTGACTACGCCAGAGTTATTCGTCGCCGAGTAGGAGTCAGAATCCGGAAAAGGATTTCCTTTAAGTGTCAGATTCTCCACTTTGGGGAGCTCATCTGGCCTAGGTTTCCTATCCAGCCTGTTGTAACTGAGATCAAGCACGCTGAGTTTGGCTGGCAGCCCTTTAGGTACTTGCTCCAGCCCAGTGGAAGACAGATTGAGCGAGTTTAGCTGACTAGGCCACTTACAACTCGGAGCGCCTTCAGTAACCCGCAGTGAATTGTGACTGAGGTCCAGTCCTTGCAGCTGCTGCACACTTGCTGCGGCCAGCGCAGAGCACACGCCACTGGGCGTCTCCATCCCCGCGTTGCGCAGCGCTAAAACTTGGAGAGTCGGGAACTTGTGAGGACAGAGGGCTGAGATCAGTCCTCTCTCGCCCAATTCAGGGTTGTCAGACAGGTCTAAGGTGGCAAGGGCAGGGAAGATGCGGACCTGATCGCAGGAAAAGTTGAGTGAGTGTGCTTGGGCAATACTCAGTACCTTGAGTCCAGCCTTTAGCCGCTGCTGCAATTCTGCGAGCCATGCATCCCTTGTTGCCCACGACACGTTTCGGAGGTTCAAGGTGTTGAGATTGGGTCCAGTGGCTTCCAGAAGCGGCGGTGGTGCAGTGCCGGTTATCTCGAGGTTTTCAAGAGTCAGTTCCTGGAGGCCGGAATACCCGAGCACACGCAGGGCTCCGAATAGAATCCGAGTAGGAACCCGCGCTGCCCGCACAGTAAGCCGCTTCAAGGGAAGAGACCTGATAACATCAGTGAACTGCCCTAGATCTGCTTCCGTGTCCACACGTTTTAGAAAGTGCTCCAGGCTGCGGCCACCGCCATAGAACTCCACATCTGCCGCCCCGGTACACAGGAAAGCGCTGGACCAATCCGGCTGCGGATCTGAGAAGTTGCAGGAGCAGCGGACAGCTTCCTCGTCTAGCTCGCAGGGCTCTGGTGTGGCGGGAGAGGCATGCACCAGCGTCAGAAGCAACAGCAACAAGCTGAGCACCCGCTCCTGCGGAGAAAGAAGGGGTCAGGGAGACTCCAGCCAGTCCCTGAGATTCCTCAGGTTGGCACCAGTTCCACCCCAAGACAGTCTGACTCACCATGGTCCGTAGCTTCTGTGAGTTTAAGCACCCCAGACAGGCTCCGAAAAAGGCTTTCCTTTACAGCGGTGTTCTCTGGCTTCCAGGTTCTACGGGCTTGTTTGACCAATTTGGCAGCCCCTGTTAAGTTTATGTAATCCTGGGATGTCACCCTGCCCCTTCCTCTGTGAACTCTAATTGCTTCTCCACTTCTCTTCCTCCTAACAGTCCTACTGACTTCTAGTAAATATTGCAATAAAGTGTTCTGCAGGGAGGGATGAAAACAGGAAGAATTCTGGGTGGCATGAGGGCATTCTGTGCCAGGATGAGCTATGCGCCTCAGGAAATGATGACCTGTCTGCATACAGGAAAAGGGTGAATCACACCAGCGCCTTAGATCATTATTCTGTTGCTCAGTCCCATCCATTCAGCTCCATTTTTTTTTCCCTAGTCTTAGTTGCTACCAATTCCCCACTGTCCAAATCCAAGCCCTTGATTTTCTTTGAGTGTAATTGGACATTTGTGGAAAGACTGTGAACTTATCTATGGATTCCAGAGAGAGAATAAAGCTCAAGGTTGAGAGTTAATATGAAAAACAATTCTCCCTTCTCTCCATTTTATCATTTTATTCCGTTCTTTACTAATTCATTCTTCTCCCACTCTCTACCTCTCCTTTCTCCCCAGGATCTCTCACTCTAGTAGCCCAATTTAGCCTGGCCTGGAACTCGAGATTTTTTCTCCTGCCTCTGCCTCCCAAATTCTGGAATTATAGGTGCGAGCCACCATGTCCAATACTTTTCTTTAAAAAGCTAGGCTAGTGGGACATGCCTTTAATTCCAGCATTTAGGAGGCAGAGGCAGGTCAGCTTGAGTTCAGAGCCAGCCTGGCCTACAAACAGAGTTCCGGGACAGCTAGGACTAAATAGAGACCTTGTTTCAAAAACAAAAGGAAGCAAAATGTGGTATTTGAGAGTGATACATTGGCCAAATCACATTGCACAGCATTCTTAAAATTGGGAAGCAAGGTTTATCATCATCGTTGTCGTTGTCATCATTATGTTTTAGAAGGTTTCACTATATAGCCCTGGATATTCCGGAACTCACTATGTAGAACAAGCTAGCCTGGAATTCACAGAAATTCATCAGCCTTCACCTTCTGAGATTAAAAGCATGTCTCACTATGCCCAACTACAGCAAGGTGTTTTCTAAAGCAGTTTTTGACCAGTTTGCCAGCCCCTGTAAGTTTATGTAATCCTGGGATGTCAGCCTGTTTCTTCCTCTGTGAACTCTAATTGCTTCCCCACTTCCCTTCCTCCTAACAGCCCCACTCACTTCTAGTAAATATTGCAATGAAGTGTTTTGCAGGGAGAGACAGACGCTCTGCCGGACACTCCAGATGTCCTCACTTTTTTTCTTGTTTTGACCAAGAAATCCAGAGTGCCTTTGACAGTCTGTCTTTGTTAGATGTCTTTTTTTTTTTTTTTTTTTTTTTTTTTTTTTTTTCCTGAACCCAATCAGGGATTCTGGGCATTAACAAAGATATTTAGGTTGTTAAAACACTAAAGAAAACCAACACCAGACTGTAAGTTTCCAACCCTCACACAGACTTCCGGTGATAGAGACATATTTAGGAGGAACCCTTTTCCCCCACCATCCATCATGAGGATGCTGCAGCCCTTCTTGGTAGATAAGGACTTTAATAAATGCATTAGATGGATCATCCTAGCATCTGCTACTTCTTTCTTTGGAAACCCACTGACCCCATCTCAAAAGGGTTGGAGGCGTCCTGCTATGAGAACTCCCTTGCATCTATCTGCCTTTGGAGGTAATTCCAGCTTCCAATTTGGCCCAAGAGAAGCATCTTCCATCTGCACTTTGCTTTCTCATTTTCTCTCCCAAGAATAATTCCAGTGATTTTGGAAGTTAGAGCTGGACTGTGTTGAATGAGAGTTAACTGCTACATCACTTGTTTTGAAAGAGGAAAAGAAACCAGTGTCCCATAGGTGGAAGACAACAACCGTACAATTATAACAGCCTCACAGGTTTGAATCCCTAGACTTCTGGGGATAATCTTACTTGGAATCGTGTGTGTGTGTGTGTGTGCAATACATGCTCTTACGCAGATCAGAGGGTGACACTACTGTCTCCATCACTCTTATCCTTATTCATTTGCATTATTTTTTATTTATTCTCTCATATAGTACATCCTGACTTATTGAGAACCACACTAGTCCCTGTTTGGGGGGCAAAAATGTTTCGGCCCTCTCCACTCCATGCTTGGCGGCCACTGTATCCTGGCCCAAGTTGCCACTCCAGTCCGAGGGTCTGGGTTCAGCAAGAGAGAGAGTGAGGATGGACTTGAAGAATGGAGACCAGACAGAATGTGATTCAATCCCGTTTATTCTTCAGTCTCTCTTCCTAGTCCAAGTCCCAAGTCTTGAGTTCCTAGTTCCTAGTTCCTAGTTGTACTCCTGTTGTTCTCTCCCAAGTGTCTAATGTCTACTCCTACTCCTAGTGTCTGAATCTCTGTTACTCCAAATTGTTCTGAACTCTCCTGTCTGCCTCTCGCCTTTTATCATGCCTTTTGGTCGTGCCTTTAAGTCATGCCCTTAGGTCTTGTCTCTAAATCTGATCTTTAAGTCACACACCTTTAATCTCACACACCTTTAATCTCACACACCCAAGGAAAGTCCTGGGTATCTAAAGCAAGATGTTATCAGAGTGTGCTCAGCTGTTGTAGGCTATTGTAATACAAGTCTCATGTCAGGGTATATGGCTCAAGATGGCTGCAAAGCTGATAGCCGCTTTCTGCTAAAAGTCGGCTCCCAACACTGACTAAAGTTTCCCCTCCCTCTCTCCTCCTAATACCTCCCCTTCATACCCACCCCCACACATTTTTTTTTAGACAAGATTTTTCAGAGATCTGTCTGCCTCTGCCTCCTGGATCCTGGGATTGCAGGCATGTGCCACCTTGTCTGATGAAGATATGTTGTTTCCAAAGAAGTGTTAATTGATGAATAGCTGCATGTCTGCTCTCAATCCAAACAAGGAAACCTCAGACCATACCACCTATTGTGTATCCTGTTGAGCATTCCCTATATTTCCTGAATCATACCTCAGATCCAGGCCAGGTCACTGTGACATCTATGATGAGTTTCACTAAGCGTAGCTGACATACACATAACTAAGATATCTGGGTTTCTCTCTCTCTCTCTCTCTCTCTCTCTCTCTCTCTCTCTCTCTCTCTCTCTCAGTGTGTGTGTAGTGTGTGTGTGGTGTGCACATGTGTACATGTGGAGGACAGAGGTTGATGTCCAATGTCTTCTCCTATTGCTCTTGCTCTTATTTGTCTAAAACAAGCTCTCTCACTGAACCTGGAACTCATCATTTCAGCTCTATTGGCTAGCCCTGAGATCCCCTTCTCTCTGCCTTGTTGGAGAGTTGGGGTTACAGGTATTCCACTTGTCTTACCAACTCCAGTGACAAGGATTCAAACTCAGGTCCTTACATGCTTACGAAGCACAGCCAAGACAATGGTAGTGCAGGATATGGGTCCACTTCTTATAGTGTTACCAGTGTTGTCAGACAGGTGGATACAGAAGACAGTTTGGGCAGTGGTATCTGTCTGAATGGACACTTCAGGCAGGACATAGCTTTGCCAGAGACCTCATCTCATCTTCTCCACCAGGAGTTAGATGCGGCTTTAAGAGCCTATTTTGGGCCAGGGAGTGATGGCATGCATCTTTAATCCCAGCACATGGGAGGCAAAAGCAGGTGGGTCTTTGAATTTGAGGCCAGGCTGGTCTACAGAGTGAGTTCCAGAACAGCCAAGGCTACACGGAGAGACAGATAAAAAGAGAGGCTATTCTGGGGCCAGCAAATAGTCAAGTGCTTGCCATAAAACTACTATTTGAGTTCAGGCACTAGAGCTCACTTAAAGATGTAAGAGAACCAAAGAACCAGCTCCATGACTGCATCCACCCATGTGCAGTGGCATGTACATGCTTCCTTCCCATCAATTCAGGGGAGGAGGAGAAAGAGGAAGAGGAAGAGGAGGAGGAAGAAGAGGAAGGGGGAGAAGCTGCCACTGCTGCAAGCTTGTTGCAAGAGGAAGGGGTCCAGACACTAGCTCCATCACTACAGGATGATGGTATAAGGACTGTCCTGGGGCTGGAAGGATATTGGGCTTGGAGACATGGTACAAGGTGTTAAATATCCGTAGATATTTAACTGATTGTTTTGTGGTAGAGACCAACTCATTGGCTGACTCCAAGGGGATAGAACTAAATTCAAAGAAAGGAAGTTGATGTGAAAAACATTGGAGAGATACCTATAGCTAAAAGCATTTGCTCTCAACCTGGTAGGTTGGTTCACTGCACCTAGATGGCAGTTCAAAACCACCTGCAACTCCAGGTGCAGGGGATCTAGTACCCTGTTCTGACTTCTGGGGGTAGTAGATACACAAATGGTACACACACACACACACACACACACACACTGCCAAAATGATCTCACATATAAAATAAAAATAAATCTTTTTATAAGATTTATTTATTTATTTATTTATTTGGTGATTCCATTTTTGTTTTTTATGTGCATTGGTGTTTTGCTTGCATGTATATCTGTATGAGGGTTTCTGAGCCCCTGGAAATGGAGTTACAGACAGTTGTGAGCTGCCATGTGGGTACTGGGAACTGAACCAGGGTCTTCTGGAAGAGCAACCATTGCTCTTAACCTCTGACCTGTCTCTCTGGCCCAAAATACAAATTGTTTAAAAGAACAATTCACGTTCTTCATTTGTATTGTTCCTGAACTTGGGGTCATGAAAAAGAGTATTTACTTGATGTGACCACCTCAGGAAGAGGAATAAAGACATAGAGTGAGCCCCTCACCATCTCTCTTCAGGAACCAGAAGTGAGATTAGAGTTTATGGAGAGGGTCTGGGTTTTGCATATCTAAGCAGCTCCCCAGTCAAGGGGTTTTGCCTGTCATTATCTGGACCCTAATCTCCCTAACAAGTGGTCTGAGAGAGAAGCCTTTAGCACTGTGTGAAATCGATGTTTCTGGAGGACAAGGTCCTCCTCTGGTCAGTACCAGGCTTTATTTAGCCCTTTTCTTTCTCTTCCCAGCAGAAAATTCCTGGAACTTGGATGGCAAGTTCTTCCTCAGCTTGGCATGAGAAGAGAAACCATGTGTTTAGCTTCAGGTTTTCTCTTTTCCCAGCATGAGATTTCTGGAAAAATTCCAGTTTCTTGGGATCTACTATTTCAGTAGTCTGATAACCAAAAAAAAAAAAAAAGAGAGAGAAAAATGTCTCTTCAAGGACCTTCATTTCTGTGAGGCTACATATAGCACTTTGCCTTAGGGGTAACTTTCTAAAACGTAGAGTCACCAAGGAAAATGGTCATGTCACAGAGTACTAATTCTCTTGGAGCTGGGAAGAAAGTATTTGAGAAAGCCAACAACAGATTATACTGTGACTGAGTGATAGCTATGGAAGGGCCAGAGAGAGGAAGAACAAGGAAACATATGACTTCACAAAGGAACAGGTTTAACCAGAGAGAACCTGAGGAATAGCAGACTCTAGCTGAGGAAAACCAGAGAGTTTGTGGACCACTTATAGACTAGGATTAGTTACAGGGAGAAAGTAGGAAGAAAGAATGGAGAACGGGCATGTCTTAGTTAGGTTTCGATTGCTGTGATAAAACATTAGGACTTGTACTGGCTGGTTTTGCGTCAACTTGACACAAGCTGGAATTATCACAGAAAAAGGAGCTTCAGTTGAGAAAATGCCTACATGAGATCCAGCTGTAAGTCATTTTCTCAATTAGTGATCAAGGGGGGAGAGCCCTTGTGGGTGGTGCCATCCCTGGGTTGGTAGTCTTGGGTTCTATAAGAAAGCAAGTGAGGAAGCCAGGGGAAGCAAGCCAGTAAGTAACATCCCTCCACGGCTTCTGCATCAGCTCCTGCTTCCTGACCCACTTGAGTTCCAGTCCTGACTTTCTTTGGTAATGAACAGCAATGTGGAAGTGTAAGCTGAATAAACCTTTTCCTCCCCAACTTGCTTCTTGGTCATGATGTTTGTGCAGGAATAGAAACTCTAAGACAGGACCCAAAAGCAACTTGGGGAGAAAAGAGTTTATTTTGTCTTACACTTCCAGGTAACAATAGTCTATCACTGAGGAAAGTCAGAGCAGGGAGTTAAGGCAGGAACTGAAGTAGAGACCATGGAAGACTGCTGCTTACTGCCTTGCTCCTCATGGCTTGCTCAGCCTGCCATTTTATAGCAGCATTTAAGACCACCAGCCCAGGGATAGCACCACCCATAGTGAGCTGGACACTTCCACACTAATCAGTCAAGAAAACACCCCACAGGCTTGTCCACAGGCCAGTCTTGTGTGGGTATTTTCTCAATTGAGGTTCCCTCTCCCAAAAATGACTCTAGCATGTGACTTGGCAAGTTGACACAAAACTAGCTAGCACAGAAAGTCAAAAAGCTTCCTTTTTGGTCTGAGATTGGCTGTTGTTAGGAGTGACCAGGGAATAGCAAGAAATCAACTAATTCATAAATATCTCTATTGCTAGGTGTTACCAGAGGTCCTTAGGATGGGTGGAGGTCGAAGTACACTGTGTTAAGAACATTGGTTGCGCCGGGCAGTGGTGGTGCACGCCTTTAACCCCAGCACTTGGGAGGCAGAGGCCAGCCTGGTCTACAGAGTGAGTTCCAGGACAGCCAGGGCTATACAGAGAAACCCTATCTCGAAAAACAAAAAACAAAACAGCATTGGTTGCTCTTTCAGAGGACACAGCATTGGTTGCTTTTTCAGAGGACATGGATTCAATTCCCAGCATCCAAATGGCAGTTAAATATTATTTTTACAAAACAAAACAAAAAACACTGGGTGGTGGTGCTTGCCTTTAATCCTGGCATTCAGGAGGCAGAGACCTGTTGCGGCCCGAGCTGCCCCACACTTGGGGGCCAAAAATATTGAGAACTGCCCTACCCCACGTTTGGGGGCCAAAATGTCTTGACCATTCTGTCAATGTTGGGGACCCACACTGCCAAAAGCCTTGGGGACTAACTTGTTAGCCCGCACTGCCCCAAGCAGCTCCAGTCCGAGGGTCGGGGTTCAGCAAGAGAGAGAGAGTGAGGACGGACCCAAAGAATGGAGACCAGACAGAGTATGACTCAATCCCGTTTATTCTTCAGTCTCTCTTCTTCTCCAAGTCCCAAGTCTTGAGTTCCTAGTCCCTAGTGCCTCCAAGTTTCAAGTTCTTCCTCCAAGTGCCAAGTGCCTAATACCTAGTAATCCTTCTTCTTCTTCTTCTTCTTTTTTTTTTTTCAGAGCTGAGGACCGAACCCAGGGCCTTGTGCTTGCTAGGCAAGCGCTCTACCACTGAGCTAAATCCCCAACCCATAATCCTTCTTCTAGTTCTCTAGTCCAAGTGTCTTCTTCCTCAATGCCTAATTCCTACTCCAAGTTGTTCTCCAAGTTGTACTCTCTAACCTAATTCCTAGTTCCAAGTTTTACTGAACTCTTCTGTCTGCCTCTTACCTTTTATATGTCTTACTTCTAAGCCACGCCTCTAAGTCCCACCTTTAAGTCATGCCCTTAGGCCTTGTCTCTAAATCTGATCTCTAAGTCATGCCCTTAAGTCTCGGCTCTAAATCACAGCTTTAAGTCTCACACACTCAAGGGAAGATCCTGGGTATCTAAAGCAAGATGTTATCAGAGCATGCTCAGCTGTTGTAGGCTATTGTAATCAAGTCTCTTGTCAGGGTATATGGCTCAAGATGGCTGCAAGGATGATAGCTGCCTTCTGTTGGCTCCCCACAGAGACCAGCAGATCTCTGAGTTTGAAGCCTGCCTGGTCTACAGAGTGAATTCCAAGCCAGGACTAAACAGAGAAATCATGTCTCAAAACCCAAAACCAATCCAAGCAACCAACCAAACAAAAAAACCCAACAACAAAAAAACCAAACCAACCAGAAAACCCCCCACAAACCCAAAACAAAACCTGTCCTTAATTTTGGTTCCAGTGACTCTGATACTATCTTCTGGCCTCCACAGGCACCTGGTACATAATAGTGCACATTCAGGCCAGATACTCATACACATAAAAATAAATAAATAAATGTTTATTAAATAAAAAGACTTATTTTTAGTTACCTGTTGCAGGATATTTGACCACACAGAAAGTTGTTTTGTAGAAGGAATCAGCCATGTTTGAAAGTGACTTTATATGGCAAATTAGAGAAAGATTTGACAGAATAGGAAATTCTCAACTCTCATGAGAAAAGAGAGGAAAGGGAAGCTACTTAAGGGGCAGTGGGGAGGGAGAAGAGAGAGACAGAGAGAGAAAGAGAGGAAGAGAGGAAGAGAGAGGGGAGGCTGTGGCAGCAGCAGAGGCAACAGAGGGATTTTTACTCGGATAGTTGTACAGAGACAGGTTGCAGAGAGAGAACAAACTAGACACATGATTGAAGACAGAATGATCTGGAGAATGAGGAGCCAAATGTCTAGAACAGATTAAGAGAGATAGTTTGAGGTCTGAGAAGGCTAGGCTGATTCCATGACAGGCTTCAAATTGGCAGTTAAGGAGACTAGGCCTAAATCTCTGTTTCCAAGAACTGGGCAAGTCCAGGCCTCAGAAGCTTCACTGTCACCTGGCCTGAGGCAAGGACAATGGGCCAGCAGCAGTTTCCAGACTTTCTCAGCAACCTCCCCAGCAAGTTTCCAGCCTCCACACCCCGGTAATAGAATGTTTGTAGAGATGGACCCAACAGATTAACATAGAGGTCATCTCCCTGGGATTTCCCTAATGTGCTTTAAGTCAGGCCTGCAAGCTCACTTGGTTGTCTCTTTGTCTTGGTAATGGGAGACTGAAGCATGTTAGAATTTAGCAAAATAAAACACTCTTTGCGTTTTCATACTATTTGAGTCTTGGGTATCATTCTTAGGTGAATCATGAACCCTTACAGGTCAAATAGAGCAAAAAGTCAGAGGCTGAGAGAGAAGCCAGATTGAACCAGTCAGCTTGGTGAGGAGTTTGAGCCGGAACAGTTGAGTTGAATCAATCAACTAGAGTTCAGCAACAACCAGGAAGGGGTAATCTTATTCAGCAGCAAATCTCAGAGGCTGAAAATATTCTAGGCCTAGATTAGATTGTACTGAGGCTAGAAGCTTCCAGGATCAGACTTAGGTTAGTAGACAAAGGCAGTAAGCCTTAGAGACAACAATTTTGATCAGGCGGATAAAAGTTACTTTTATAGAATTCTTTTATTATGTAGCCCTGGCTGGCCTAGAACTTGATATGTGAGCCAGGTGGTCTCAAACTCTTTTTGCTTCCCGAGTGTTAGAATTACAAGCGTGTGCCACCAAGACAAGCAAGATTTATTTTTATGGTATGTCTAGTGTGCCTGCATGGCATCACATGCGTGCAGGAACTGATAGGTAGTTGTGGGCTGCCTGAGATGAGCGCTGGAAATTGGACCCAGGCTCCTTCTGGAAGAGTAGTACACGCTCTTTTTGTTTGTTTGTTTTTGTTTTTGTTTTTCGAGACAGGGTTTCTCTGTGTAGTCCTGGCTGCCCTGGAACTCACTCTGTAGACCAGGCTGGCCTCCGGCAGAGTAGTACACGCTCTTAAAGCCATCTCGCAAAGAAAAGTGCTTATCAATGGAAGCTGAGTAATCAGTGAATTAATCAGTGACTTCTTAGAATGAACAGGCGCTTGCTGGATGATCGGTGACACTGCAGGCCTGGGGAGATCTCTTTCATGAGCTTGAGCTCGGAAAGACAGCAGAGTCAGCCTACCAACTGCGAAATTCCGGCTTGACCACGCCCTGCGTCATCGTCCCGCCCTCACGCACAGCCCCGCCCCCGCCCTGTACAGAGAGCGGACTTTTTCTGGCCTTGAGGTTTTGTTCAGCGCCTGCGCAGTCCCAACCTTCCCCGGGCCGCACCATAGCCGCCGAGCTCTGGGATTTCCTTTGGCTGCACCATGTGGAGTCGGCGGCAGGGCCGCCTCAGGACGCAGGCGATTGGGGTAGAGGAGCTGAGGCAACGCCGGCGGGAGCGGGAGGCAGGTGTGCACGGACGAGGAAGCCAGGGGAAATGCACTGTGGCGGTTGGGAGTAGGGAAAAGAGACGGCTGGCTGAGCCGAGTGTGAGCCGCCTAGCTTCTCCTCCTTAACTGAGTGGTTCCTCTGCCCCCAGCCCTGCGGAAGGCGCGGAGGGAGCAGCAGTTGGTCAGCAAGAGGCTGCTGAGGGAAGACGCCCCGGAAGAAGCCGGAGGCCAGAGTGCAGCTGTGCTCCTTGGGGAAGCCGAGGTGAGGGCCTGGGCGACCCGCACCTGAATGCCAGCCACTCCTAACCTCCAGCGAGTAGCTGGATCAAGCAGGAAACAGGATGAATTAGCCTGTACCACTCAGTGCCCCTCATCCTTATATCAGCCCATCATCAGTCAAGTCATTGCTTATTGTTTTTAAACCTCTTTAAAGAGTTCCCGAGTCTATGGTGCCTCTTAGCGTAGGATGCTCCTTACTAACCACCCTTTTAAAAAGGTCTTCATTTGCCACCCGACTCCTTTTTAAAACACAAAAACCAAAATCCTTCCATCGACCTGCTAAACGATACATATTCTAACGACTTGTCAGTAACCTCAACTCAGCCACTGTCTCATTTTCAGCTCCTGGAACTTACACCAGCTGTCTCAAGGTCTGTGCTTTTACTAAATCTAAAGTTTGTTTTCTTAGTGTCTCACAAACTGGCAATCCTCCTGCCTCAGCTCAGGTATTAGAATTACTAGTGTGCACCACCATATCCAGCTCTCCAAACTAGACTTAACTAGAACCTGATAGGCGGCAGGTGTGGTGTGTCTCACCTGTAGTTCCATCACTTAGGGGGTTGAGGCCAATTTGGGCTCCATAGCAAGACCCTGAAAAAAAAGTCCAGATACATTTGCACAATATCTGTAATAAATCTATTCATTACTTTTTTGTTAATTTTGATTTTTTGGACAGGGTCTCTTATAATATCCCAGTCTATATTCAATTCAAACTCTGTAGCTGAGGGTGACTTTGAACCTTGATCCTCTTCCACATACTAAGTGTTGGGCTTATAGTTGTTCACCACCACACTGCCTTACCGGGTGCTGGGAATCTAGTCCAGGAATTTGACTGAGCCAGGCAAGCCTTTACCAACTGCACTCCCATCTCTAGCCTAGGTTTACTGAATGAGTAAATTAAAGTGTCTATACATTCTACAGACATTGCTTATGTTTTAGTAATGCCTGTGTTAATATATTACATAGCAGTTGCTCCTAGGCTATGTTTAGTCATTGTATGGATCCTTTATGCCAGGACATTGAGCAGTGAGGCACACAAAGACTGACAAGATGGAGCTCAGAGTATTCAAAGACCAACGAAGGAAACCAATTTCTTATCATTTTTATCATAGGAAGACACATGAGGCACAAGAACTCATAAGTTTGTTGGAGGAAGCCAGAAGCCACTAACTTCCCTGAGGCCACAAAGAGCAGAAATCTGAAGAACAACAGTATATAGAGTCTGGAGTATATCATAGGCAGAGGCACTAGATGTGCAGAAGCGTGGAAGCATTAAGACATGTTGTTTGTAGGTGTCACTGGACTGTACTTTGCATGGGAGGACAGGTGAAAGGAGGGAGGATTCACCAGGTGGAGAGGTTTAATATTATCCTGGAAATAGCCCTATAAGAAGGCAGAGTAGAAATTCTTGTTTTTTCAGATGCTGAGACAGGTTCAGCTTCTTTGGAAGTTAGTGGTAGAGCTGGTACCAGGATCCCTTGCCTAACAAACTGCCTGAATGATGCTGCTTGGTAGCTGTATTACTTTGTTGGTTTGTTTTTTGAGAAAAGGTCTCTCTGTAGGTCCAACTGTCCTGGAACTTACTGTGTAGACCAGGCTGGCCTCACTTGGTTTGTCCCACCATGCCAGGCCATATGGTTACCAATAACAAGTTCTGAATATGTGTTGATATTGAAGAAGTCACAGATGAAGTTGGTAGACAAGAGACTTAGGATGTGCTTCATGGCAATTACGTGTCACCCTGTTCTGGGATCTAGGTCCAACAGTTCCTTCGGCTAGCCCAACGGGGAACAGATGAAAAGGAGAGAGAGAAGGCTCTGGTCAGCCTTCGTCGAGGCTTGCAGCACCCTGACACACAGCAAACCTTCATCAGGTCAGAGTGGGTGGTATGAGTGGTTGGCTGGGGCTTTCCAGGGACAAGAGAGTAGAGGGGATAGAGCCCAGGCTTAGCGGGGTTCTGGTGTCATCCATGTAGGCTGGAGGGCGGCATGCGAATTCTTGTCGGGCTCTTGACCAGCAACCGGGCCCTGTTGCAGCTTGAGGCGGCTCGGTGCTTTCATGAGCTCTCTCATTCTGAGCAGTCTGCAGTGGCTGAGGCCTGCCTGCCAGCTACTTCCTACCTCCTCACCTACCTCTCTGGTCACAGCTCAGACTTCATAGTAAGACCTGTTCCTTTTACCCTTGTTCTGGGCTTAGAGTTTATATATGCCTCTGGGGCCAGCTTGAGCTAGCAGGTACAGGAAAATAAAAAACAGTGCACATAGCCATCATCTCCCCTCTCTTGTGAACTTTGAGGACAGGGGCATGCCATCTTCCTTCTCCTGTTTCTGGCTTGGTGTGAGATGAGCCCAGGCCAGTGCTTTTGTTGCCTGCTCTCAGGAGCTGTGTCTGTACACACTGGGGAACCTTATCGTGGAGAGCGAGGCTGTGAGAAAGCAGCTCCTGCCACAGGGCATTGTTCCAGCCTTTGCTGCATGCATCCAGGTGAGTGCTTCCTTGGTCTCTCCCTAGCAAGCCTCCCCTAGCTTCTCTCCACACTCCCTACTGGCTTAGCTAGGTAGCTCCAACCTGTACCCTTTGTCAAAGGGTTAAAAGTCTGGATCCTTTTGACCCATTTTTCCAGTCAGATCCTTACCCTGTTTGTTTCCAGTCCCCCCATGTGGCTGTGCTGGAAGCCCTTGGATATGCCTTGTCCCAGCTTCTGCAGGCTAAGGAAGCTCCAGAGAAGATCATTCCGTGAGTAAAATTAGATCTTTAGATGCCCAGCTATGGTTGACGCTCTTGGTAGTATAGCCCATAGGTGCTTGATCAGATCTGATTTCCACATTTTGACTCCCTGGCTAGGGAGAATTTGGGGTTTTGAGAGGAGCCATTGGTATCTCCATGGTTCCTGCTCACAGCCTGCTTTTGCTGGCAGCTGTATTCTGGACTCCAGCCTTCCCCAGCAGATGCTACGATTGATGCAACCAGGCCCGAAGCTGAATCTTGGGGTTGCGATGGAGTTTGCCTGGTGCCTTCATTATATCATTTGCAGGTAACAGGCCAATTGGGAAAAGTGTCTTTCCTAGGGCTCCCTACATATGACTTAAGTCTTTGGACTGAATTTAGTTTCTGGAATTGCTTTGGTGTGTTTTCAACCCTCTATAGTGCTTTCTTTTGCTTAGGAAACCCACAGACTGGGTTGTTTTGTAGCTTAAAAGTAGGATTGACTTGCTAGTGACTGCCTGCTTCCTGTCACTCAGCCAGGTCAACAACGCTGTGCTCCTCACTCATGGGGCTCTGCCCACGCTGGCACTGCTGCTGTTGGACTTGGCTGGGGCTGTGCAGAGAATGGATGATGTGGGACTAGAGCTGGTAAGGGAGAGGGTCTGTGGGACTTGCTGTACACTCTGCCTCTGTGTCTCTGCTGCCTTTCTCCTTCTCTTACGCTCACCTTGTCTTTACAGCTTGCATGCCCTGTGCTTCGGTGTCTAAGCAACCTGTTAACAGAAGTGCCAGCGGAGGCCATGGGACAGCAAATGGAGCTCAGAGACGAGAGACTTGTGGCAGCCTTATTTATCTTTCTCCAGTTCTTCCTTCAGAAACAGCCCGCTTTGCTGCCTGAGGGCCTCTGGCTCCTCAACAACCTCACTGGTATCTATTACACTCTGCCTAGGCCTGGTCTTTTATCGTCATTAAAATATTTATTAAGGCCAGAGGAAGGGTAGATTTGTTAGGAAAGAAAATACAGATTGAGAGAAAGGCAGAGAATAAGGGAGGATGGGACTAGGGGGATAATTAAAAAACTACAGGAGGGGTCCACACCTTTCCCTACCCTGTCAGTGAAGGTCTCTCATCTTACAACCTTCTTGCAAGGATGGGTCCTTGGGTCCCTGAAAGGACCCCTTTGAAGGAAGACCCTCCCTCTACCCATGGCTGTCAAGCAATCTTTTCCTCCCCAATTTCCCAATAAATTGCCTGGGTCTCAGTCCCTTCAGGATGGGATGAAAGCAATCCCAGGGATCTCTACCTCTTCCTCAGGGTCAACCACCCTACACCTCTTCCTGTTTCTCAACCTTAGCTTGCTTACCAACTATTGCCAAAGATGCTTTGTAAATAAAACTGTTGAAGCTTCGGTCAGAAAAATCTTTCAGATGAAGTGCACTGGAAGTAGACCCAGTTAGCCATGGGTCTCCTCTTCCTCGGCTTCAAGTTCCTGCAATTAGGAGACTGAAAATGAAGTAAGAGCTCCCCCATGTGGATACAGTGTCTTGCACACCCAAGAGAGCTCATCTGTAGTACACACACGAGTCCCCTTAGCATGTGTTCATGTGTTGAGTACTGGATGCCAGGTATATACATGTTACAAACACAAAACCCTTTCTTTCATGGCATATTTAGCCTCTTGATACACTGACCTCAGAGCTTGAAGCTACTAGAGACAGAAGTGGGAACAGTTGGGCTGGAAGAAGCGAGGGCAGGGAACTTCAGCAACAGGACAGAATGTACCCATCTCCTCTTGGGAGGAGATGCTCTCCCCATTAATTAATTATGAGATCTGGAAATGGTGGTTCCTCAAAGTTGTATTTAAGGAAGTATTTGATACTCTTATCCTTCTGGGGATACATTTGTGGTCAGGGGCCTCATGGAATGGAGTGTGGGGGTGCAGAGACTCAAGGAAGATATTAAAGTCTGCTTGCACATACTCCAGGGACATATTTCTTATCCTTGAAGGCCCTTATGCCTCCCATTTGGATAGCAGCAGTACTTGAGACTGAGCAGAATATGGACTTTTATATAGAGGCTAGTTCTTCATGGCCTAGGTTGTAATGGGTAGGGTTGTGGGAGTAGCAGTTCATAGCTAAAGGTACTTCATGTGACATTTTCCTTTTCAGCAAATAGTCCTACTTTTTGTACCTCTTTGCTCTCTCTGGATCTGATTGAGCCGCTCTTGCAGCTGCTGCCACTATCAAATGTGGTATGCACGTTGGTATGTACTGGCATAACATCTGAATTCATGAACTGCTGGTTAAAGCAAATAGGGAGAACAGTCCCAGGCTTTCTTAAGTACCCTTAATTGAGAGCTGGTAGATGGTGTGGTATGGTTTCAGAGCTAGTACAGTCTAGGTGTAAATCTTTAACCCTAATTACTGCTTATGGTCCTTGGGTAAATGAACAGAATACTGGAAGCACCAATCTCTTCCCTTATAAATGGGCAATGTCTCCGATGTGGTTGTGGGAATGACATATAAAGAGCCTGTAGTAGTGCTTGGGTACATAGTTATATCCTATTATAATTTTTGTTTTTCATCTTTTGTTGTTGGGGGGATATATCTTTGTGTCTGCAGGTGCTTACAGTTCTGTGCAATGTCGTGGAGAAGGGTCCAGCTTACTGTCAGCGGCTGTGGCCAGGGCCCCTGCTCTCCTGCTTGCTTAACACACTGGCTCTCTCTGACACCGAAGTAGTAGGCCAGAGTTTGGAGCTGCTGCAGCTGCTATTCTTGTATCAGCCAGAGGTGGGTCTGGTTTGTAATCTCTTGCCCAGAGGCCACTGATCCTACCATGGCACCCTTCTCGTCCAGTCCTACCTATATTTGTTTCTCTGGGAAAGGCTAGCCTATGTGGGCTGGAGGTCAGATCCTTCATCCTGTTAGGAATGTACCATCTACGAAGTGGGCTGGCCCATGGAGCTCCAGAATTGGGTTTTAGGGTTTAAATGTTGGCCCTTCTCTATCCTCAGGCTGCCCAGGCCTTCCTGCAGCAGTCAGGGCTGCAGGCCCTAGAAAAGCATCAGGAGGAAACTCAGCTTCAGGATAGGATACACGCTCTCCAACAGACAGCTGCCATTCATGGATGACCTGGATGCTTAACGTCACCCCTTACCCCTGTGGCATATTTATCCTAGGGTCTCCTATCTTGTTTTAGAAGCTAGTAGCTTTCTGTATACCTGAGTGTGGGGTTGCACTTGAGATGTCTTGTTTAATCCTTTTCAGCAAGCTGGTTAATGACATGTGACATCACAGCTGGCAGCTGGGGTTTTTTTTGATGAGAAATAAAATAGTATTTTTATAGAAAACGACTTTGCCTCAGTGTTTGTGCAGTAAGAGGGAGAAGGTAATGAGGAGGATATTGTGAAGTGACACTGTACAGCGTTAAGCTTTATAAGGACCAAAAGAACACATTTCCCCACATTGTCTTCAGTCCAGTAGATTCTGGTGCTCTTGCTCACCGTCCTCAGTGGAGACACTTCAGGCCTTGCCACTTAGCACATTCTCCATGGCTCTGGTTACCTCATCAGCATTCAGATTGTTCAGAGACACACTCTTCTCTTGGCCAAAAGCTGAGGAAAGGGGATTTAAATGAATATCCTGCATAATGGAGCCACAAAATTATAAAGGAATTATAAATTTTTTCAAAGTTGTTAGAATAAGAAAGGAAAGAGATATGGTTCACTGAATATAGTGGCTCATGGCTACACAGCCAGTTCCAGGCTGACTATGGCTATATAGTGCAATCATGCCTTTAAAAAAAGTGGTTTTGGGCTGGAGAGATGGCTCAGGGGTTAAGAGCACTGGCTGTTCTTCCAGAGGTCATGAGTTCAATTCCCAGCAACCACATGGTGGCTCACAACCATCTGTAACTGGATTCAATACCTTCTTCACATAAAATAAATAAATCTTTAAAAAAAAAAAAAAAAAGTGGTTTTGCTGGGTAGTGGTGGCACACGCTTTTAATCCCAGTACTTGGGAGGCAGAGGCAGGTGGATTTCTGAGTTTGAGGCCAGCCTGGTCTACAGAGTGAGTTCCAGGACAGCCAGGGCTTCACAGAGAAACCCTGTTTCGGAAACAAAACAAAACAAAAAAGTGGTTTTGCTGTACTTAGCATTAATTCAGTCCATCTATTAAAAAAAAAAAATCCCAGGTCCTAGTATAATTTTGTATGGGAAGAAATGTGTCTGAGTGATGCTCTAAGGTCACCGTAGGCATTAACTACTGACCAAGGGTCTAGCCTTGGCTGACTGTCCACTTTTTGGTGCACTGTAGTCCACTTAGCATACTATGTGGTATTATGCACATACAGCACTACACACTAAAGTTACTTCTGTCTTTCCTATGTGCTTTAGGGGGAAACCTGTTTAAGTAGTTTATAGGAGTCTTGATTACAACATATTTGTAGTAGGATGTGACTCTCCTCATCCACAGAAAGTCCTTTGTCAGGGTTAAAATGATTAAAATGTCACCATTTAGTTTAAGTATTACCTACTTTTTTTTGTTTTTGGTTTTTTTTTTTTGAGACAGGGTTTCTCTATGTAGCCCTGGCTGTCCTGGAACTCACTCTGTAGACCAGGCTGGCCTCGAACTCAGAAATCCGCCTGTCTCTGCGTCCCAAGTGCTGGGATTAAAGATGTTCGCCACCACTGCCCGGTAAGTATTACCTACTTACTGTTAGTCAATATATTAACAAAATTCCAGATTGTGGTAATAAATAGGACTAGTGTAATGTAAGAGGCAATGTTGTAACTGGTCAGGAAATGCCTTATTTTGGTACTGATGGTCAAACCTCCCACATGAAAGGCAATCACCATTTTCTTTGTATCTTTAAAATTTCTAGATAACATTTCACTAAATTTCCTACTCAGATATTGAACTCACTATAGCCTCAGACAGGCCTTGAGTTTGTGATCCTCCTGCTTCTGTCTGGGAGTATCTAAAGCTGGCTCAGGAATGCCTTTTTGAGACAGTAATATGTAGTTAGGGGCAAGTAACAACATGAGCCAAACATAGTACGCTGTAAGGAAGGGGCACAAAATGCAAAAGCTCAGTCCTATCCTATTTGAGCTTCGTAATTTTAGGCGTGTTCCATAATGTTTAGACTCAGTTTTCTAACATTTACAAAAGAAAAGCACCCATTCACAACATTAATAAAGACTACTGAGAATGAGTTAAAGTACCCAGCACAAGCTGTACGCATAAAGTGCTCAACGTTACTAAAATTCTCAGCCCCTGAATTTGTTGAACTGGCTAAGACGTGATTCTGAAGGACCTACATGGAGAAGCATGCCTTACATAATGAAGTACACTTTGAGCTACAAAAAATTCCTAAGTCTAGCCCAAGACCTACTTAGACCTCATATATATGTTGCCATGAACAAAAAGCATCACACAAGTAAGTAAATGTGAATTCCTTTATCAGTTCGAGTTTTGATTCTTCAGCCCCGTTTTCCCACGACGTTGGGAGGCCCCTTCTTTTCTCCATTCCCATTCTGCAACCCCGGCCCCTGACCTCCGGCGACCAGTACTCACCATAGCGGGCCCAGAGCTTGGGCTGCACCTCCGAACATTCGCGGATTAGTATGGGCAGGTCGGGATGCGCCTTCTTCAGCTCCACATACCGTTGCAGGATGAAATTCCTGCAGGGTGAGAGGAGAGACTGCAGCTAGCGGGCAAAGGTACACGGACCCCGCCCCCTCCCCGCGGAGGTCAAGGTCATAGCTCCAGCTTCCGAAGCTTACTCGCCTTCCCACACTACGCCTCACCTCACACCCTGGCTGCCCGGGGAACGCTGGCATAAGTGAATGCGAATCTCACGCAGCCCCAGCTTTGCACCAGCCACTCGGCTGGCAGCGGCAGCCGCCATCTTTGCTAGCAAAGGAGCGCCGAATCACGACCCGGAAGGCACCCCAGGAACCTCTAGTCTCCGCCTTAGATTGGATGACGCAGGGAGGGGGCGGGATAAATCTTAGCCAATGGCATGAGGTCTTTGTAGCGGTCGCGTGGTAGTGACGCAAAGGAAGACGGAAGGTTAAGAACGCAAAGTACTGTGGCAGGATTTCGTGGTGCGTTGTGGATAAAAGTTTGTCGCCGCTGTTTTTGTGCAGGAGATTTCGCGATCGTTGGCGTTGGAGAGACATCGGCCAAAATGCCAGAGCGAGATAGTAAGGCTCGAGTCAACCACTCTTTCTTGCACGCGGGATTAGAGACACTAGGCTCGTTGAGTTTGCTGAATTTAAGCCAGGTTGTCGTGTGGCTGTTGGAGCCGCGCGAACCATTGGTCCTTAGGAGAGGCCCATTTATGCTGCCCTCAAATTTCGTTTCTTTGTTGAGGACCGGCGTTTTGAATTTTCGAGGCAGCTCTGCCTCCCTATCCCTTCCTTAGTAAACCATGGCTTGTGCCTCTCTTAGGGACTTGGTTTGTTTATTTGACGCGGGAGGGGAGGGGCGCGCTACGCTCTCAGGCAAACCTCAAAGTCCTAAGTAGTTGGGATTACCGGATGCTGAGCTTTTTGATGTAGTACTGTAGAAGCGATCTTTAAGGGGGAGGGGAGAAAGACTGTTGATTGTTCGTTTAAAAAAGTCCGGCTTTATAACTTTTTTAAATTTCAAGTGAGCTAGGATCTAGAACGCAGGCGGGTTTTGAACTCATCTTTCTGACTCCACTAGTCAAGTGCTGGGGTGACAGGTGCATGCCGCCAAAAACAGCTCTTTTGCTCGTTTCTGTTTGAGAAAATCTGCATGTGTAGCACAAACTGGCCTCGAAATCTCGACGGTCTTGCTGCCTTAGTCTCCCTGATGTTGGGATTACGGTGTGGGTCACCACTCCCGGTTTCTGGTAATATAGCTTCTTGTAGTCCTCCCATTTCAGCACTTATTGCATAATCTCTGCCCCTCATCTTGCCTACTATGTTGTTCTTTTTTTTTTTTTTGGTTTTTCAAGACAGGGTTTCTCTGTGTAGTCCTGGCTGTCCTGGAACTCACTCTGTAGACCAGGCTGGCCTCGAACTCAGAAATCCGCCTGCCTCTGCCTCCCAAGTGCTGGGATTAAAGGCGTGCGCCACCACTGCCCGGCGTTGTTCATTTTTATAACCGCTAGTTTTTGTATGGAACTTCACACATTAAACGAATGATTGATTTAATGTCTTTTTTTCTTTTTCTTTAAGGTGAGCCCTTCTCAAACCCTTTGGCCCCAGATGGCCACGATGTGGATGATCCCCATTCCTTCCACCAGTGAGTATTTTCTCTTTTGAGTATGGAATGAGCTGAGCAATGAGCAAGAGAGATGATAGAGAGGGTGAAAGAATTGAGTATTTTGTTGGCAAGAATGGGCCAACAGTTCATAGAAGATGGTTTATTGAGAGAAAAATGCTAATCTTTACAACATGCTAAACTTATTTTTTCCCACAGAAAGCTTTATCATAAGTTTATTTACCTTACCAAAATGGTGTAATTATACTTAATTTTGTAAGTCATATGGATCAAAAAAAAAAAAGTAAAAAATTTGGGACATTTAGCTTTTTATCTCTGTGAATTTTAACTTTTTGTAACTTCACAAATTCAATTCCTTTTATATTTATTATTACTTAGTGTGGGTAGGTGCACATGTGGAGATGAGAGGATAACCTTGGGGTTAGGTTTTCATCTTCCACTTTATTATGAGACAGGGTTTCTTTTGTTCACTGCTGGCAGCCAGTGGTAGGCCTGCAAGCTACTGATGCTTCTTCTGTTTCTGCCTCCCATCTTCAGAGAAGGGTGGTGCTAGGATTACAGACACTTGGACTGCTGTGCCCAGCTCTTACCTGGGTTCTAGAGACCTGAGCTTGTTTTGTTAGGCTTGTACAAAAGAGAGAGAGAGAGAGAGAGAGAGAGAGAGAGAGATTGAAATTGATTGGGAGAGAGATATTGAGAGAGAGATTGAGATTATCCATGCTTCAAAATTTCACTCACATTTGATTCAGTGAAACTTCTGAGCCAGGAGGTAGTGGCACATACTTTTAATCCCAGTACCTGGAAGGCAGAGGCAGATGAATCTCTGAGATCAAGGACAGCCTAGTCTATAAAGTTAAGTTCTAGGATGGCCAGGCTACACAGAGAAACCCTGTCTTAAAAAAACAAAACAAAACACAACAAAATAAAACCAAACAACAACAACAAAAGCAAGAACTTCAAGTAGTTAACAGTAATGTGTTGAAATTGACATTTCTGTTGTTTTAGTACAGGCTTCTTTCCTGTTGGCTACTAATTTTAATTTGTTTTGTAATTTCTTACAGATCAAAGCTTACCAATGAAGACTTCAGGAAACTTCTTATGACCCCAAGAGCTGCACCTACTTCTGCACCACCTTCTAAGTCACGTCACCATGAGTAAGTCTTTTTTTATTTCTGTCTGTCCATTTTTGTGGAGCCAGAGTTTGGTAGAGTCTCAAAAGCCAGACCTCTTTTAAAGCCTCTGCTTCTGATTTTTTCTCTATAAAGACTGAAGTTTCAGTGATGACTAGGATGCTCTGGGTTCTTATTCCTCCATGAGGACTGGTAATAGAGTCATTGCTTGTACAAATGGACAGATTTCTGGGTCTGTTATTACTGTATAGTCTACAACAGGTTTTTTTTTAGGTGGTGTCAAATGTTAATGTCAATTAGATATTTATGATGCTTTTTAAAACTTGGGAGATACAGATATTGATAATATTATGACTGCCTTATCAACACTGGTTTTTGTATTGTGTTGTTTTCCTTTTTCTTTTCTCTTATTTAAGAATGGTCTGACTATGTAACCATGGCTAGCCTTGTCACTGTGTAGACAAGGTTTGCCTTGTGCTTACAGAGACTGAGTGCTGAGCTCAAAGGTATGTCTGTCACAACTGACTGTTCTGCTCTTTTTGTTTGTTTGTTTTGGAGACATTGTCTAGACTTGCTTAGACTTTACTACGTAGTTCAGGCTGGCCTTGAATTTATCCTATTATCTCAGTCTCTGATGTGTTCTCAATGCCTTGTGAGTTTTAAGGGCTGGGGCATTGTTTTACTATGAGTGAGTTTCTTGTATTTTCTAGGATGCCAAGAGAGTACAATGAGGATGAAGACCCAGCTGCACGAAGGAGGAAAAAGAAAAGGTAAAGGAATGGTGGAGGAGATTGCTTTGTAAGGTGAATACTGTTTGTGGGCAAAGGAGCAGAGGAGTTGCATAGTAACAGACGGGGTTTTCTACTGTGAAAGTATACTTGTGAGAGGGCAGGTGGTAGTAGTAAAAGAGAAAATCTGAATTAGAGGAAACTGAATTTCTCATGTTGACAATGATCAAGAGTTGACTGGCAGTTCTATCAGGACATACATAATTTTCACCACAGAGAGCTACTTAAAGGTATAGGGAAAGAGGATTATTTGTGTTGGCCTGAGATGGGAGTTGGTAAGCTGTACATTTCCTTTCTTTGGTCACAGTTATTATGCCAAGCTTCGCCAGCAAGAAATTGAGAGAGAGAGAGAACTTGCAGAGAAATACCGGGATCGTGCCAAGGAACGGAGAGATGGTGTGAACAAAGATTATGAGGAAACTGAGCTAATTAGTACTACAGCCAACTATAGGGCCGTGGGCCCCACTGCTGAGGCGTGAGTAGGGGGTCCTAAGGCCTGTTTTCATCCTATCAGAGACACAGTCACACTATATGTTTCTTATAATTTAACTTACTCTGCAGCACACTCTTGACATTTCAGAAGGAATTTGTCATTCATAAAGGACTGTTTCAATATGGTTCTTTCATTATTCAGGGACAAATCAGCAGCAGAGAAGAGAAGACAATTGATTCAGGAGTCAAAATTCTTGGGTGGTGATATGGAACACACCCATTTGGTGAAAGGTTTGGATTTTGCCTTGCTTCAAAAGGTGAGTTCTATTTAAAGATGTGGAGAGAAATGTTCATTTTGGACATCTGTGTAAAGTGAAAGTCACATGATTGTCCAGAACATTAGTTTGGCAGAAGAATTATAGGTGGCCTGTCTGTAGAACTTGTGACTGAATTCCTTGGGGAAGTCTTCCCTTGTCACCCTGGTGCTGTTGAGAGGTTGGATCATCACTTTCTTCTTTTACACTTGTGCACTTCGTTAGGTGCGTGCTGAGATTGCCAGCAAAGAGAAAGAGGAAGAGGAACTCATGGAAAAGCCCCAAAAGGAAACCAAGTAAGTCAGCAACCGAGAGGGCTTGACAGTTGGAAGTGGCCCCCTTCCCCATCAATATTTTCTTCTTGTATTTTTAGGAAAGATGAGGATCCTGAGAACAAAATTGAATTTAAAACACGCCTTGGTGAGTAGAGTAGTTTCTATAGTAGAGATTGCATTTTAGGCGGATTACAAGGAAGTTTGTTGTTTTTTTTTTTCCTGACAGGGGTTCTCTGTGTAGCCCTGGCTTTCCTGGAACTCACTTTGTAGTTCTGACCTCAAACTCACAGCAGGTGCTGGGATTAAACGTGGGCCATCACCACCTGGCATGAAATACTTTTATAGGATTCAGACATGGACTTAATTATTTTCCATATCATTTATGTCTCTTCAGTTAGACCAGAAGCCTTTTTATGTCTTTTATATTTACATATCAAAGAAGGGTAGGTAGGTTTGAGGTGATGGTGCATCTTTGTAGACCTAGAATTCACATGGCTGAGGTGGGAAGATTGCCAGTTGAAGGCTAGCATTGGGTACTTAGCAAATCCCTGCTTTGGAAAGCTCGAAATAACTGATAGTATGGTGATACATACCTATAATCACAGCATTTGGGAGGATAGTCAAGAATTGGGCAAGCCTGGGCTACAAAATGAGACTCCCATCTCAAATACAAAGTAAGTGAAAGAGTAAATAAATAAAGCCAATTAATTTTCTAAAAGCTGAATATAAAAATATCAAAAATATAGAGAAGGTAGCATGGGTGACTAGAGAGATAATTCAGTTGGTAAAGTGTTTTGTTTTGTTTTGGTTTTTGTACAAGCACAAGCAGGAAGACCTGAATTGATACCTGGAACCCATATATAAAAGCTGGTTGTGGTGGCACTCTTATAATTTCAGTGCTGGGGGCTTAGGGATAGGTGGATTCCTGGGTCTTGCTGGCCAGCTGCTTAGCCAACTTGGTGAACTCCAGACCAATAAGAGGATGGTATTTAAGGGCAGACATTTAAAATGACTGTTGGCTTTCACATGTACACACAGGAAAAGAATGTAGCATGGTTAGAGATTAAAAGAATATGGGGAGAATCTTCTTGATGAAATCACACTAGATGTGTACTTTGCTCACTTTTCTCATATATAAAGATTAGCCTAATATGCACCTGTGTGATTGTTTAGGAGTGAAGAGAAATGAAACGTATAACAGTGTGTATAATAAGCATGCAGTGTAGTGTTTTTCTGTTGTCAATAAAATCTTAAACCAGCAGGGTGGAGCTGTTGCATGAGGCAAGTGGATCTTTGAGTTCGAGGCCAGCCTGGTCTGCAGAGTGGATTCCAGGACAGGCAGGCTACACAGAGATTCACCTGCCTCTGCCTCTTCTTCCTGAGTGCTAGGATTAAAGACTTGTGTCTTTTAAAAACAAAAACAAAAACAAAAACAAAAAAACAAAACAAACTTGTGGCTTAGCTTTGTATTCTTCGTTTTTTGTTTTTTTGAGAAGGGTTGTCTTTATATAGCCCTGGCTAATCTGGAAGTAGATTTATAGACCAGGCTGGCCTTGAGCTCACAGATCCACCTGCTTCTGCCTCCTGAGTACTGGAATTAAAGGCGTGCACCACCACTGTGTGGCAGCTTTAGTATTCTTAACCAGTAAAAAGTGATAATGCTTATCTCACAGCATAGGGTTTATTGAAGACGTAATGTGGCAGAGCATAAATAGCACTTGGCCTGATGCCCAGCACAGAGTAGGTAATTAATAAATGACTACCGTAACAATGGAAGTTACACTGGCTATTTGCTAATCTTTTCCTTTGTATAGGCCGAAATGTGTACCGGATGCTTTTCAAGAGTAAATCATACGAGCGAAATGAGCTGTTCTTACCAGGACGTATGGCCTATGTGGTAGACCTGGATGATGAGTACGCGGACACAGATATCCCCACTACTCTGATACGCAGCAAGGCTGATTGCCCCACCATGGAGGTGAGTAACCCAGTTCTAAGAAACTATTGTAGAATTTTCAAATCTGCCTTGCCCTTATCCTGTTTCTCATCTGCTGTATTGTTACCTTCTGTTTTATTTTTAAAGATCTCCTCAGTCTCAGTTGAATACATTTGTTTCTACCAGCAATATTCTTGTCCAAACCACAGTTTCTTACTGGAGCTTTTAAAAGACTATTTTTCCCATTTCTAGTTCAATGTGTTTTTGTTGTTGGTTGGTTGGTTTTTCTTTTCTTTTCTTTTCTTTTCTTTCTTTCTTTCTTTCTTTCTTTTTTTTTTTTTTTTTTTTTTTTTTGTTTTCCGAGACAGAGTTTGTCTGTGTAGCCCTGACTGTCCTGGAACTCACTCTGTAGACCAGGCTGGCCTCGAACTCAGAAATCCACCTGCCTCTGCCTCCTAAGTGCTGGGATTAAAGGTGTGCGCCGCCACCACCGCCCGGCTTTTTTTTTTTTTTTTTTTTTTTTTTTTTTTAAAGACTTACTTATTTTATGCATATGAGTACACTGATGCTGTCTTTAGACACATCAGAAGAGGGCATCGGATCCCATTACAGATGGTTGTGAGCCACCATGTGGTTGCTGGGAATTGAACTCAGGACTCCTAGGAAGAGCAGTCAGTGCTCTTAACTGCTGAGCCATCCCTCCAGCCCCCTGTCTCTACCTCTTGAGTGCTGGATTAAAGTGTGCACCACCACCAACTGGCCAGTGTATTGTTTTTATTGAAATGTAATTCCCATGCTATATAATCTACCCTTTATAATCCACAGCATATAGTTTTATTATATTCACTAAATTGTATAGCCACTACCATTCTGTTAGTGTATTCCTCAAAAGAAACCTTGTACTCTTCTAACACCATTACCTGAATCTCTCTTCTACTTTCCATTAATAGATTTTACACGTGACTAAGGTGATGTTTTATAAATGCAATTTTTTGTTTCACCACTGTGTAGAAGTTTTCTGTGGTTTTTGGTTCTTAGGGTTCAGAGTAAAAACTGAGGCTCTGCAACAGCTGAACTTCTAGCCTTTTTTCAGCATGTTCTTTAAATCTCCTTGGTTTCTTGAATGTTTGATATTAACTTTTGATCCAGGGCGCTTTTCATACCATTTCATCTGTTTGGAGTGTCTCTTTATTACACCTTCTTACGAGTCATCTACTTAGCTAACAACTGTATATAAGTTGTCCTCGAGTTTGAGTGAATGAATTATAAGATGGTAAGATTTCTGCTAAGAGGGATAATATTCTTGCTTCTTGGGTTTTTCAGGCCCAGACTACACTGACTACAAATGACATTGTTATTAGCAAGCTCACCCAGATTTTGTCATACCTGAGGCAGGGGACCCGAAACAAGAAGCTCAAGAAGAAGGATAAAGGTACCTTAAGGGAGGGGAAGGGAAGGAAACTTGACTCTTGGAAGAGCATTTGGTGGTGAAGACAAAGTCTCTTGAAGCCTCTGTCTTGTAGACATTGGATGGCTTAGATAGCAGAGGAAAGGATGAAGTGGAGCACTGGGGCAGGAGTGTGTCTAAAATCTGCTTGACCCACTCAGCACCCACTGGTTGGGTTTGAAGCATCAAGGAGAGTGGGAAGGTTTTTTCTATTTAAAACAGCAGAGGGTTAAAAGGCACTGAGGCCGCTGGAGAGGCTCAGCAGTGAAGAGCATCCAGGCTTGATTTCCATCACTCTTAGTGTTGCTCACAGCCATCTGTAATTCCAGTTCCAGGGGTTCCAGAGCTCTTCTTGCCTCTCAGTGCACCAGGCACATATGTGGTGCACAGACATACAAATAGGCAAAAAAGCCATACACATAGAAACTGTTATTGTGTTGTTGTTGGTGGTTTTGATTTTTAGACGGGGTCTCTTTATGTAGTCCTGACTGCCCTGGAATTCAATATATAGACCATCCTGGCCACAGAGATCTGCCTGCCTCTGTGTCCCAAGTGCTAGGACTAAAGTCATCATTCATTTTTTTAAAAAAAATTAATTGATTAATTAATTAATTAATTAATTATTTGCAGAATGTAGCATGGTTATTCATTCAGTTAATCCCAATTGTGGCTTTGATCTTCCTCTCGTCCCATTTCCATTTTTACAAATCCTTCCTCCCCACTTTTTTTTAAAAATATAGAACATTTTTTGTTTTTTTAAAAAATTAAGAAAGCACTGAGAGATGGTCTTTATAATGCAGGAAAACTGGAAGAGAAGAAACCTCCTGAG
Organism: Arvicanthis niloticus; assembly: GCF_011762505.2. Lineage (NCBI taxonomy): Eukaryota > Metazoa > Chordata > Mammalia > Rodentia > Muridae > Arvicanthis > Arvicanthis niloticus. The sequence continues at coordinate 50,757,423 of NC_047671.1, read as the reverse complement.
GCTGACATGAAGTATGTATTCCAGCCCTATGTATCTGTGAACAAGATAATTTGTGCTTCTTGTCTTTGACCCTTCTGGAGAAATGGCCAGCATGGGTATGTATGATTTTAGCAATTAATGGAACCTGTTTTTCCCAGCATTTTTGAAGACATTGGGGATTATGTTCCTTCCACAACCAAGACACCTCGGGACAAGGAGCGTGAGAGATACCGGGAACGGGAACGTGATCGGGAACGGGATAGAGACAGAGAACGAGACCGGGAGCGAGACCGGGAGAGGGAGAGGGAGCGAGACCGGGAACGGGAACGAGAGGAGGAAAAGAAAAGGCACAGCTACTTTGAGAAGCCAAAAGTGGATGATGAGGTGAGATGTGGGCTCTTGATACCAGGCTATGAAAACTGACCCTAGAAATAACCTTTCTAGCCAGGTACAGGACCCATTTCCTCCTTAGTAGCTTTGAAGATTCACAGTAATAACCAGCCAACTAATGGAGGGTGGGAACCATCTTGGAAATGGGGCAGAAGTGGATTAGGGAATCAAATCAGATTTGAGGGAGAGCTGAATGGATATTCCTCATAATTATACTTACTTTAGTTTTATTTTCTTTTCAGCCCATGGATGTTGACAAAGGTTAGTTTTGTCTACAGCGTTTTGCATTTCTCCAACAGTCTACTCTCCTTGCAGAACTCTGCTGCCCTCAATTGATGAAAGCGGCATTTGGGGGACTACCTGGTTTTGGGCTCTCATAAGAACCATGTCTTAATTTATGGACTAGGCAGGCCACATTTGTTCTTACATACAATTTCTTCAGTTCTGAAGTTTTGAGGTTAAGCTGACCTTGAGTATGGAGTGTTCTAGATATCCTGGTAACTAGAGTAGCTCATTAGTTGGAGTTTTGGTTAAAGTCTAGATAGATAAAAGGATTCCTTTAATTTGCAAGTATGTTTTAACTAGCAAGATGTGGTTGTACTCATCTCTAATCTCAGCATTCTGGAGGCTGAGGTAAGATCAAAAGTTCAAGGCCAGCCTAAACTCCATAGTTCTAGATCAGCCTGGGCTATATGGTAGCCTCAAATGCAAACAAAAAGTTAAAAACAAAATCCCCAGAACTACCATGTTTATTTGATTTCTGGAATTAAACTCGGGTTGCTGGGCTTGATAGCAGGGGTTATTGCATGCTAGCTATCTTGTGAGTTCCGTAAAAACATTTTTAAGGCTGGAATCAGGTTAGCGGGAGAAGGTTGTAAAACCATTAGTTCAAGTCTAAGTAGACTTGTCTTTTCTTCTAGGACCTGGATCTGCAAAAGAGTTGATCAAGTCCATCAATGAAAAATTTGCTGGATCTGCTGGTTGGGAAGGCACTGAATCATATCCTGCATTTACATTTCTCCCTGGGTTTTAATTATTTTTTCTTATCTATATTAAGATAGCATTTCTCGGGGCTGGAGAAATGCTCAATGGTTAAGAGCACTGGTTGCTCTTCCAGAGGTCCTGAGTTCAATTCCCAGCAACCACATGGTGGCTCATAACCATCTGTAATGGAATCTGATGCCCTCTTCTGGTGTCTGAAGATAGCAACAGTGCACTCATATATATAAAATTAATAAATTAATCTTAAAAAAAAAGATAGCATTTATCTCTGTAGCTTAGGCTGCCCTGTAACTTGAGATCCTCCTGCCTCTGTCTTTTGAGTGCTGAGATTGACATGCACTATCTTATTCCTGGCTGTTTCTGGGTTGTAGAGTGCTGTTTTCTTTTCATCTACCTCCATTTGTTTCTCTGTTCCTGTCTTTGCTCTCTTCTATGCTATGTTTTGGCTAGGATGAAATGCTATGTATCAACCAGAGATCCAAGGCTTACAGCTGACTTCTGAGATGTTCATGTTGAAGCTTCTAGCCTCTTGGCTGAATCTTCTGCCAGTGATGGAATTTTCTTTAACATAGCATATATTGAAGAAGCCAGAAGATAAGAAGCAGCTGGGTGATTTCTTTGGCATGTCTAACAGTTATGCAGAATGCTATCCAGCCACGTAAGTGAGACCTTAGCTAAGGGAGGTTGGGAAGACTGGGTGATGAGATGTAAATTTGACCTGCTGGGAATTAAGGGTACTTTTTGGGTGAATTCTTCTGTTTAGTTCTGGGATGTTTATCAGGTGGGTTTCTGAATACAATATAGTAATAAGCATCTGAAGCATCTTTTTAACTCCTCTTTCTTTTTAGGATGGATGACATGGCTGTAGATAGTGATGAAGAGGTAGATTATAGCAAAATGGACCAGGTATGAAGTTAAACGGGTGTTGAAGGATGTTGGGGACCTTTGTTCAGCAATTTTTAAATTTTTTTTGTGTGTATTTAGCATGTGCCATTCATGAGCATGAGGTCGGAGGACAACTTGTAGGAGACAGTTCTCCCCTGTAGTGATTGGTTATAAACATGGTTTTGTTTTGTTGTTGAGATTGGATCTTGTAGCCCAGGCTGGACATATAGCTGAGGATGACTTAAAACTCTTGGTCCTCTTGCTTTCACTTCTCTGGTCCTGGGATGCACTACCATGCCTAAATAAAAGCAAGCTTATTTACTTTTCACTGCTGGGGACGGAACCCAGGAACCTTAGCATCTTGGCTAGTAACGTACCACTGAGTACATCCCAGACTCAGAAACTTCTTCTCTTCTGATGTCCTAGGGATCAAACCGAGGGCTTCACACATGCTGAGCAAGTACTTTATTGCTGAGCCACATACCCAAGAACATGGTTTAACCTTAATTAAACAATTAAGCCTTGTTTAATTTTACTTTTGCCATTTGCTTGTTTTGTGGCCTTGCCATGTTACTTTCCTGTTTACAAATGCCTTTGTTACTATATCAGAAAAATAGAAATATAATTCTCAATTTAGAATTTTTGTTAGAATTAAGATACATGTTTAGTGTTCAGAGTAATGTATACATTGTAAGTACATAGGAAACATTAGGGTAAGATTTATTACTGGTAGATTATTGTTATCTGGGACTATGAGTATCTGGTTTTATTTCAGAAAAAATTCCTTTCCCACTGATAACTCTATCTGTTCTACTACAGGGTAACAAGAAGGGTCCCTTAGGCCGCTGGGACTTTGATACTCAGGAGGAATACAGCGAGTATATGAACAACAAGGAGGCTTTGCCCAAGTGAGTGAATGATGGGCAGAGAGTGAGGATGTGGCATTTGGTGAACTAGCCCACACTGGGTTAAGTGGGTCACTGTAGTGTAACTGCAGTGTTTCCGTGTTTCCAGATAGGCTCTTTGCCCACAGAGCCCTTTAAGAAAACCTTCCTCTGCTATGAGAGTTCTAATGCTTTCTTCCCACAATGGCCTTTCCAGGGCTGCATTCCAGTATGGTATCAAGATGTCTGAAGGACGGAAAACCAGACGCTTCAAAGAAACCAATGATAAGGCAGAGCTTGATCGACAGTGGAAGAAAATAAGTGCGGTTAGTGGACTCTTTCTTTCCTTTTTCTTTGTTTTTGTTGTTCTGTTTTTTCGAGACAGGGTTTCTGTGTGTAGTCTTGGCTGTCCTGGGATTCACTCTGTAGACCAGGCTGTTCTTGAACTTAGGAATCTGTCTGCCTCTGCCTCCTGACTATTTTGATTCAAGGCATCTTCCACTACTGCCTGACATAATGGACTCTTTCTTAGGTGGGAGGGTTTTAGTTGAGAAGAGACATTGACAGATCCACGAACAGGCAGGTGGGGCAGCCATGGACATTGAGAGAGGTCATCTTTGAGCTTTAGATGGACTTAGATTACTAACAGCATGCTCGTAAACTACTGTCCCTTTACAGATCATTGAGAAGAGGAAGAAGATGGAAGCAGATGGGTGAGTTCTGTCTCTGTCTTTTTTTTTTTTTTTTTTTTTTTTTTTTTTTTTTTCGAGACAGGGTTTCTCTGTATCCTTGGCTGTCCTGGAACTCACTCTGTAGACCAGGCTGGCCTCGAGCTCAGAAAATCCTCCTGCCTCTGCCTCCCAAGTGCTGGGATTAAAGGCGTCACCACCACCGCCCATCCCATCCCTGTCTTTTGTCCTGGTGAGAATCATACGCTGATCTTCTTCTCCTTTGATTTCAGAGTGGAAGTGAAAAGACCAAAGTACTAGTCTCTAGTTCCAGAGATCACCACATGGCTGTTCCTAGTTGCTTGTTTCTACAATTCCTCAAAATGTTGCAAACTGTTTTTGGTTTATGAATGTTTATAAATGTTTATTGATCAACTCTTTGTAGATCTGTGTCCCAAATGCTAAGATTAATGGCAATGAAACACCATGTCCAGAATATTCCATTAAAAGTAGTTAAACCTGCTGTCTTTTCTGTGTTGGGCATTTCTTCTTATGGGTCCCATGAAGAAGGCTAGTTCCAGTAGTTGTATTGAATGTTAGGTCTCATCTGAGGTGCCTATCAACATGTCAAAGCTGCCATTGCCTACCAGGTTCTCCCAGCATACCTCAGTCGCTACCTGTTCCAGGATCTTCCTGGTGGCATAACCTACCCTTTACCCTAAACTTCTGGGCTTGCTTTCCCCCGGCTTCTCTGATTTCTATACAAGCCATCTATTTTGGTTACACACCCCTTTTGGCCTCTTGGTAGCTGCTCCAGGTAACCCACTCTCTCCTGCCCCCTCCTCACATGGCCTGGTTTAGGATCATGTTCACATCACCCTTCCAAATGCCTCTGGCATGTTCTTCCGTCATCTCTACACTAAACCTCCACTAGGAACAGTCATGTCTTTTCTTTTTTTCATTCAATCAAACAGTCTGTTTTGTTTTTCCTATACTGATTCTAGGTTCCTGACAGTAAGGCTGTTTACTAGGCCAGTTTCCAGGGGAGAAGGGAAGAATCACTGGTGGGCAAGTTGAATGGTCAGACCTACTCAGTCCTATCTGGCCAGGGTTCTAATCCAAGAGTAGAGAGTCTCTGGGGATTAAAATCATCCTGATACCTTGTCACAGTGTCATAGGTTTGAGCTCTCAGTAAAGCTGTATTGATGAAAGTCACCTGTGGAAACAAAACCTTTCATGAATTTATGCCTTTAGGGGAGCATTAGTATTGAATTAAACTCCAGACCTTCTTGGCTAAAATACTAATGGGTGGTGGGTACCTTGAGGTTAAAACTGGTATGTCCTTTTAATCCTTCACCCTGAGGAGTTTATGGAGGCCTACTAAGTCTCCTTTCTGTTCTTTGCCAGTACTTTGGTCTGGGGTTCATTAGGTATTCATTGGACTCTCTACTTTTCTGGCTGAATACTGAGCTCATGATCTATGGTTTCCTTAGATCCAAAGGAAGCTAGAATGCCACGAAACTTAGCTCTTGACTTTGATCATTTTCATCCTGAAAGAGTATTTTTGTTTTGGTGGTGGTGCATATCAAACTCAGCTCTGCATACTAGACAAGCCCTCTACCCCTAAGGGCCTAGCTGTAGGAAAGTGCTTTTTAAGGAACCCAGCTTTGCCAGTAATGCTTAAGAGGTTAAAAAAATGGGCTGTCTTCAACAGTACCTAGAAATGGCTTTAAACAGATGATGTCTTGGTCCTGTGGTTGTAGGGCACAGTTCTAATTAGGAAAAGATCACAGAGACAGATTCATATGGACACCTAGAGTCCAGAGAATTAAGATCTGAGGGCTGACTATCAATATTGTTTCTACAAGTACTCTTAACGCTCCAATTACCAGACAGTTAGGGTATTTCTATCCTTTGAAACCCTTAACCTCACCTCATGTCATTTGTTTATTTTCCTTTTCAGTGGGTTCTCACTGTATCAAGGTGGCCTAGAATTCTCAAGAGATTCAACCACCTCCCACAACCGAAATGAAAGGTGTTTGCTATCATGTTCAACTCCCCTCACCTTTTTGTTGTTTTTTTTTTGTTGTTGTTATTGTTTTGTTTGTTTGTTTTTTTTTTTTTTTGATTTTTCGAGACAGGGTTTCTCTGTGTAGCCCTGGCTGTCCTGGAACTCACTCTGTAGACCAGGCTGGCCTCAAACTCAGAAATCTGCCTGCCTCTGCCTCCCAAGTGCTGGGATTAAAGGTGTGCACCACCACTGCCTGGCTACCCCCACTTTTTAAGTTTTAGGTTCACTATATGCCTTATAAGGCATATTTGCACAGAAATCTGAGCAGGTCCTTCTCAGCCAGACACAGAGACTGCCCCACCATGCAAAAACACTTTCATTATTGGAACCTTTGATAAAAGGAATACCCAGAACATCAGCTGTCATGCTTTTTTTCCTGGTAGCCTACGTACAATTGGTCATGAACTAAACTATACAAATGTTCACTGTTTCTCTGGAGGCCAGGAAAATGTTGGCATAGGTAGCAGTTTGAGCATGTGTGCAGGTTGCTTCCTGTTGATGACCCCTGTCTATCAACTTTAGGGATATGTGGATTTTCTGTTCCTTTTGTGCAACCTGCCTGCTGTTAGCCTGGGTTTTAGGTATCACCAAGTCAGGAATAACTGAGATCCCTTTGTTGTTTTAAGACAGGATTGGGTGGAGAGACGAATTTAGGGTGTTTCCAAATATATGAAGCGGCTTGGGAGAGAGGGCAGGCCTTGAAGGTCACATAAGGTAGCAACCCAAGCACAGGCCACAGTAGGTCAGGTAAAATGGGTCTGGGGGTGAGGGAACAGGGGGATGGCATAGTCGATAAATTGGTAGTAGAGCAAAGCTTTAGTCTGAAGTTTAATCCCTTGAATCTGAGTAAAGGTGGAAGGAGAGAAGCAACTCCATAAGGCCGATTGATCTCTGACACTCGCGCCGTGACGGGCGTGGCACTCATATCAGGAAAAAACTGGCTGGGAGCCAGCGGAAGGGGATCCTCTGAAACCACATGTATGCGTTCTGCTGTGCCTTTCTTCCTCAGCACTTTTTTTTCTTGGCCTTTGTGTTTAAAATGTATTTATACACCAACAACTAAAAATTTTAATGAGCTTCATTTAAAAAAACAAAAGGGGGGATGGGTGGATTGTTGAGTCTTGGAGGAAGCAGCACGCGGTGCTCGCTCCACTCTAATCAGCGGCGGCAGCCCCGCCTCTTCTGACGTCCTTCCAGTGCACTTCCGATCCCGTCTCCTCCCGGAAGCAACTACTTAGGCCACGCCTCTGTCAGTGTAGTTGATTTCCCGGCGCGCGTGGATCCTATGGACCCCATGTGTGAGGAGAGTCCTGCAGAGAACTCAAACAATGAAGAGGAAGACCTTGACTCCACGAAGGCAGCACCCCGGATCCGTGATACCCCAGAAGATATCCTGCTGGAAGCGCCAGCCAGTGGCCTGGCATTCCATCCGACTCGAGATCTGCTGGCTGCAGGGGACGTGGACGGGGACGTGTTCGTGTGAGTGGGGCGTAGGGCGGAGTGTGTTAAAGTTCCTCTGGGAGGAGGCAGGGGTAGGGAGTGTGGCGGGAAGATGTCTTACGAGACGCCTCGAATGTTAAGTAACATTCGGCAAGTGCGCTTGTGGAGGACTCAGATTGATTCCTGGTGTCTTTCCACATTCGTCTCCTTTTTTTTTTCTTCAAGGTAGGGTTTCTTATTGAGTCTGGAGTTTCACGGTCCTGGCTAGTCTTAGCTAGCTAACTTGCCAGAGATCCCTTCTATTCCCCCCTAAGTGCTGGGATTAGAGTTGGCCACCATACCTGCCAAGCTTTTTCATAGGTTTTGGGGATCCCTAAACCTGAGGCAAGCACTTTGTCCACTGAACCATCTCCCCAGCCCTCCACCTCTATTTTGTTCCAACTTGTCAGCACTGTGACATTAGTCAGAATATACAGTAATTAGCTTCGTCTTTCGTTAGCATCACTTCTGGGACTGGATTTCTGTCAAGAGCTATTTTCCCTTGAGACAAGATCTCACTATGGCCCGAGTGCTCTCAAAGGATTCTCTGGCTTCAGTCTCAGTTTTTGTTGTTGTTGTTTTGTCTCTCCCCCCCCCCCCCCCTTGTTTTTCGAGATAGTTTCTCTTTGTAGCCCTGACTGTGCTAGAACTTACTCTGTAAGACTAGGCTGCTTACCTCTGCCTCCCTAGTCCCTAGTGCTGGGAAAGACATGGACCACCACCACTCATCTTGGTCTCCGAATTCTTTTTTTTTTTTTTTTTTTTTGGTTTTTTGAGACAGAGTTTCTCTGTGTAGTCCTGGCTGTCCTGGAACTCACTCTGTAGACCAAGCTGGCCTCGAACTCAGAAATCCGTCTGCCTCTGCCTCCCAAGTGCTGGGATTAAAGGTGTGCGCCACCACCGCCTGGCCAGAATTCTTAAGAATATAGGAACCTACTATTTCACCCAGCTTGCCATTCATTTATTGAGTATTTCTGGGCCCTCACAGTGGTCCACACCCAGTCTTTCTTTGGGCTCAGGGTTTTGAGAGTAGTGAAGAGGAGTGGGGTCTGATGGTGTGTACCTGTAATCCCAGCATCCAGAAGGATGAGACAAAAGGATTATGAATTCCAGACTAAACTGGGTGCTGCACTCAAGAGGCAGGTGAATCCCTGAGTGTGTTGCCAGCCTGGTTTACAGAGTGAGTTCGTTCCAGGACAGCCAGGGTTACACAGAGAAACCCTGTGTCAAAAAGCTAAAGGAAAAAAAAAAAAAAAAAAAGAAGTAGGTTGGAAGTGTGTGACTGAGTTGCAAATTACTTACCTGGTGTGTGTGAAGACTTGAGTTTAGTCTCCTGTACTACAGAGAAAGAAAATGAACAGAATAGAAGCTCTTTGCTCCTGGAATTGTCCTACCTACGTGGGAAGGTTGGGTTGGTCTTTGTGCTCCATGCATCAGGTATGGTATGGGATCCTTCACTCTCACTTCCTTTTCCTCAGCTTTGCCTACTCTTGTCAGGAGGGAGAAACCAAGGAGCTCTGGTCCTCAGGGCACCACCTCAAGTCCTGCCGAGCTGTTGTCTTCTCAGAGGATGGGCAGAGTAAGTACTGGGGAAGGCAGCCAGCGTGTGGTAGAGGGTAGGGGACAATGAGCAAGAGCATAACCTGGGCCTTTCCCCCCTAGAACTTGTTACTGTCTCTAAGGACAAAGCAATCCATGTATTAGATGTCGAACAGGGACAATTGGAAAGACGAATTTCCAAGGCTCACAGGTAAGGAAAATCTGTTAGGTATATGTGCACCTAGTGAGGGTTGAAGTCTCATCTTGGTAGTGGAGAGGTCTCTACTACAACACATCCCTATTTTTGTGTTTCCAGTGCCCCCATTAATAGTCTGCTGCTCGTGGATGAGAATGTTCTGGTTACTGGGGATGACACCGGTGGTATCCGGCTATGGGACCAGCGTAAAGAAGGCCCTTTGATGGATATGCGGCAGCATGAGGAGTACATTGCTGACATGGCTCTAGACCCAGCCAAGAAGCTGCTGCTCACAGCCAGGTACAACCTGAAACCTAACGGTCTGCTCATTTCTTCCCACTGGACCAGGTGCCTGTGCCCTCGTTTTATTATAGTCTTCCTGGACTGCAACTAACCATTTCATCTGTTTTTCTTTAAAGTGGAGATGGCTGTCTTGGTGTCTTCAACATCAAGAGACGCCGGTTTGAGTTACTCTCAGAGCCTCAGTCAGGAGATCTAACATCCATCGCCCTCATGAAAGTACAGCTGGGTATGATGGGATGGGGTCCATATACTAGGGGGTTCATTGTGAAGTGACTCCACAAATATGGTTTGCTCTGTTAACCTGCAGTACGGGAAGAAGGTGGCCTGTGGCTCTAGCGAAGGTACCATCTACCTCTTCAATTGGAATGGTTTTGGGGCTACAAGTGACCGCTTTGCCCTAAGAGCAGAGTCCATTGACTGCATGGTTCCAGTCACTGAGAATCTGCTGTGCACTGGCTCCACTGACGGAATCATCAGGTAAGGGGAACAGGAAGCAGCCCTCAGGCATAGGAATTATAAACCAAGCTAGCCAGTTCCTAAGACTCTTCTCTGCTCAGGGCTGTGAACATCCTGCCAAACCGAGTGGTAGGCACCGTGGGCCAGCATGCTGGGGAGCCTGTGGAGGAGCTAGCCCTATCCCATTGTGGCCACTTTCTGGCCAGTAGTGGCCATGACCAGCGTGTCAAGTTTTGGGACGTGACTCAGCTTCGAACTGTGGTTGTGGATGACTATCGGCGACGCAAGAAAAAGGGGGGGCCGCTTCATGCCCTGAGCAGTAAAGCTTGGAGCACGGATGACTTCTTTGCAGGGCTGAGAGAAGATGAAGAGGATGCCAAGGCTCAGGAAGTGGTGAGGGAGAGCGATGACGACAGTGACTGAGGGACAAGCAGCTGTTTTCTGGGACAGATTCCCTAAAGAAATCTGTTTATGCTGTAGATTGGACATGGTAAGCTTAGCTCTGCCGTTGAGTTACACCTGACTCCCCAAACAGGAATTCTCTATATTCTATTGTATCATATAAGAAATGACATGAACTCAGGGCCCTAAAGTGGGAAAGTTTTTGCTCCCCCATCATTGTAAAACAAACTCTATGGCCACTACAGCAAGATAGCACAGACACATGTATACCAACCAGGGTTTTAATATAAATAAAACCAGTATAGAAAAACAAAAACCATATAAGCCCAAACTAGGGACAAGTAGTGGGAGGAAAGGCTCTTTGGTTCAGCCAGTTCTCCAAATAAAAACAAAGATTCATAGTAAGCTCTTGTGCGGGTGTGGTGAACATTTGTCAAGCTGGGAATTGACTAAGGATAGTAGGTCAGAGGTCCAGTGAGACCCTGGGCTCAGTGGGGGAGGGCAAGGTTCCTCACAACTAAAGTAGCACTTAGGTGTGACAGGGTCCTGTCCCAGCAGGGAAAGCTGTCTGTCACCTGGCCTGTCTCCTTGGGATCAAGTAGTGGCTGCCCAGGCCTGCTGGGCTGGGGGTTGGCACAGGCTCTGCTTACCCATTTAGGGTGCCTGTAAAAAAAAAAAGTCACTACTTAACCATAGCACCTGCTTCAGCTCCAGGAGACCATAAGCTGGCCCTAGATTCTCTCAGTGTTTCCAGCAGCTGTGCAGACACAGCATCCTTAGCCACCTCGTGCCCATCCTGCCAATCAGAGGCCAGCACAACCCAAATGAGGCCACTGAAAGGCACTGGATGCCCAGGGATTACAACCTGGTACCAGAAGCGATGCCAGCCGGCAGGCCCCATTCCTAAACACTTGGTAAGGAACACTGGGCTGCCCAGCTTCATCCGTTGACACAGCAGTTGCAGAGCAGCCCGAGCCCCTTGGGACCCCAGCTTGTCCCTGGTCTGGGCTAGTTGACTGACATCTGGCCGTAGGAACCGTAGTGAGGGACCGGCAAGCTGTTGACGGAAGTGCTGCTTCAGGTCTGGCTTGAGCCACTCCACAGCCACCTGCTCTCCACAGAGGAGTGACTGGCCTGCAAAAACAAAAAGGGCAAGAGACAAGGGCAGAGCTAAACACTGGGACTGGAGCCAAGCACTTAAGACCAGGCTTTGAAGTGACTTGCCACAGGCTGTTTAATGTCTCCACTTCTAGGTGGTTTGACACCCTCCCTAGGCTTCATTTAATTTGTAAAGGAGCAGTAACAACACCTAAAAGTCCCTGGGGGAATACAGAGCAGTCAGGCTCTATTTGCTTAATAACCATCACAATAGCTACCTTTCTGGTCAATGAAAACTGAAACTAACATTTAGCACTGCTTATCCTCCACTGAGTTCGAGGTGATAACTGGCTGCACTGGCACGTCAGGAATTCACCTTTAATCCCAGCATTAGAGGCACAGGTAGGCAGATTATTGAGTTTGACACCAGCCTAGTCTACAAAGGGACATCCTTTGTGGACTAATAGCCAGGGCTATTACAAAGAAAAACGTTGTCTCCGAAAAACAAAAATCAAAAACAGTAAGACAACTAAATATAGGTAAGTAGTGGCCGTAGCACTATTATATATATGGTAGCAGTTCAGGAACTCAACTCATGTCTGACTATAGATTTGGGGATATGTTGTGAAGTGGCCAGCCACCTTCCCTCAGCTTCCACCCCTACCTTCTACCAGGGCCTTTTTGGCCATGGCAGCAGCTCGGTGCGTGCTGAACTTGAGCAGAGCAATCTGGGTGGGCGCAGACCCAGGGCTGGGTAGCAGCAGTGTCTCTTGCAGGCAGGGACCGAGCGGTTGCAGGGCGAGCAGCAACGTACGGCGGTTCAAGCTAAGAGGCAGTCCGTCCACCGTCAGCTCGCACTTCTCGGTGCTTCGGCACACCAGGAGCTGGCAAGAAGGCCGCAGCTGGTGGTTGTGCAGCGTAGCAATGGCGGCCTGGGCACCGCGCCGCGAGCTGTAGCGCGCATAGGCAAAGCCACGGTTCAAGCCACTGAAGGTCATCATTAGGCGGAACTCATAGAGGCGCCCCACGCGCTGGAAGAGTGGAATCAGCTGGTGCTCGTACACATCCTGTGGTAGTCGTCCAATAAACACCTCGGACCCTGACGGGGGCGGGCTGCCCACCCAGCCTGGAGGGAGAGGATACTGTTGGTTACTGTGGTCCACAATGATGTTTTTAAGCTTCAGGATAAAGCTGGGGTGTGAGGGGTGAGAAGGGGGACCATTTGGAAATATTTTGACACCTTTCTGGCTCCCGGGTCGTTCCCGTAATTGTTAGACTGTGTAAACAACTAGGCTGGCACTGAATGGGCGCACCATCCTTGATGGGAAGAGTGGAAGGGAAACTAGATAAGCAGCCACATCTAGTAGAGAGTATGTCAGGTAATTTGTGTTTTCTGACTTTGGAGCCTTTCCATAAAGAGTGGCTGAGGATGGCCTAGTGTCACAGGGGCTGGGACTACTGTACCTGGGGGTGGCCCGCCATACTTCCTTTGCCCGTTGACCTGCACCAGGCGGATGCCAGTCTCCCTTACCCATGCCTCCAGGGCTGCCTTGTTCTCTGGATTCACCCGCTCACACCATTGCTGGGGGAGAGAGGTAGGTTGAAGTGGCGCATCATCGGCCCTGTTCCACCTCGTTTGAGGTGTGTGTGGGGGGGGGTCACTGTAACCACCCCCTCTGCAGGCGGGGCCCAAGGATCACTTAGGTCTTCATTGCTTACCTCACACTCCCGTTTGGACTGCATAGCTCTTTCCGAAGTCTTGCAGTTCCCTCTTTAGAACTTCCTCGGGCTTCTGCCTCTGGAAGATTCCCTGCCTCCACGCCCCCTCAAGTTCTCATTGGCTCTAAGCGCGACCCCGCCTCTCAAGGAGGCATCCTTGCACGCAGCGCACGCTCTTGTGAATCTCGAACCCCCTCTTAGGACCGTGTGTGGGAGGAGCTCCATCACCAGTCAGGGGCGGGGTGGAAGGAACTCTGGGGGCAGGGTAGACCCTAGGCACAAGAACCTCACAGGCTGTTCACTCTTCAGCCAGACTCAGTAAGTTTGGGAAGGTTTCCTTCTTTTCACACCAGTGGTTTGAATGGTTCAGGACCCGAGGAAGGTAGCGTTAGGCAATATGGACACAGACAGGTGTAGCCGTAGAGACATTTATTGGACTTTTTGGCCGTTGCCGTGTGGCTTTTCAACGAAGCCATCTCAAGGAGTTTAGGAGGCAGAGACTTGATTAGTCCACCTATACTGCTTGACCCCCATCCCCGACAAGAAGTACCTGGCCATTTTTTGCCAGTGATTACGGATAATAATGTAATAATAAAAACAAAAAGCCTCTGTTCTGACCACCCTTCAGTCTTCTGCTGGATCAGAAATGTGCAGACTATTTAGGTATATATACAGTTTTAGTTCAGTTAAGACCAATCCTGTTTCCTCTACTAGTTTGCTCAGTTCAGCAGATGGAGAGGGGTTGATTTGTTCTTCTTCTGATCTCCTCCACAAGGTCTTCTCTTCGGACATCCACCTGGCCACAGAGGAAGAAGGTATGAGCATCTCCCACTCTACTGTTCCCTGAGTGCCTCCTAGTTACCAGGTTTGGCTCACTAGGACATGTACCCAGTTAGGCACCAGAGATCTTAAATGCCATGATTATAGTTAAAGCCTAAGCACTCGGATTCCTTCTAAGTTAGTCCTGTATGAGGCTCAGATCTCAAACAGGCCTGGGCCAACCAGCATCTGAGGCCCTCCACTGCACTAGCCTGCCTGCCTGCCTCTCACCTCTTCTCTGCTTGTCACTGAGCGGAGCTTGATGACACCGTCCTTGAGCTCCTGCTCACCAATGATGGCCACCAGTGGGATGCCTGCCTCCTCACAGTACTGCAACTGGTTCAGTAACTTTGGGTTCTTCTTATACAGCAGCTCAGCCTGCAAATGACCGAGGAAGAAAACAAAGGCTTCTGTTGTTCTCAGAGACAAACTCTGGAGGAGGGGGGAGGATGCAGCACGCACCTTGTTGTTTGTTGTTTTAAGTGTCTTTATTCTCCAGCTCTGAAAAAGTACTTTTAATTTCTATAAATTACAAAATCCTTGAGAATCACTAAATTCTCAATACTTTGATGAGCTATAAAGCTGAGTCTCAATGACATAATATATATATGATATTGGTACTAATAAGAATAAAAAGGCTGTTACTAGCATATAAGAACAATTGGGAGAATATAATTGACAATGCCCCTTCAATCAAGCAATCCTTTTTAGGCTGTTCTTATTTATTTATATCCTGACCACACTATCCCCTCCCTCCTCTCCTCCCTATATCCTACCTCTCCGTAAGACTAGGCACCTCCTCTCCTAGTCAGCCTCCATAGGCAGCCCACTAGGAGGAAAGGTCTCAAAGGCGGGCAACAGAGTCAGAGACAGCCCCTGCTCCCATTATTTGGAGTCCTACAAGACCAAGCTACATACTGTTATGTATGAGGCACCTTGTTCTTTGCCCCATTCGAAGAAACAGTGGGAAGAAGGCACTATGTAAACTTGTATTAGTTTGTGTCTAGTACTCCCAAGTTTGCAGCCAGCCTAGGGATGGCCCCCTGTACCTTGATCCCAGCATCCCATAACTCTGAGACAAGCTTCAGTCTCTCCTCCAGCAGCTTCTTCTGGGCAGATGCCACAAGCACCTGTGTCTCTGTGGTCCGTACCTTTTCCTCTGAAGCCTAGGGAGAGGTGGGCAAGAGTCAGAGCCGGACTATGCTATCAAGGGACAAACAAAGAGGCTGTAGTTGGGATCCTGAGAGACTAAGTTCAACTCAGTGAGCTCAACTAGGGAAGGGTGGCAGCCTTCTGACCTAACAGTTGGCCATGGAATAGTTCTTAGAGGTATAAGAAATGAACTGACTGTATGACTTGTCAGAATAAATGGTAGATGGAAAGCTCAGTGTGATATGGTATACATCTATAATTGCAGTGCTTGGGAGGTGGAGACGGAAGGATCAGGCAGTTAGGCTAGCCTTGAATATATGAGTTTGAGCTTAGTATGTCTCAAAAACAAAACAAAATAAAACAAACAACCACATAACAAACCAGAACAAAAATCTAAGAAAACAAATAATGGGACTGGAGAGATGGCTCAGCAGTTAAGAGCACTGATTGCTTCCCACATGGCGGCTCACAGCCATCTGTAATTCTGGTCTGAGGGGTCTGATGCCCTCTTCTGGCCTCTGTGAGGACCAGGCACAGATGCACATGTAGGCATAACACTCATATACATAAAATAAAAATTAAAAATCAACAACAACAAACAGAACAAAACACTAAAACACAACAACAAAAAGGTATAACCATTCCAGGGGAGCAGCACAGTAAAGTTAAAACTTCTTTCTCCTCAGGAGGTAAGGGGTCCCAAGGAAAGACCTTTGAGACCACCTCAAGCCACCACTGGTAGGTACCTAGTGTTCACTTTCTACTCTCCCGTTTGTGACACTAGGTGTGTGTGGATGTAGGAACAAAGAAGAACACTGCTGCTCCTCATTTTTTTCTGAAAATCTATTTTCAAAGCTACAACATAAGATACTTTCTGAAATCATGACCTCCAGTGAGAAACATGGGTGGTGTCATCTTAGAGAGAACAAGACGCTGCTAGAGCATTCCTGAAATCAAATGCAGCACGCCACTTAAGAGTTCCAGCAACAAAGGGGGTCTGGAGGATCATGGGGAACTTCCCTGGTGTTATTTTAGGTCCTAGGGAGTCAGAGCAGCCATCTGAGTAAGGCCAGGGCCTAGGGCATGTTTCCCACTGAGAGGAAGAATAGCGTTTCTTCCACAATTCTCCAGAGGAGAAAGAACCAAGATTCACAAAACTATCCTAGAAGCCAGGCTTGATGTTCAACCTAGTCCAGCTATTCAGAGGCTGAGCCAGGAGGATTTAAGACCTACTTGGGCTACACACTGAGTTCAGAGACACCCTGGGCAACTTAGTTAGACTCTGTCTTAAAATAAGTGAAAAACAGCACAGTGATAGAGTGCTTAACATGCACAAGGCCCAGGTTCAATTTCCAGTATCATAAACCATATTTACACACACACACACACACACACACACACACACACACACACACACCCCATACTGGCCTATAAAGGAGCAAGCCTGAAGGCTATCAACTTTTCTGCATTTCTCAGAGATGCTCCCTATCCAAAGCAGCACCTGTCTCTAGGAGATTACAGGAATGGTGGGTACTATCATCTGCCCTAGGACTTACCTCTAATCGTTGCTCTACAATGGAGAAGATCCGCTCCACTCCAATACTGAGCCCAACGCATGGCACCTTGCGCCCTTTGGGGTCAAACATGCCTACCAGCCCATCGTAGCGCCCTCCAGCAGCTATGCTGCCCACACCCAGGGGCTCTTCCCCAGCTTGGGTTGGCATTTGTAGCAGCACTGCCTCATAGATGACCCCAGTATAGTAGTCCAGCCCTCGAGCAAGGCTCAGGTCAAAGGAGATCTGTGGAGGCAAGGTCGTGGTCAGTAGCAGATAGGATCAGGGAGGGACCCCAAGCCACAGAGGTCAGCTGGGGCTCCTGTCTCCAACTTCACTCACCTTGTCATCAATGCCAAACAAGATTAGATATTCAAAGAGCAGCTTTAGGTCTCCCAAGCCCTCTACAGCCTGTTTGTTTTGGGAGAGTTTAGGATCCTGGAGTAACTGCTCCACCAGAGACACCCCACCTGAGGAATCAAATTTATAGGCCAGATGAACAAGAAAACCAACCAACCAACCAACCAACCAACCAACCAACCAAACCAACCCCCCCCACCCAATAGGTCTACCTTTTATGTGGGCTGCAGTTACAGGTACACATGAACACTCCCCTTTCACTAACATGCACACATATACAGTTCAACTTTAGGACTGGGGGCAGAGACATGGCTGCTGGGTTCTTTTCTCACCATGCTGCTGGACATAGTCCCCGATACGATCAGCCACTTCAGGTGCAAGGCCCTTCTCTCCCACCATCTCATTCTTCACTTCCTCCCAGGAAACCTGGGCAGACAACAGTCAGAGGCCATTACACATCTTTCCCACCACAGAACAAGTATGGACCCTTCTTATGGAGCAATCTGAGAGCAAAGGTGTCCTTCAGCCTACATGTTGAGGCCAGTCTTCCTCCAGTAGGCAGAGAGGCAACTACCTCTCCTCATAAAAATTCATTGCTCAAAACAGGGTAGGATCTAGGAAGTCAGGTGCTTGGGTTGTTACCTTGTCCAGTTTGTCCACTGAGGAGCAGATGGTACGGAACTTGCTCTCAGGAACACCACAGACAGCAAACATCCCGTCTAGGATGCGCCTATCATTTACCTGAGAGGAGCAGGTACAGGAAAGAAGGAATCTGTTTATTTTGCATGATTCCCTATAGTCTCTATCACATGGGCTACTGATCTGTGAGAGGCCAGGCCCCACCTTGCCCTCCCAGTCCTATCCAGCTCTGACCTTGACCAGGAAGTTGCCGATCTGAAGTGAACTCAGGATCTCACACATAATCTTTAGGCACTCTGCATCAGGAATCATGGGGTCAAATTGTCCAGCAATGTCAAAATCCTGCAGGAAGAGAGGAAGGTGGCATGTGATGGACTCCTGAAATCTCTACTGTGTTAGCATCTGAGCACAGGCCTTCCCCTTGCTTTGTCTCATCAGCAGCTCCCCGGCTCTCAGCAGTCCTGCTATCCTGTTTATTATCGAACTATTGTTCTCCATCCAATTCATCTTCCTTAGCTTCTCCTACTGTTGTGGGGAAACTTCCCAGCCTTAGTCAGTGTCTCTGTCACTGTGTGTGTGTGTCTGTCTGTCTGTCTCTGTGGCAGTTCTGGGGACTGAACCTAGGGATTCAAGAGTGTGAGGAAATTACTTTACCACTGGGCTACTGCCCAAGCTCTTCCTACCTTGATCTTTCACTATTTTTTCCCCACCTGTCAGAAATCCTGCAACATTAGTCTAGAAGATTTGATAACAACACATATTGAACTTCCTCATTCTCTGTTGTGATTCCAATACTGTGGTAATAAAGAACCTGGAGCTAGGAGCATAGCTCAATGATATTACAATTGCCTGGTGTCCTAGAGTGTACAAAGCCTTGCATTTTTTCTCCAAACAAAACAACCCACTCTCCCTGAAAAACCCCTACCAAACCAGGTCCTCAAAGCCCATAACTGATTGTTTTATTCTTCATGTCTACCAAGCCATTAAGAGGTCTATTTGCAAATATCATGGAAATCTAAGAGCATTTTTGAGACCATCTAGTTTGTTCAGGATGCCATAGCACACAGTAGATCCTACTGGAGAGAGGGCCTGAGTTACCCATCCTGCTCCATGGTTTTTCAACACTCACACACTGATAGAATTCACGGTAACGGCCTCGGGTCATAGCTGGGTTGTCCCGGCGATACACCTTTGCTATATGATAGCGTTTAATGTTGGTCAGTTTATTCATTGCCAGATACCGAGCAAAAGGGACCTGATAACACAGTGTTAAGAAAAAGAGCCTCCTGCGGCTGTTGGAAGTTATCGTCACTCACAGAAGCTAGGGTCTAACCCTGTGGGTATAGATAAAACCACTACCTATAAGAGAAACATCACTTCTGATTGTCAGGAAGAATGAACTGTACAGTCATAAACGGCAGCTGAAGCAGGAAGGAAGATTAAGTAAAGCTCCTTCCTCTTTGACTGTCTCCCTGGACTATGTGGACTAGAGGAGAGAAGGGAACTTGGCAGATTAGACACAGCAAGAAAAGGGCCCATGCGGAATCCCTAATCAGATGGATGACTGGTAGTTTTAATGAAACTGGCCCTCATAGGCTTGTGTATTTGTATGCTTTGTCTCCAGTTGATGAGCCATCTGGAAGGATTAGGTAGTGTGGCATTGTTGAGGTGTGTCACTGGGAGTGAGCTTTGAGGTTTTAAAAGCCCATCCTGGGCACAGTGTGTGTGTGTGTGTGTGTGTGTGTGTGTGTGTCTGTCTGTCTGTCTGTCTGTCTGTCTGTCTC
Source organism: Arvicanthis niloticus (assembly GCF_011762505.2). NCBI lineage: Eukaryota > Metazoa > Chordata > Mammalia > Rodentia > Muridae > Arvicanthis > Arvicanthis niloticus. The sequence goes on along the minus strand of NC_047671.1, from coordinate 50,738,045 downwards.
TCAGGATGTAAAGCGCTCAGCTACTTCTCCAGCACTATGTATGCCTTGGTGCTGCCATGTTCCCTGGCATGATGATAATAGGCTAACTCTATAAACTGTAAGGAAGTCATCATTAAATGCTTTCTTTTGTAAGTGTTGCGTTGGTCATGGTCTCCACACAGCAACAGAACACTTACTAAGACACGTGAAGAGAAAGCAAACAGTAATCACTTATAGAAAGTCTGTCTACTGGGATAGCTGTTTTTGAGCCAGGAACTGACTGTTGTAAAACTGGGAACAGGGCCCTGATAGAAAGCTGGATTTTTTTTTTTTTTTTTTTTTTTTTTTTTTTTTTTGAGACAGAGTTTTTCTGTGTAGCCTTGGCTGTCCTGGAACTCTGTAGATCAGGTTAGCCTCAAACATAGAGAACCACCTGCCCCTGCCTCCCGACTGCTGGGACTAAAGGCATGTGCCATCATCACCTGGCAAAGCTGGAGATTTCTCAGGCTGTATTCTGCTTACCCAAAATCCTTTATTTTGCTTTAGAGAAAAAAATGCCTTTTATTGTCAGCGGCTTCATATTTAATCTTACCTGTGCCTGCTAACCCTAAACCCAAGTTCAACTTCAGTGAGTGCCAATTCCTGCAAAGTCTTAAGAACCCAGGTTTAGAAGGATACAGTAAGGTCATAGCGGAGGGACAGCAGCTCCCCACCCTGGTCCTTCAGGTCATAGATGAGCTTTGAGTCTTCTCCATACTTTCCAGTCAGTGTTTCCTGGAGAAACCAAGAAGAAATATGATCACAATAATAAATTATACTTTAACTTTTTTTTTTTTTGAGACAGGGTCTTACTATGTATCCCTGGCTGACTGTGAACTACCAGAGATCTGCCTGCCTCTCTACCTCCTGAATCCTGGGATTAAAGGCTTGGGCTACCACATCTGGGTATAGTTTTTTTTTTTTATTATTATGATTATGATTATTATTGTTGTTAAATTATTTGATGCTAGGGACTGAACCTAGGCTTTGTACTTGATGGGTAATTACTCTAAGCTGTGTTCCCTGCCCTTAAACCATTATAGGGGCTAGAGAAATGGCTTCGCAGTTAAGAACATTGGTTGTTCTTCAGAGGTCCTGAGTTCAATTCCCAGCAACCACATGGTGGCTCACAACCATCTGTAATGAGACCCGATGCCTCTCTGTCATGCAGGCATTCATGTAAATAGAGTACTCATATTCATAAAAGTATATAAATAAATCTTTAAAAAAAGACCATTATAAACACAAAAACTTAACTACTCTAACATGACTAATTTCAAATATTGTCTTTATTTCTATAGTCCCTCTGCTTTTCATCCTAATGCTTATAAGTTTGATATAGTCACAAGTAAGAAGTATTGTACCCAGGCACACATTCTAGAACTCAGAAGGTAGAGGCAGGTAGATTTCTTTGAGTTGGAGGCTGGCCTGGTCTACATAGAGAGACCATTTCAAAAAGACAAAACAAAAAACTAAAAGGGAATAACAATTCAGTGTTGATATTCTGCTTTCCCCCCTATTCTGTGGCAGAGCTAAACTATTACCTCACACCACCCCAACTCCTCACGTTTTCAAGACAGGGTATCTCTGTTTAGCCCTGGCTGTCCTAGAACTTACTCTGTAGACTAGGCTGGCCTCAAACTTAAGAGATTCACCTGCTTTTGCCTCCCAATGCTAGGATCAAAGGCGTGTACCACTAGGCCCTGCTAAAGTATTACTCTTTTTTTTACAACCATTTATTTATATTGTGTGTGTTCATATGCCGTGGCATGCATAAGGTCAGCAGATAACTTGTGAGAGTTGGTTGTCCCATCCTGTGAGTTCTAAAGATTAAACTCAGGCCATCAGGCTTGGTAGTAAATGTCTTTTTTTTTTTTTAAATTAGGATTTTATTTTTATTTTATGTACATTGGTGTTTTCCTGCATGTATGTCTGTGTGAGGGCACAGGAGTCCCTGGAACTGGACAGACAATTGTAAGCTGCTATGTGGGTACTGGGAATTGAACCCAGGTCTTTGTAGCTGCTGAGTCATCTCTCCAGCCCTGGTAGTAAACGTCTTTATCCACTGGACCATCTTAGTCAGTCCTAAGGTATTACTACTTAAAATTTAAAAATTAAAAATAAAAAAATAATATATGTTTACTTTATTTATGTGTATGAATATTTTGCATGTTTGCATATTCATCATATGCATGCCTGGTGCCTGTGGAGGTCAGAGGAGTGTTGGATTCTTTGGAACCACAGTTGCAAATGATTGTGAGTCACGACATGGATGTTGGGAACAGAACCCAGATCCTTTGGATGAGCAACAAGTGCTCTGCTAAGCCATCTCTCCAGTTCCACTCAAGTAGTTAGGGTCTTATATTGATCTTGCAGAAGAGCCAAGTTTGGTTCACAGCACCCAGGTCAGCTCACACATCCTGTAACTGCAGCTCCACGGGCAGTCTATACCTCTGACTCCTCAGGTACCTGTACTCATGTGCACACATTCACACAAAGAAAAATAAGTCTAACTCCCCCACCATTAAAAAGTAAGCAAGTAAAAAGGATGTATAATTTTCCAGACTCTAGGTGCAGTGAGCTACACCTGTAACTCAGGAAGGCAGAAGCACGCAGCTTGTGGTTCAAAGCCAGCCTGGGTTATTATGAAACTGCCTCAGAACAGAAAGGAGCTCTGCACTTATCTGTTTGCTAACACTATCCTATCTGATGTTTATGCTATTCCAGTTAAAATACATTTCCTAAACATGTTAGTAGGCATATCTATGCACACAGCTTTGTGGTTTTGAGTATTTTTCTTGAAGATAAGCATATAGGAATGCATTATCGGGTTAGCAAATATAGATGCTTTTATAAAGCCTAAGATCTGAACAATGTCAGAAACAAAAATGATAGTCTTAAGGGCCATGTCCTTTGATGTTTTTAACTGGTTATAATGTATCCCTCTGAGCAAAGCAGCCAGGATCTTAAAAGCTCTAAAAGCCCCAGTGTGTGGACTTATAAACATCTATATTCTGGTAGTGTCATGTACTGGACTCTTTTTTGTGCTCCATTAATATGTTAAAATTCTAACCTTCTTCCTCTAGTCCCCTTTTAGGTAATCGTGAGCCTATCCACTGTGGTTTCTCCTTACCCAGTTCTTACCTTTAGTTCAAACACAGGTGTATCAATCACTTCAGCTCCATGGCGTTTAAAAGAGCGGATGATGACATCAAACACCTTCTCTCGGACTGCCATCTGCCGGGGACTATAGTCTCTTGTGCCCTTGAAAGTAAAAAATCAAAATGCAAGGATGACATTTAAAACAACAAAAGAAATAAACTCTAGAAATATCCAAAAACCAGCTCAGGAACAAGGGACACAAATGCTGCTGTAAAAGTGGGAAGACAGCTCAGAACAGGCCCTGTGACTCCACTGGCCAGCTCGGTTCTGATTCCCAGAATTCAGAGCCATTTTCTCAGTACAAGTTTTCTGAAAATTCAACAGTAACTATTTCCTTGCACAGCAGCGAATACCTACTTGACATGTATATTACCAATTCAAAGTGGCTCCTATTTAACAAAGTTATTTCTGAATGCAAGCTCTCACAGAGCCTGGTGTGATGGCACTTGGAAGGCATAGGCAGGTGGACCACTGAGTTCAAGGCTAGCCTGATCCATAACAGTGAGACCATTACTAAGAACAGAAAAAAGCTCCAAGTCAAGGTTAGGCAGATATATTTTATAGCTAAATTACAGGATGTCAAGTTGCCACCTAAGAGCACTCAGCAAGTACAGAGTGAAGCCTGTTGTCTGCCACCCAGGCCAGAGCTTTCTAAGGACCTTCTCACATTCTTAGCTACTAACTCTCAATCCAGAGTGTATTATTTGTATGTATATTTGCCACATCCAAAATTCAAAGTGCAAAATTTTATTGATATACCATTATACATTAACACAAATATTTTGAGTGAATTGAAAAGATGTAGTGAGAAGAGTAACATTGATCACATTTTTGAAAATCTTGTTTACAGTCTTATTTTTTATTTTATGTGTATGGTGCTTTTCACGCATGTATGTCCATGCATCACGTACATGTATGCTGCCTGTGGAGGCCAGATGAGGATGGCAGACCTGGAGCTGGAGTTACAGATGGTTGTAATCTGCTGTATGGGGGCTGGGAATCAAACCCAGGTCCTCTGGAAGAGCAGCAAGTGTTCTTAACTGCTGAGCCATCTCTCCAACCCATTTTTGCAAATCTTTAATGTTTCCTTTAATTCAGATAGTTAATTTTTGTAGGCAGCCGACCCCACTCGGCTGATCAAGATGGCTTCTGGTAATGACATATCGGTAAACAAGTGCACTGCGCATGCAATCACCCCCTCCAGAGCGGGGCATGCTAATAAGGTACCACAATTGAGCAGGGTATGCTAATGGGGTACCATGATCCTGACCAATCACCCCCTCCCGGGCGGGGTATGCTAATGTGGTATGCTAATGAGGCACTGCAGTTCTGACCAATCGCGCACCTCCACACGCTTCCGCTTCCCCCTCCCCCTGTCCCCCAGGGCTGAGGGTATATAAGCAGCTCGCCCTGGGCATTTGAGGTCTCCTCCTGAAAACTAAAAGAGCGTTTCTGCAATAAAGGCTGTTGAGAAGGATCCGGTTGTTTGCGTCTTCCTTGCTGGACTAGTGGGGCATGACAAATTTTTCTATGTGCTTTTTGTATTAAGTTTCTATTGATGTATATTGGTCTGGTTGAAAAACATAAAGAAACTCTATAATGTTACACAGGTATGTTCTTATAAAAGGAGGAGAATCCCAATGAGCTTCTCAACTCTGGATATTCTGTTTTGGTTCTACACCAAAATCCAACAAGTACTCTTTCTTAAAGACTGGTTGTAATGTGGAATCTGAAAGCCATAGCAATAAATTTTTCATATTGTTACATTTAGAAGCCCTAGTCATTTGGGGAAGATGGTGCATGTTCATAATACCAGCACTTGGCAGGCAGAGGCATGAATATCAACTTAAGTTCAAGACCAGGTGGTTTACGTAGTGAGTTCTAGGTCAATCAGGACCACACAGTAAAATTCTGGCTCAAGAAAACAAATCTAAACAAGTACCATTCTCAGTTATATAGGTAACTAGAGTTGTTAAATACACAGAGACAGTGGGATAGGAACCACCAGCGGGATGAAGGGAGCGTGGAAAGAGGAATACTGTTAAATGGCTACGGTTTCCATTCTGAATGATGAGAAAGTTCTAGAAAAACAGTACTAGCAGCTCATTCCTGTTTCCACATCTGGGAGGCCAACTCAGGAGAATTGTGGTGAGTTCAGACCAGCCTAGACTATAGACTAGGCCCTATCTGGAAGAAAAACAAAAGATAAGTAGTGATGATAATATAGTTTTTTTTTTTTTATTTTAAAAGACTTATCTCATTTTATGTGTATAGGTGTTTTACCTACATGTATGTCTATGTACTGTGTGTATGCCTGGTGCCCACAGAGGTCAGCAGAGGATGTTGAAGCCCCTAGAACTGGAGTTACCGTAGCTTGTGAGCCACTATGTAAATACTGGAATTGAACCTGGGTGCTATGGGAGAGCAGCAAGTGCTCTATCTCTGAGCCATCTCTTCAGCCTCATTTGTTTTAGTAGTGAGTACACAGAGTGTGGATCATATAGTTGTTCCTCTGTATCTGCAGGTTCCATATCCATAGAGTCAATATACCATGCACTGAAAAATACTTGGGGTTAAAAGAAAATTCTGCCTATACTAAATATATAGATTTTTCTCTACTTATATTAGGTGTCAGTAACCTAAAGATGACTTAATCATCTAGGATGTGCATAGGTTACATGAAAATGCTATACCATTTCCCATAAGGAAATTGAATAGCTGTGGAATCCCTTAATACTATCCACGATCAGCCGTGTTCAATTTTCCCTAACTACCTTGATAATAACTTTTCATGATTAGCTTATTTTAATCAGATTCTAAACATGTTACTTTTCTATGATATGTCCATTTAATCAACAACAGCTTCCTTTCTTTTTTTGTGGTGTCTCATTTGGACTCCAGGTCTTCTAACCCTGAACCCCACTCTTATTTCCTCCCCACCCCCATTCCATCATGTTATTTATTTGTTGAAGAAACTGGATAATTTGTCCCAAAAAGTTTATTACATTCTGGATCCAGTCACCAATACGACTGATGAGTCATTAACCTGTTCTCAACTCTGTGTTTCTCCACCTTAGTCTAAAGGCCTAATTACATTCAAATTCCCCTGATTAAAATCTATAGGTGGTGCTGTGTATTTTTTATTGCACCATATCTGCAGGGACATAATATCTGCTGCTTCTGCTTTAGTGACATTAAGACTGGTCATTGGGTTGAGGTGAAGAGGGATTGGTCTATCAAAAATTCCCTATTTTCTCTCCATTCAAAAATCTGAGCAATTATTGATCATTTCTTTACTGGCATGTGTGTGGATGCCCTTGGAGGCCAGCTGGAATCACAGGCAGGTGTGGGCTGCTATATGTGGGCGCTCAGCCACTCAGCTCTTCTAGAAGAGCAACAACCACCCCTAATACTGAGCCATCTCTCCAGCCCCCATTTCTTTGAGATTTTAAACTTCTCTTGAACCTCTGAAAAAGAATTGTGAGGGATGGGTGTGGTGATGCATGCCTGTGATTCCAGCACTTGTTAGGTGGACACCTGAGGATCAGAATTCCAAAGCCAGTCTCTGCATACAGCAAGTCTAAGCCTGGTCAGGGTTTGTATTTTTGTTTTGCTTTGGTTTTTAAAAAATGTGTAGAAAGGCACAGCTTCGTGAATTTGGCTCAAAGAATTAACCTCAATACAGAAGAAGTAATCATACCTTCTATCTCCACCCCTCCACACTACCCCTAACTTTTACTTTAAAAAGTAAAACCTTTTGGAAACAAGGTTTTACTATCTTATTATGTAGTTGGACTGGGACTTGTATACCAGGCTGTCCTGACTTCAGTTCCCAGGACCCAGGTGGGCAGGTCACAACTGCCTGTAATTCCAGCTGCCCTCCAAGGAAACACACACACACACACACACACACACACACACACACACACACACACAGAGAGAGAGAGAGAGAGAGAGAGAGTTACATAGACATATACACATAAGTAAAAATAAAATAAATCATTAAAAAACAAAAATCTTAAAAGAATTGAGTTCCAACACTGGGGAAACAGAAGCAGGCGGGATCTCTGAGTTCGAGGCCAGCCTGGACTATATAGAGAATTCCATGACAGCCAGAGCTACATAGAGATACCCTGTCTCAATAAAATAAAATCTCAAAGAAACAATGATCAATAATCAATGAGACTACTGAATCAAGTAGAAAATAGGGAATTTGTAATAGATTAGCCCCTATTTGCTTAAACCCAATGTTCTGTCTTAGTGTCACTAAAAGTGACAAAGATCTGCTTGTCTCTGCTTCCTGAGTACTGGAATTAAAGATGTCCGCCACCACACATGGCTTCTCTCAGCTCTGGAATTAAAGATGTCCGCCACCACACATGGCTTCTCTCAGCTCTGGAAATCAATTTTAAATATATTCATTAAATATATGTTTATTTCCAGGCACCCAATCTTATCTTCTGGTAAATAGACTTAATTAACTACTAAATAATACTGCATTATTTATTATTATTTATTAATTAACACAGTCAATAAGTAATTACATTAAATAACATGAATTATCTTCTAAAAATTGTTGCAGAGGGCAGGAGAGATGGCGCAAGGATTAAGAGCTCTTGCTGCTCTTCCAGAGACATCAATTTGTTCAGTTTCCAGCACCTTGGCTCACAACTGCCTGTAACCTCAGCTCCATGGAATCTGACATTCTCTTCTGGCTTCTGCATGTACCCACACATACTTGCACAGATCCATACACACATACACCAAAGTGAATATCCAAAGCCAGTACAATAACAGAACTATGTATGATATGCCAGGGGAACCCAGTAACGGTGTAGAGGTCTGTTTATAGAAGCTACAGAATAGCATCTGAACCGAAGTCCCGAGGATGAGGTAAGCATCTCCATTTGAGCAGGGCTTCTTCTAGTTCCTAGGGAATATTAAGGTTCTTTTCTGCTTCAGAGGTTCTATACTCTACTGAGCTTATGATTCTAACAGCCTTCCTCTGGCTATCTCTCACCCACTTAAGTGGTCTATCATATCACTTCCCCAGTCTGGCTTCTCAGATTCCACAGTCGTCCCCCCCCCTTTTTTTTTTTAATCTCAGAGCATCTCTGTGAGTTTCTTTGTAATGGTTTCTTTATTATTTTTATACATTTTGTGTGTGTGTGTGTGTATCTGTGTATGGTTGTAGAACTGTGTGGGTGCAGGTGCCTATGGAGACCAGTTACAGACAGTTGTGAGCCATCTGATGTAGGTGCAGGGAATCACAACTTGGATCCTCTGCCTGCTCTTAACTGCTGAGCCATCTCTCCAGCCCTAAATTTCTTCACATCACCATTCATGTTTTGTAATTGCATATCCCTGGGTAGGATATTTGTCCTAAATCTCAAGGGAATGCAAGCATCAGAAAGGCAGGCATCCAGTATGGTGTATTCAGTGTACAATGACACCCACATAGACTTACTCAATAAATACATAATTAATGAAAGGAGTAGCAGTTAGCAGGCTGCCTCCCCTGAGCAGCTCGTTTCTGTCATCACTGCCATCACCCAATGACTCAGGCTGAGTTCAAGCCAGCCTAGTGCCTACACCAACCATTGGCTCGTTTGCAGTATTTCAGATGGTGGACCAGGGCCTCTCTCTGAGGCCTCACACAGGAATAGATTACCTTGGGGGTTTTGAGCACAAACTTCTGTTTGCCTTCATCATGGCCCAGCTGTGCCTTCAGTTTTAGGAGTTTCGTCACCTCCTCCTCGATCTGTGGAAGGAAAAATGACGCTGGACTGACCATTTGTCACTCCCCTCCCTCCCCATTTACCCTTGATACTTCTGTCTTAGGCCTAGCCTCTATTCTCTCCGGACCCACCCTAGCTATCTCCTCACTCAGCCCTTCACTCTACCAGCCAGGTTCCTTCATCCACATGCTTGTCCTCCAGCCAGACCACCTTCTATGTTTCTCTGGTTTGGTCGGGCCCCTCTCCTTCCATCCGAGTCGCACCTGCTCAGCGGACGCTTTCTGCTCCTTAAGGCCCCTCACATGCGCTCCCTGGAGTCGCACCAGCTCCTCTAGCGCGGCACGATCTGCCATCCTGTCTGCCAACCGGAACTGACGGCTGTCTAAACCCGCCTTGGTGGACTCAGCCTAGATTCGGATGATTTCCGGTTACCGAGTCCCGGCTTTCGTGCCTAGAGCGTGTCTGGCGAAGGTGGAGGGGGCACTTCCGGGTCAGGGAGCGTGAGATACTCGGAGTTCATCCCCACTATCCGGACTAACTCGGATCTTAGGTGTTTCCAGCTCTCCGTAGCCTTCCAGAAATCGGACTGGCCTCGTTCCCAGTCTATTGACTTCTGTTCCAGAAAGCCGGCGTCCTGCTGCACAATGCCCCACCTGGGGCCCCTGCGCCGCAGGGCCTGGGCTGCGCTGCTCGGCCAGCTCCTGCGACCTCCCCGCACTGTGTGCATCGGGGCGGTCGGCTGTCATAGCCAGGTGAGCCGCCCTGAGCCGGCTCATTCCCGGTGGGGCCCCTAGCCTGAAAGTCTAGACTCGTGGTTTCTATTGTATTATTATAATTGGTTTTTAATTTTTAAAGTTTTATTTCTTTTATGAGAATGGGTATTTTGCCTGCATGTATGTGTGCCTTGTGTACACGCCCGCAGAGTTAATAGAGGTAGTGAGCCACCGTGTGGATGCTGGGAATGGAACCCAGGTCCTCTAAAAGAGCCATCTCTTCAGCCCTACAATTGTTTTTTATTGATTAGCCACTTTGTACCTGCACTGCCCCAAGCGTTTTGGATGCTTTTGTCGTTTTATTATTGGGGCAATCTCAGAGGTTGAGAGTTTTATCTCCATTTTACAGTTGAGTAAACGGAGATCACAGGGTTAAATGACCTCAACGGATACATAGCAACTGGGTAATATGAGGTTTATTCCCAATCACCTGTAATTCTTGAACATATTAGAATTTGGGCCAAATCTATACATATTTCCCCCAAACTGTAAATGAACTGAGTTTATTCCCATTAAGTGAATTTACCCTAATATGAATTTCAGAGAAACATTTTCAGACATAGTTGGATTTTGGAATTAGAATAAGGGCTTGGGGACTTGAACTCAGATTTCTCTTTGGGGAGAGACTCTCCAAAGTATGGAATGACCACCATTTGTATTTCTGGAAGAGTCTGTGGGTTTTTAGGCCTAATTCTTTTTTTTTTTTTGTTTTTTTTTTTTTGTTTTGTTTTGTTTTGTTTTTCGAGACAGGGTTTCTCTGTGTAGTCCTGGCTATCCTGGAACTCACTCTGTAGACCAGGCTGGCCTCGAACTCAGAAATCCACCTGCCTCTGCCTCCCAAGTGCTGGGATTAAAGGCGTGCACCACCACCGCCCGGCTAATTCTTTTTTTTATAAAATAATTCAATTAGTTGATGCGGGTGAGTGTTGGTGTGCCATGGGGCATTTCTGTTCTTTGCTTTACCTTGTATAGTCTGGGGATTGAATTTAGGTGATAAGTAGCCAGCTCGTATCACGAGCTGTCTCACCAGCACTAAGTCAATGGTTGTTACCTGTCTTCAGGAAAGATGCTTCGTATCTTCACGCTCAACATTTTCAGTCACAGCGGTTTACTGTTTTTGTTGTTGTTCAACCCAGAAAGTTATTCCTATCATTCCATAGGTGTGTGTGTGTGTGTGTGTGTGTGAGAGAGAGAGAGAGAGAGAGAGAGAGAGAGAGAGAGAGAATTGTGGGAATTGGTTTTCTCTTTGGACCATGTGAATGGGTCTCAGGGATCTAACTCGGGTGGTCAGGCTAGGTGGATACCCACTGAGCCATCTTGTTGGCTTAGGTTTGTTCCTTTTTCTTAGTCTGATTCTGTCTTTCTGCTCTATTACCCTGTCTCCATGTCTGATTTATTCCCTCCCTCCTTCTCCCCCTTCTCTCTCTCTTTCTTTCTTTTAATGTGGTCTCACTGTGTAACCTTGCCTGGCCTGAGCTCACTATGTAGACCAGCTGGCCTTAAACTCATAGTGATCTGCCTGTGTCTGTCCCCAACTATTGGGATTAAAGGCATATACCACCGTTTTTGCTATTTGAATAAGAACTGAGAACTGGAATTGGTTTTTTGCTTGCTTGAGATAGGGTCTCATTATGTAGCTCTGACTGTCCAGTAACTTCTTATGTAGGCAAAGCTAGCCTCGAACTCACAGAGATCCTCTTGCTTCTGTCTCCCAAGTGCTGGGATTACATGTGTGCCACCATGTCCAGCTGAGAACTGGAGTTCTAATTCCTGCTTCTAGAAGTTTAATGGTGGCAGTTCTGGGTTCTGTGTCTTTATTATTCTCAGATGCTTCCTTCAACTTTTTCAGACATTAAAGTGAAGATGCTTGTAGTAAAAAAACTGGACTTCATATATATTGCAAGTATAATCGGAAGTTCAACATGAATTATTGAGGGTAGCAGGAGACCAGGATAGAGAAAATGATGTTCAGGAAACTTTTTGCTTGCGGTCAAGGGTCTTCTCAGGTTGATGGTCCATGGGGTCAAAGATGTCACAGGTCTGGCCTGTGTCCAGAGAAGGCAGATCTCATATTCTCTTTTCTGCCAGGTTGCAAAGGCAGTGTTAACAACTGAACAACTGAAACCACATCAAGAAAAACCGAATCTTATCATCAAGGTTCCAAAGGTAACAACAGCCTTTGCCCACCCAGCCTGTCAAGAGTGGTGTGCAGGCAAGCCCATTCTCCCTGCCTCTCCTTTTTTATATCCTTTGGAGCAGGGGGGTGGGGGGGTGTTGTTTCATTGTTCTTGAAATTCTAGAGGGGCCTCAAATTAGTTTCAAACATTAGATTATGGACACGACTTAACCTATTGTCTTAATTGCTCTTGATCTTTACTTTGTCTACTTTTGTTTTCCAGGGAACCAGGGATTTAAGTCCTCAACAAGTTGTTGTGAGAGAGAAAATTCTTGATAAGATTATCAGCTGTTTTAAACGTCATGGAGCAAAAGGATTGGATACGCCAGCATTTGAGCTAAAAGTAAGACCAGAAGGGTGCTGAGAACCCCATTGTTTACCTGCCTTTGGTTTCCCACAGGTCTTCTCATCTGTGGTCTGTAGTCAGTCCTCTGAACTGTGGATTTTTCTGTCTGACTCTTGCAGGAAATGCTCACTGAGAAATATGAAGACAACTTCGGCCTCATGTATGATTTGAAAGATCAAGGTGGAGAGTTGTTGTCTCTTCGATATGATCTTACTGTATCCTTCAGAATGCAGGAGCCTGACCTGTTTCTCCCCAAATCCAGAGGACTTTTTCTGGCAGAACTTTGACAGTTACCTTTATGTCCAGTTTCTCCCAGAAGGCATTTCTTCCTTCAGAGCCTAACATGAAGACCCTGTTGTTAACTTTAGTGTATGAGAATGTCTCCAGAAAGTTTGCAGAAACACAGAGTACTGAGTTTAGCTCCAGAGATCCTAAATTCTATAACTGGTGTTTATAAACGTGCCTATAAAAGAAAATTAGTTATATTGTGCACATGTAGATGGCATTTATGTGGACATGCATGTAAAGATAAGGGGAGAACTTTGTGGAGTCAGTTCTCTCCTAACTCCTGTATGGGTCCTAGGGATAGAACTCAGATTGCTAGACTTGTAGAACAATTCCCTTTCCCTCCTGTGCCATCTTGTGAGTGCTAAACCAGTGGTTCTCAACCTGTGGGTCACGACCTTCCAGGAGTTGTATGTCAGGTATCCTGCAGTCAGATATTTACATTATGATTCATAACAGTAACAAAAACAGTTACAAAGTAGCAACAAAATAATGTTATGAATGGAGGGGTCACCACAACATTAGGAACTATATTAAAGGGTCACAGAGTTAGGAAGGTTGGGAACCACTGCTCTAAACATTTAAAAACAGAATCCTAGAAAATATGCATATGGTCTTTGGCCTATGCTTTCAGGAATAGGATTTTAAATTGTAGGCGGATTCAGTTCTTGACTACTTTGTAGGTAGTTGGGTAATGGTCTGAATGGGAGGAAATAGTCCAGGCCTAAGTTTCTTAGGTCATTTCTATCCCTCCTCCTTTTTCTGGTTAACTTTCAGTTTCAGTAAGTGAAACAGGCACTGCTAGGCTTCAGAGACAGTGGGAAACATGCCTAGATAGGTCCTTGTTTTCATTCTGTAAAATAAGGATGATTTCCAGGAACTCAGTTCTCCCTCATGTCTGAATGGTAGGTCTTCACATTGAACACAGTATCTTTCTTCCTCAACCTTTTTATGTAAGGTTCCTTTTGCTCGCTATCTGGCCATGAATAAATTGAAGAAGATGAAACGATATCAAGTTGGAAAGGTGTGGAGGCGAGAGAGCCCAGCCATAGTTCAGGGCCGCTACCGGGAGTTCTGCCAGTGTGTAAGTGGCTGGATTGGGACAGCATAGTTAAGTGATAGTTTTAAGTTGGGCTTAGCTCATCAGTGGAAGGCTTGTTTTTCTACTGTTTTGTTTGTTTGGGTTTATCCCTGCATCTGGGAGGCAGAGGCCTGGTTTTCTTTCTCTTTTATTTTTTTCTGTAGGATTTTGACATTGCTGGTGAGTTTGACCCAATGATCCCTGATGCAGAGTGTTTGAGGATCATGTGTGAAATCCTAAGTGGATTGCAACTGGGGGACTTTATCATTAAGGTGAGGCCAGCCTTGTACATAATAAGGGAGAAGTTTGAACTCGGCTTGTGAAATTGCTTTAGAATTGCTTTAATGAGTCAAATTTAGAGATGGCCATTATTTTGAAGGAAAGAGCATTGATTGCCAGGACATAAGTTAATTATATTGAGTTCACAGGTAAATGACCGTCAGGTTGTAGACGGGATGTTTGCTGTCTGTGGTGTTCCTGAGAGCAAGTTCCGTACCATCTGTTCCTCAATGGACAAACTAGACAAGGTAACAAAGAGAACATGCTTTAAATAAATCTTGTCTGGGTTTCTGCCCTGCCCTCAAATCTCTGTCATTAGGGGAAAAGTAAGGAGACCATGGCTAGAAGTGTCTATTCATGAAAAAGAAAAAAGTTAAGGAGACGTTTTTTTTTTTTTTTTTTTTTTTAAATATTTATTTATTTATTTATTTATCTTATGTATATGAGTACACCATTGCTTTCTTCAGACACACCAGAAAAGGGTATCGGATCCCATTACAGATGGTTGTGAGCCACCATGTGGTTGCTGGGAATTGAACTCAGGACCTCTGGGAGAACAGTCAGTGCTCTTAACCGCTGAGCCATCTCTCCAGCCCAAGGAGACGTTTTTAAACAAGGTCTGAGTTATACCATACAATGGGGATTGTGGCTGGATTTCCTGAGTTGCCTCTGGTTTTGCTGACTTTACTGTTAGTCCCTTAAGATATCCATAACAAATGAAAAAGAGAGGTCCTGCTTCAGTTAGAGAAAGGACTCGGGGCTGAGCTAATGTTTGGGTCTTAATGCAGATGTCTTGGGAAGATGTGAGGCATGAGATGGTGGCAAAGAAAGGACTAGCTCCTGAGGTGGCCGATCGAATTGGGGACTACGTCCAATGTCATGGTAAGAACCAAGGTTTTTAGAGCCATAATAGAACAAGTTGAGGGTGATATGTGTTTGTTAAACTTCTTCCTCTGGATCAGCTCCAGAGTCTGGTCTTGATAAAGTTTCCCTTTTATGTATTCTAACTACTTTCTGTCTTCTTAGCAAAGGCAGAAACAGAGGAAGGTCTAGCCATGAGACCAAGGCTGCAGTCCTTTTAAAGAAGTAAGGAAGACTGGCTAGAGTATGTAAATTCAAGCTGGCTATGGTGGCACACATTTTTAATCCCAGAACTCGGGAGGCAAGGGCAGATGGATCTTGATGAGTTCTAGGCCAGCATGGTCTACATAGTGAGTTCTAGGATAGGCAGGGCTATGTAGAAAGACCCTGTCTAAAACCAAAACCCCAAACAAAGCAAACAACCCAAAACAGTAGCAACAACAACTAGATAAATTCAGATGAAACATCAGGTAAATAGCAGAGATATTACCCAACTTTTCTTCCCAGGGGGGATATCCCTGGTAGATGAATTGTTCAAGGATCCCAGACTATCCCAAAGCCAGCTGGCCTTGCAGGGCCTAGGGGACCTGAAGCTGCTATTTGAATACCTGAGGTTATTTGGAATTGCTGATAAGGTAGGCGGAGATGGGACTGGGCCTTCTGTGGAGCTTTTGGGTTCTGAGTCTGGTCTGGGACTGACTAGCTTTTCCCTTACAGATCTCCCTTGATCTGAGTCTGGCCCGGGGCCTGGACTATTATACAGGAGTGATTTATGAAGCAGTACTGCTAGAGTCTCCAGCTCAGGCTGGAAAGGAGACTCTGAGTGTGGGTAGTGTGGCTGCTGGTGGACGCTATGACAGGCTGGTAGCCCAGTTTGATCCTAAGGGCCATAACGTGCCTTGTGTGGGGTTGAGCATTGGAGTAGAGAGAATCTTCTACCTTGTGGAGCAGAAGCTGAAGGTAGGTCCTAAGTAGAGGTGAAGTGGCCTTGAAGGTTAATAACTGGTTTCTGGAGGTGCATTTGCACTTTTTCCCTTTTTCTTAATGAACCTTTTGCCTTTTGGAATTGCTAGTGCAAAGAAAATATTGTTCTTTCTTTCTCTCTCTCTCTCTTTCTTTCTTTCTTTCTTTTTTTTTTTTTTTAAAGATTTCTTCCTTCTTTATGTATATAAGTGCTTTGCCTAAATGTATGTGCATGCCTGGTGCCAGTGGATGTCAGAAGTGAGGGAAATCAGAGCTATGGGTGGTTGTGAGCCACCATGTTGGTGCTGAGAACTGAATGTCGTCTGAAACTACTGAGCCATCCCTCTGGCCCCTTGCTCCCTCTGCCAACCCCCAATCACCTCCTTCTTAAAAGAACTTTCTGAAATAGGATTTCTTCCTGAGTTCAGGTGGGCCTTGAACTTATGGTCTTTCTGCCTCGGCTACCTGGTTGCTGGGATTACAGTTGTGAGAGCCACCTTTGCCTGTAGTTTTAGTTTCTTGTCTCTGTTTTATCAGATTTCTGGTGAGAAGGTTCGAACCACAGAGACCCAAGTGTTTGTAGCTACACCCCAGAAGAATTTTCTTGGAGAACGTTTGAAGATAATTGCAGAGCTTTGGGATGCAGGGATCAAGGTATGGTGATGTTGATGTCTGAGTGATCTGGGTGTGTGTAGACACAGTGGTCATGGCTCACTTCTACCATCTGTGTATAGTGGTACTCAGGCCATTTTTAGCTCACCACTAGAGGGCTAGCCACTTAATTCCGACTGCCTTGGAAATGTATATTCTTGGGCACATATATGACATAATCGCTTTAAGCCCTCTGACTTTGTATTTATTCTTTTCAGGCAGAGATGCTTTATAAGAACAACCCTAAGCTGTTAACCCAGCTGCACTACTGTGAAAGAGCAGACATCCCTCTGATGGTCATTATTGGTGAGCAAGAACAGAAGGAAGGTGTCATCAAGCTCCGTTCAGTGGCCAGCAGAGAGGAAGTGAGTTGGAACTGGTAGACATACAGAGTTCTAAAAGGCAGGGTCTTGCTGTATAACCCAGACTGACCTGGGATTGTGTCAGCCAGGCTGGCCTTGAACTCACGATTTTCCTGCTTTAATCTCTTAGGTGCTGTGGCAACAGGCTTATACTGTCTTGCTTAGATCCCAGACTCTTTTAAGAGATGTGTTCTCTGAGGAAGTAAAGTTAAAAATATATCTTTTAAATTACATTTGTGTGTATCTATTTGTGCACACATATCCCATGCATGCATGTGTATGTCAACTTGCAGGAGTCAGTAGTCAGTTCCCTCCTTCCGTCATATGGGTCCCAGGTGTAAATAGTAAAAATGGATGCAGAGTGAAGTGAATTTGGAAAAACTGCCTAAGATACTAGTGTCATTTTCTAGTTTGTCATACACAGATTCTCTTATGTTTTAGGTGACCATAAATCGAGAAAGTCTTGTGGCTGAAATTCAGAAGCGACTGTCTGAGTCTTGATTAGTTCCCAGTTTCCATCTGCTGACCTTAGAAGAAAAGTTTCCATCTAGGACCGAGTTTGGTGGACTTTACAACAGTCAGCCAGCATGGATGTTGTACAAGTGCCTTCTGCTTCTATCTCTCCAGGATACAGAAGTACAGAAGGTCCTGAGGACTCGTGGACTAGCATTAGCAGCTGCTCTACTAGAATGCACATGGCTGTCATGCCAAAGAGGCATCCTCTAGCTGCAAAGGCAGATCTGAAGTGCCTCTGAATTCTGTCAAAGGGATGTTAGGATGGTTGCTATGAACAAGGCTCTGGAAGAGTTGCCTGAGGCTAAGATTCTGAACCATTGAAATGAGAAGCTAAATATGTACTTTACTTTCGACTGTAGCTTGGGAACCAGATTCTGGAGAATTTGTCTACATCAGACTATGGATTGTTCATGGAGTATTAAATGTACAGTAAGATGGACAGAAAAAAAAGAGCTGATGTCCCAAGGACCCAGCAGAGCATCTGTTGATTTTTCCAGTTAACAGAAGAAGGGTGGGATTATTTCATAATTTTGAATACTGATCTTAATGGATGATAAGTTAGCGATCTGCTCTTTTGAAGTTTTGAACACCATTCCCTTTGTTATAGTAATTTTTCTGGATTATTCCATATCCTGCTCTGGAGATTGTTTTAGAAGTGGTCATATGATATGTTACATTTTTAAAATGTGCTAGTGGGCTGGAGAGATGGCTCACTGATTAAGGGTGCATATTGCTTTTGGAGAGGACTTGGGTTCAGTTCCTAGCAACCACATCAGGGTGATTACAGCTGCCTGTAATTCCAGTAACAGGTATCTGAGGCCCTCTTCTGGCCTTCCCAAACACCTGCACTTAATGTGCACAGACTCATGCACAGACACATATACATAATTAAGAATAAAATAATTTAAAAAAGTAAGCAGCTTTGAGTAATTTGTTACCAAAGGATTAATCTATGTAGACCTTAGGAAATGTTAAACATTAACAGTGTATACTGGAGAATTGTGTGAATTACAAGTAACCTTCCTTGGGGCCCACTAGGTAGAAGAAAACAGATTTTCTTGTTAGTCCTCTGGCCTCAGCCTACTTGCCATGACGTGTGAAGCACACATTGCAGGCTTATATACAAGATAAGATGTAAAAAACAGAGCAACCCACCAAAACACCCATATAAAGTGCGGCTAGGGACATGGCTGTCTTGATAGAGTGTCTGCCTAGCACTTGGGAAGTGAAAGCAGGAGGATCAGAAGTTCAAAGTCAGCTTTGGCGCTAGGCAAGGTGGCACAGGTCTTTAATCCAAGCACGAGGGAATTAGAGATAGGCCAATTATCTGTGAGTTATAGGTTAGCAATGGCTACATACTGAAACCCTGTATAAAAATTCGTTCAGCCTTGGGTTTACATGAGACACTCTCTCAATAAAACAAAACAAAAGAAAAAACCCTTTACCTGATGCTACATACCTTTAAACTCAGCAGTGAAGTGGTGGAGCAGAGGCAGGGAAATCTCTTGAGTGTGGGGTCATTTGAATAAGACCAAAGATTAAAACTTAGCAGGACACAAGAGGAGGATGTTTAGACAGGAGGTCGGATAGATGAAGACGGAAAAACGCAGGGGGAATATGGGGAAAGCATCACCAAAGGGGGAAGTCTTTATGTGAACACAGATGGACAGAGGTCCTGAGACTAATAATATACCAAGGAATCTCTACAAAGAGAGTTTCAGGCCAGCCAGGGCCAAATAATGAGACCTTGTCTACAAACATACCACACATATAACTCTAGCTCTTGCAAAGTGGTGGCGAGAAGTTGAGGAGTTTAAAGTCATCTGATGCTGTATTGTAGCTTGGGTTACAAGACACCCTGACTCAAGCACTACCCTCTCCCACAAACATATTTTAAGCACTTGCCAGAGTAGCGAATGCTTTATTCTAGGGTGTTGGCTGATGACATTTTCAAGATAAATTGTACTGTATACATGGAATGAGTTTAGATGTTCTCCAGACATCAAAATGAGTTTAACCAAAAAGCAGCACCATTTTTTTTTGGAGGAGGGGGGGCAATGTAAAACTACTTTTTTTCTGTGCATAATTTAGAGCCACATTCATAGTACATGCTGGTGAATAGGACATTCAGAGCGACAAGTGTTTTGATTTTTAAAATACGATTTGCTAAGCAGGAAATTGCCTAGCAGGGAATTGAGCTAGGTAGCTCAATTTGTAGAATGCTTGATAGCATGAACGAAGCCTCCAGCACCACATGAACTGGGCGTGGTGGTACATGATCGTAAATTCTGCACTTGGGAAGTGGAGGCAGGAGAATCAGAAGTTCAAGATTAGCCTCTGACTACATAGTTAAGAGTCCACTTTTGGCTACCAGAGAACATGTCTTTAAAAAACAAAGTTTAGAAATACTGGAGGAAGATTCAGGTAAAGTTGGTTAGATCATGGGGCACTGTTTCCAAAACTCTGATTCTATGTATACAAGAAGACTTGAGCTATTCTTTTAAGCTCGTTTTTAAAGCCAGTGAGAAAAAAAAAAAAACCAAAACGTTGGCCGGTGCCCTTACTTCCGTGTTGCTTCATGCTCCCTTTGCGCCTGCGCCATCTCCTTGGAGCACAGGGCGGGGCTATCAGGACTGTCTTAGAATCGCTCCAGTCTTAACGCAGTTACAATGCGAGGCTCGAATCTTATTGGAGCGTCATTTTGCCTTCTGGCTCCAGGGCGCGTTTTACGGCATTTTACGGCTTCCCATTCACTTCGTTGTGAAGATGGCGTCTGGCAGCGGGGTAGGTGTTGGTGTGAGAAGGTTTGAGGGGTCTGGGGTGGTTTTTCAGAGCTAAATAGAGACAGACTGTGAGTCTTCACTGACTTCCTGACACCTCTTCGCGATCTCAGGGTTCAGGTTCGAGAACTCCCCCGTAAGGCTTTGGCGCAGGGACAGTGGAATCTCGGAAGTCTCTCGGGTTGGGGTCCCGAGTACACCAGACCCCTGGGCGTTCCAGAGAGACTTCTCTTTCGAAAGCTCCTGGGGCCGCCTCCGTGGCCGTTAGACGGTTCCCTTAGTTTCTCCAGGGGAACAGGCGCAGCGACGGATCTTGAGCACTTTTTCCCCCTACAGACAAAAAACTTGGACTTTCGCCGAAAGTGGGACAAAGATGAATATGAGAAGCTCGCGGAGAAGAGACTCACAGAAGAGAGAGAAAAGAAGGATGGTGGGTGCTCGCTCCATGAAGGGATAAGGGGATGGTAGAGTTGATGCAGTGGCTTGAGAACGAATGCCTCAGCAACAGGATAAATCACTTGCCAGTTCACGAGTGAGGGCAAGGAGGCAAAACAAACAAAAACAAACACCCCCCCCCCCCAAAAAAAAAAAAAAAACCCTGAAGCTTCTTCGTCTCCTTTTACGTGAGCTTCCTCTAGGTGTGTGTGGCCCATATTCAGGGTTTTCCCATCCTAAGCAATCCAGTCCAAATGAAAAAAAGTCGAAATCAAATCAAATAAAAAAACTCCCAAACAAGTGTGTCCAGCTGCTTGGGTTTCAGTTGATTCCAGATGTAGTCAAGTAGGCAACCAATATTACCCCTCACACTGCATGAAAACATTGAACATTTGCTACTGGGCTTGAGTAACCCTCTTTTGAAAGGGTTACCTTTAGGAAAAATTCAGAACTCCGAAGTTCAGCTAGACAACACAAAGGAAGCACTGTTTAAATTTGCTGGCTTTAAAGTGAGAAAAGCTCTTGAGAGTTGGCATTACCATCACAAGTCTTAGGCCAGCTTGGTCCACAGAGTGACCAGGCCTATGTCTACATAATTCCAATTAGAGTCTTTTCTAGCCTCTTTTAACTGCTACATAAAGTACCTGTTGTGTCCATTCTTTGAGGAATTAAAAAAAAAAGAATGAGTAGTCATCTGAATTTTGGGGTTCTTTTTTTTTCCCCTCAGGAAAACCAGTGCAGCCAGTCAAGCGGGAGCTTCTACGGCACAGGGATTACAAGGTGGACTTGGAGTCCAAGCTTGGGAAGACAATTGTTATCACCAAGACGACCCCACAGTCTGAAATGGGAGGGTGAGTTGCTTTTTGTCCGTCTCTTAATACCAAGGCTGGCCTAATAAACTATATTGGTTTTAGGAAGTGTTGAGAATCCTGGGCCCAGGGATGGCAACCTTACTGACATAAATTGATTCTTTGTTTTTCTTTGTCCCCTGAGGTTTATAGTCTACTCAGTCCTATTTCTAGGAGGGGATGTTCTATGGGCTTCTTCCTATCAGTACTGTACTACTTTCTTGACATCTTCAAAGGGGTTATATAGTTTGTTAGAAGACATGAAAGCTCTGGGTGTGTTTTAGGTGGAGCTGTTAACTATAGTTTTTGTGCACCAATATTGTGACCTACAGAAGAGTTCCATGGAGCTTGTCACCCTTTGCCACCATTCCTTAAAGTCTGTCAAGTTACAACTTATATCAGGAGAATCAGACAGATAGCAGTCTTTATGAAGATTAATTAGTAAATCCACTGTTGTGATGCCTTTGCTGTATAAGTTAGCAAATATTTAGTAGCATAACATAATAATAGCTCATAGTTTCTGTGGGCAAGGAATTGAGGGGTGGTTAGTTACCTTGGAGGTTCTAGATAGGGTCTCTATAAATAAAGCTGCATTTGTGGAATTGACTAGGTTTGCATTCACTGGGGCTTAAATAAAGTTAGAAGATCCTCTTCCAGGCCCTCACATGCCTGTGGTTTTGAGGCTTAAGTTTATTCTGTGGGCCTATTTGTAAGGTTGTTCACAATAAAGTGTAAAGAGGGTAGTTTCCCCAAAGCAAGACATATGAAGTTTGTTTGTTTTGTTAATTGAGCTAATTAATGTCTCAATTAACAAAACAAACATGTAACTTTACCTAAAGATTTGAGTTTCTTCACTGAAAATAGTAAGATCCTTAAAAACCAGACTGACCCATGTGCTGTTTCTTCCCATTTGTTAGCTACTACTGCAATGTCTGTGACTGTGTGGTGAAGGACTCCATTAACTTCCTGGATCACATTAACGGAAAGAAACGTAAGGCTTGGAGGTAGTTCCTGACTGGAGCTGGGATTGGGTTTTAAAGGTGTGTGGAGGGCAGTTGTGGTAGAGTGGTTCTCTTGGACCTTTTGTTTTCGTGCTTATGAATGTTTCTGGCTGTGTGACTGCCTGTGCATGAGCACAGAGGCCAGAGGAGGAGGTTGGCTGGCCTTGATGATAAACTACCTAGTAAATGCAGTTGAAAGTGATTACTTATTATCTGGGCCTGACACTTCTGAGAGCAGGTGAGGCCAAGAGCTTCTTTTAGCCATAGGTATTTTTGTTGTGTACTTTATTATGAAAAGGTAAAAAACAAGTAAACAAACCTAAAAAAGCCAGGACCAGACTTTTTGAAGGGCTGAGGATGTTATAATGACTGCTTGTCTTCACTGTTAACCTTACCCAGATCAGCGAAACCTGGGTATGTCTATGCGCGTGGAACGTTCCACTCTGGATCAGGTAAAGAAACGTTTTGAGGTTAACAAGAAGAAGATGGAAGAGAAGCAGAAAGATTATGATTTTGAGGAAAGGATGAAGGAGCTCAGAGAAGAGGTGAGGCTCTGCTAACCTTGCTCCCTGGCTTTGAGTTTCCCCTGTGAATTGAGGGTGGCCCTCTTTCTCTGCTCATGCTCCTCTCCCCAGTTTTGTTCCTGGATTTCTTTGTACTAGGGCATCTTTGTTTGAGACCCATGAGAAACAGCTCAAAGCCTGTTCATTTGGCATTTTAGATTAGATCTCTTAGGTGTAATTATTCTTTCATTTTGTTTTTTTCATTTTTTTTAAAGATTTATTTATTTATTTTATGTATTCACCATTGCTCTCTTCAGACACACCAGAAGAGGGCATCAGATTCCGTTAAAGATGGTTGTGAGCCACCATGTGGTTGTTGGGAATTGAACTCAGGACCTCTGGAAGAACAGTCGGTGCTCTTAACCGCTGAGCCATCTCTCCAGCCCCTCCTTTTGTTTTTTTAGACAGGTTTGTTTTAGACTAGTTATAGGTTCATATCAAAATGAAGAAAGCTCAAAACTTCCCATTGCCGTCCTATCCTCTTGCTTGCATGTATAGTTTCCCCTATACTTTTTACTCCTTTTTTAAACTATAAGAGGGATTAACTAAATACAACTGTTTGCTAGTTGGCCTATGTATCTGAGTTACAGGGTCAGAATTATTTTCTTCCATTTATTTGCATGAAGTTTTGGCAAGTTAAATAACCTCTGTGAACCTCATTCCCTGTGATCTTGAGAACAGATCTTGGCGTATGCTTCATGTCCCAGGATGTTTGTATGGTTAGAACTAGAGATGAACTAGCGTGTATGATTAAGAACTCCAGAGACTTAGTAAATCTCTTCTTATCCCTTAAAATCTTTTCTTACAGTCTTCCCCCACTGCCATCCTGGAATCACTCTCAGGCCCTCATGCATGCTGGGCAAGTGCTTCATCACTGACCTCTCAGTCTTTACATTTCTCTTTCAGCAGTATCACCTCTGGAGCCAACTGATTCTGAGTGATTTTTTTCTTCCTTACCCTTCAGGAGGAAAAGGCTAAAGCATACAAGAAAGAAAAACAGAAGGAGAAAAAAAGGAGGGCCGAGGAGGACTTGACTTTTGAGGAGGATGATGAAATGGCAGCTGTGATGGGTTTCTCTGGCTTTGGTTCCACCAAGAAGAGTTACTGAAGCATTCTCTTTGGCCTAACTTTGGCCTATACTGGACCTAACTTTGAGTGTGTGTTGAGGTGGGGTGGGGGTGTCATTTCTTTTTTGGGTACTGGAGAAGGTTCTTAAGAGTGTTAATGGGCAGGGCTAGAGGGTGGGTGTTTGTGGTTCCCTCTAGTTTGGGAGAGGGCCCAGGATGTCGAGGAGATGCTGTGGCATATTCCTTCAGCCTCAGTACATTACTGGAGTCACAGAACCTCTGCCCATCTGTGTTCCCAATAAAGAAAGACCTCCCTCTTTGAGACTGCTTTCCCCAAATCCCCTGCATCTTTCCCTCTTCATCCTTCCAACCTTTTGTCTGAACATCCTCCTTTTCCCTGTGTCCTGCTATTGTTTTAATTTTTACTCTTGTTCAGCTTGCAACAGAAGGGTTTTCTGAGTCTCCAGTATGCAGGTGCTGGCATATCCTTGGCCCAGCTCTTCCTCCCATCCCACCCAGCGGTTCTCTACCCACTTGTGCATGCATGTGATTTCTGCCTGGGTCAATGTGTGTGTGGGTATGTGTGCATGATATGTCACAAAGAGGGGACCTGAGCTAGAATCTCAGAGCATTGATGCCCTGAGACCTAATGTTCTTGGTTTCCTCGGTGCATGTAACAGGATATTAAATGGGATGAGTGTTGGTGTGGTTTGTGTCTGCTGAGTTTTTAACCTTGTTTCACTTCACTGAGGATTTCTGGTGTTGTCATCCTCGGGAACAGGTTCTTGGAGGAACCTGTTTGATGCAAAAAATAAAGCAACAAAACAACCCTAAAACCAAACAAACTCACTCTGGGAGACACTGTTCAACATGTACAATAAATGACAGTGACGAGGCCTGTTTCACATTTGTTGGGAACATGTCCATATCATTCCCTGCCCCCCACATTCCTACACCACAAATTTCTATAGAACCTTTCTCTTTCATTTGTTCCCCCACCCTACCCTCCTTATATATAGGTTTTTTTTAAGTGTGAGTTTTCCCCTCTGCTAATAGAATCTGTGCCCTTGGGAGTCCAAACAAAACATTTTAGTCCCCTGTAATTTTAGCACGCTCTGATCTTAATAGAAGAGCTCAGGGTGAACTTCACTATCTGCAGTCGGGCAGGCACTGGGTTATTCAGTCTTGGCACTGTTGATGAGCTAGCTAAGTTTTGGATTGGGGTTTTTGTTTTATATTTCTGAGACAGGGTCTCATTTAACTGGCCTTGAACTCAGATATCTGCCTGCCTTAGCCTCCCCAGTGCTGAGATTAAAGGTGTGTACCTCCATGCCTGGCCAGGAATTTTTTAAGGAGTTGTTTTATGCTCTACAGTATGTTGAGCAGTATCCCTGGCCTTCACCCAGTAGATGTCAGTAGCATTTCCATCCAGTTTGTGACAACTATAAAATATCTTTGTCCCTTGGGAGTGGGTAAATGGCTCTCCCATTGAAAATGACTAAGAAACTTTTATCCACCTTAGTGTAACTTGTGAACTACATGACAAAGACTAGTTAAAAACAAATCCCTCTCAAACATTGAGAACTAGATCACATACTGTGCCTTGTCTAAGGAATTCAAGGGTAAGATGGGGATGAGGGCAGAGGGGACAGTTATACAAGTCTTGTAAACAGATGAAGCTCCCTTTGCTGGCTCTATACTCAATAAAGGGGTCCATTTGACAAGATTGCCACAGTGACTTTTCTTTGACCCATATAGTTCCTCACCTGTGTGTAGCATCTGAAACACTGGATCCCACAAAGCGCTTTACCCTATCCCTTACTGTAAGTTTGCTTTTTGCTTAATGAATTCTCATGGGGTTTGGCCACTACATAAATATTCTATCCGTATGTTGGCTCAACTCCTGGCTTGGGAATTTAAGTACAGTGTGGAGCATGGTAACCCCAGCACTGGGGAAACAGAAGCAGGATTACTATAAGATCACAGCCAGTCTGGTCTGTATGCTAAGACCTTAAAGAAACCTCACAGTTGCAGGCTGATAGCAATTCATGTATGCTTTCATTGGCAGGATTGCTTACAAGACCTAGAGAGATTACCCTTGTGGACTGGCTCATTTTATATTTTCAAGGCAAATAGGACAAGGTTTCATCGAGAGGAGATGTTAACAATATTCAATACTCACACCCATTCAACTCAGTAATGGCTAATTAGTGTTTTCTCTAGTATGGTGAGATCATCTCTGCCATTTCTATTATAATTGTGTGTTCCAAGTTCTGTAAACTCTCTGGGAAGTGATAAATAGAATGACCTGGCTAGGTTCTATGGGGGTGTTGTGTTAAGATGGTGGTTTGGAAGGTGAAGACAGGGTAGGTGGGGGATTTAGAACACAGAACAATCCCATATAACTCAGGCATCTCTGGAAGAGAAGTTTATAATGCATGGGAAAATTTGTACTTGAGGTGAATGTATCTGTTGTCTTATTCCATTTATTCATTGAGTGTTTAGAAGATAAACTTTGTTTTATTTGAGACAAAATCTTATATCCTCTGTCTCAGTCTCTTATGTCCTTTGGCATTACGGGCACGCATGACCACGCCTGGTTAACTAAGCATCTTCTGAACAAAGTGTCAAGATCCACTGGTAGAGAATTTCCCTCTGATAAATGTTATCTAAAATACCCAGGAGCCAGGTGTGGTGATGCATGCATTTAAACCCATGACTTGGGAGGCAGAGGCAACTGATATCTGAATTTGAGGCCAGCCTGGCCTACATATTGAGTTCTAGGTTAGCCAAG
Source organism: Arvicanthis niloticus (assembly GCF_011762505.2). Taxonomy (NCBI): domain Eukaryota; kingdom Metazoa; phylum Chordata; class Mammalia; order Rodentia; family Muridae; genus Arvicanthis; species Arvicanthis niloticus. The sequence goes on along the minus strand of NC_047671.1, from coordinate 50,711,346 downwards.
GCTACATAGTGAGTCCCTGTCTCAAAGTGAAAAACGGAATGAAAGGTGGCTCTGTAGCTTCTCAGAGGGGATCTCATGTGGTCCGGGGTGGCCCTGAACTCACTTATGTATCCAAAAATGGCCTGAGTCCTGTTCCTTCTGCCTTCACGTCCCTTAAGTGCTGGGATAATAGACACTTGCTACCATGCTGGCTATAAGGATCGGTCTTTCAAAAATTCTTGTGGGCCTGTAATATAGCTCAGTTGGTCAAGTGCTTTGCCTAGTGTATACAAAGCTCTAGGTTCAATCCTTGGCAACTCTTACAACTGACTGTGTTTGGCACTGCTATCCAGAAGGTCAGAGACTCAAGGTCACCCTCAGCTATATAGCAAGTTCCAGGCCTGGGTTATATGAGACCATGTCCATGGACAAAAATGATTCTTGTGTGATAGCCTTTATGATGCCTGGGTGTGATCCCCAGCCTACACCTTCTAAACAGGTGTAGTGGTACCCTTCTTGGGAGGCTGAGGCAGGGGGATGGCAATTTTAAGAGAGAACCTGGGTTAAACAGTGAGACCTTGTCTTCAAAACAAGTCATACACAAATAGCATTCTTCTGTATACATCAATAGAATGTTAAAAGCAAGTGCATTTTAGGGCGGTCACTACAATGAAGATGAGTTACGAATACACCGTAGGAAAGCTCTCCAAGACTTAATTTTTGTTTTTCTTTGAGACAGAATCTTATGTAGCCAGTCTCTGCCATTCACCTTCCAAATGCTGTGTCCAAGACAGTTACCTAAATGAAAAGAATACTCAATATCCATAGCAAAACATCTAAACTCCTGCATTGTGTCTAAGTGAATTCACACTGAAATATGGTGGCTAACTAGAAAGACAGGAATTTGGGGAAATTAGTTGATTTCAGTACGTAAAGGGCATAAGAATTGACCAGGTATTTGAAATTATATAGTGACAGGATACATATGAATGTACATCCCTGGTGTAACAGTTTACATTTGCAAAGCTTCCACTTGGGTGGATGAGGTAACAGTGACAAGGATGGGTTGCGGAGTTGGCGTGGTTTAGTGTACGTAGGTTACACCCGGACTGGATGAGGGAAGGTATGAATGAATGGAGGAGTGGATAAGGGAAGCAGTCTGCACAGGGGAGGTGCTGGAGTCCGCGCAGGCGCTGTGGGTATCCGGGAAGGGCTTAGTGGCTGGAACGGAATCCGATTGGTCTGTCACCACAGAACTTTCAAAATATCTGCATGACGTACGTTTCTCTCACAGTCATGTAAATATATCCAGGAAGTAACCGGCGGGCCAGCTTTAGCTCAGCGGTTACTTCGGCGTTAGTTCACCATTTGAACAACACAACCAACCACTTGCTTAACCAGTGAGTGTTTGGTTCGAGACCCGCGGGTGCTCCCTGGCCCTTTTGCTGCTGCAAAACTTCTTGAATAAATAGCCGGCACATTTTATGTAGCTCCAGAAAAAAAATTGGGGGCGGGGTAGGGCTGAACAACAGAAGAATTAAATTTTAAAAATTAGAATACTTAGTAATATTTTTGTTCCAATAGTTATGTGTACTTGTATCTTTTATGTCATATTCCCCTTGAAATCGGGAGGATTTTTTTCATTTAGTTAAAAAAATTAAAAAGATTTTATTTTTTATTTATGTGATTGTATGAATGTATATTAAATATGCATTGTCTTGGGTGCTGGGAACAGAACTAAGGTTTTCTTAACAGCCGAATCACTTATCTTTTGAGTTTAATTGATTTTCTACGATATTCCTCAGAATTAACCATTCCGGGTGAATTCATGTAAGATCTTTTCAATGTGCAGACATAAGTTTTATTTCCAAAAACTTTTCTGATGTTAACACTTTGAAAGTATTCCATTGTTTTCCTCTTTGTGAGTTGTATCTGCCACGTTCTCCAAGAACCTGCTTACTGCTTTCTTGATATTACTTTTATTTCTTTCCTCAATATCAGTGGTTACATTTAAATTAAAATTTCCCTTAGGACATCTAACAAATTTAATTTTGTTCCTCTTTTTGTTCTGAACTGATTCATTTTCTCCAATGTCTTGTGATTTCAGACACTTCTGTTCCTTTAGGTTTTTTTTTTAATGTTAATTTCTGAGTTATATTTTAAAGACTCCCCCTCCCCCCCCCCCCCGCAACATTAAGTGATATTTAAGGTTATTTAATTTAGATTGGAGTACTGTTCTCAAGTTTTCATATTTTATGGTTAGTTTTTTTAAAAGAAGATAGTTGATTTTAATTTTCTTCATGTAATGCGATGCCTGCTATTTTCTGTGCGTTTTGAATGTTTTGTTTTCCGGTTTTAGCAGTTGCTAATAAGGTTAATCAGATTTCTGCGTTCAAGAGTGCCCTCTCGTGTCCCTAGAGTAGAATGCACCTGTTTGGTTGAATAGAGGTTTGGTTCTGGGTTTGCTTCTCTTTCGGAACTGCATGACTATTCTGTAAATGCTCCCTGCGTAAGTCTCCTCAAAAAATCAATACACCCCTTCACATCACCTCTTTTCCCTGGAAGGGATCGCTTCCAAGACTGCCATTTCTCCTTTCAAGCTCTTTCAGGCCATTCTTTTAGCATTCTCAGTTTCTTTCATCCTCAGGTGATGGACTCACGTGTCTCTCATCATTTCTAGCCTACGGTGTGCCATCTTGATTTCTGTTCTGTAGTGTGGCTCTGTAACTGTTTGCTTGTTTAGGAGGATATCACTGGAATGTTTATAAAATTAGGTGCAAATTGTTTCTGCCTTTAACTTATGCTGTTGCCATAGGTGGATATGTTCTTGTGAATGCAGGTGCCCACAGTTGTCAGAGTTACAGTTACAGGCAGTAGCTACCTAATCTGTGTAGACAGAGTCCAGGTTCTCTGCAAGAGCAGTACATGCTCTTAACCACAGAGTCATTCCTCCAGCCCCAACATGTGTGGTTTTACTTGCTCTCTTGAGCTTTGTTTGTAGAATGCTGAAATGTGAAAGATTCAAACTCAGAAGGCTGATTTAATTCTCTGGACACTTGAGAGCCAGCGCCTTTCTTTAAGTTTCCTTTGTTTTGTAAATGTAGTCCAGGCTGGTCTTGAGCTTGCGATTCGATTCGCTTGCCTCTAGAATACTGGGATGATCGACACTTATCACCATATCTGCTTCATTTCTGTTAAAATTTTGAGTACGGGGCTAGAGAAATGGTCCCCGGTTATGGGCATTTGCTACTCTTGCAGAGGATCTGAGTTTGGCCCCATCACCCACATGGTGGCTCACAACAATCTCTAACTCCAGTTCCAGGGAATCTGATCCCATATTCTGGCGTCTGCAGGCACCAAATCAGACACTTGAATGATACACAAACATGCGTACATGCAGGCAAAATACTTATATTTCTGTCTTAATTAGGGTTTTCATTGCTGTGGAGAGACCAGACCACAACAACTCTTACAAAGGAAAACATTTAACTGGAGCTGCTTTACAGTTCAGAGGTTTAGTTCATTATCATTGTTATGGAGTTTGTGACTCTGGAGAAAAATACCCATAGACTCAATCCAATTATACATAAAAGATTTATTGATTAGCAACTAGCAGGATGAACAATCTCTGAGTCAAATTTGAGATTGACATGGAAGAGGGGTGTGAGGAAGGACTTTTAAAGGGGGAAAACCACAGGAATATGTATGCAAGCAAGTAAAGACTGCCAAATTAACTGGTTAAGACAATTTAAAACAATCTTAGGGTATCTGTTTTAGCAAGTTACAGAATCGGGGAAACAAAAAGCAGTTAGTCATGTAACAAGTAGATAGTCACAACTGCATGTTTTTGGGGGAAGGTCACTGAGTTAGGGTTACTGGTAACTTGTTTTCCAGGGATTGGAGTCCGGTTGGTGGGTACCGAGATGGAGTCCTAGGATCAAATGGAGCTCTTTTAGCTATAATAATCGTGGTGTGACACATGTGACAGGCAGGCAGATATGGTGGTGTAGAGGTAGCTGAGAGTTCTTTTTTTGTTGTTGGCTATTGAGACAGGGTTTTTTTTTTTGTTTGTTTTTGTTTTTTTTTTCTGTGTAGCTCTGACTGTTCTGGAACTCACTCATAGACCAGGCTGGCCTCAAATACAAAGATCTGCCTGTTTCTTCCTCCTAAGTGTTGGGATCACAGGCATGTGCTATCACACCCGGCTGTAGCTGAGAATTCTACATCTGGGTTGGTGGGCAGCAGGAAGAGAGATATAAACACTGGGCCTGGCTTGAGCACCTGGAACCTCGAAGCAGCTCCAAGTAACACACTTCATCTAGCAAAGCTACACCTTCTAATAGTGCTACTCTTTATGGGCCTATGGGGGCCATTTTTATTCAAATCACTACAACCCATAAAATAAATACACCTAAACATTTAAAATTGTTTCATTATGGTAAAATACATACAACAAAATGGAGTATATTAACATTTTTCATTGTTTGATCAGTGGCAGTAGGTATATTCGTTCTGTTGTGCAGTGACCGCCCGTCTCCATGTACAGAACTCTTTTATCTTGTCTTATCAATAGCTCTATACACACTACACGACAACTTCCCATCTCCCGCCTCTTTCTAAACCCTAGTGACCACCATTTATTTGTTTTCATAGATTTTACTAAGTATATCATAAAGGTAGAATAATACAATGCTTATTTATTATTATTTATTGTTTTTTGAGACAAGGTCTCATGTGTCCCAGGCTGACCTTGGACTCAGGTAGCAGAGGATGGTCTTGAACTCCTGATCCCCCTGTCTCGACCTGCAAATGCTGAGATTACAGGATTATGCCACCACACCGAGCTCCTATTTGTCTTTTCTTTCTTTCTTTTTGGTGCTTTGAGATTAGGTCTCACTATGTAACTCTGGATGTTCTGGAACTCCTAGGTAGACCAGGCTGACTTCAAACCCACTGAGATTTATCCACCTGCCTTTGCCTCCCATGTGTTGAGATTAGAGGTGTCTACTACCACACCTAGCTATATAAGTCTTTTCTAAGATTAATTATTTCACTTAGCATAATGACTATGAAGTTCATCTTTGCTGTAGTATGAACAATCAGAATTTCATTCCTTTTAAAAAGGAAAGATGTGGATCTGAGCCATGGCAAAGCAGTTAAGGGTACTTACTGCTCTCCCAGAAGATTTTAGCTTGATTTCCTGTGCTTACATCAGGTGATTCACAACTGCCTAGAACTTCAGTTCCAGGAGATTGAATGCCATCTCTAGTCTCCTGGGGGGCTCCTGCTCATATGTGGCATACACTCAGACACATACACATAAACCAACATAAAAATACATCTGAAAAATATAAGTAGGCTAGAAAATATTTTGTTTTCTGAAATGTTACATTTTGTTTTAGCATTTATCTGTGGCTAGACATATAGGTGGTTTTAGTTTTGCTAAACACAGTGCTTTTATGAACATGGATTATTGTTTTTAACAAAATCTCAGTTGTTCAATTTTACCAGTAAAGACTTGGGAGCCAGATACTGTTAGCTCAGAGAAGCAAAGAAAACACCCAGCTGATTTACCTCCTCAGCTGATGTCCCAAAAGGGAAATAAAACGCTCCTTCTCTGCTGTCTGAAAAACCCTTTCAAACTCAGTGTTCCCCATTCTACTTCTTGTGTGTCTCTCTATCCATCCTCCTGATTCTCTCTTACTGTGTTTTTTCCTTTGTTCATTCCCTGACAACTGGTTGCTCTGCCCCTTGACTACTTATTCCTATTTCCAATAAACAGAAAGCTCTTGTATTAAAGGTGTGTTCTAGGACTGAGCCACACCACAACTAGAAACAGGTTTTTCAATTAAATAATACAATATCAGGGTTCACAGTGCGATCAAATATCTCACAACAATGGATATACAAATATATGTTTAAATTTCTTTGCTCAGTTATTTTAGACTCTGCCTAGCATAGGAACTTCTGTGTTACAGTATTTTTATTTACTTTTGCTGTGTGGAGTGGCCCACACCTTTAGTCCTAGCACTTGAGAGGCAGAAGCAGGTGGATCTCTGTGAGTTCGAGAGGCCAGCTTGGTCTACATAGTGAGTTCCTTAACAGTCAGGGTTGTGTAGAGAGATTCTCTCTTAAAAAAACAAAAGAAAATCTATTTACTTTTATTTTATATGTGTGAATGTTTTACCTGCATGCATGCATGTATACCATTTGTGCCTGGTGCCTTTGGAGTTTGAAGGGTGATAAATTCCCTGGAACTGAAGTTACAGATAGTTGTAAACTACTGTGTGGGTGCTGGAAACCAAACCCTGGCCCTCTACAAGAGCAATAAGTACTCTGAACTGCTTAGCCATCTCTCCAGTCCCTGTAATTTTATTTTTAATTATTTAAGAAACTACCATTGTGATTTCTATAGTGGCTGCATCATTTTATAACAGTGCAGAAGTATTTGAATGTTTTCACATTCTTTTAAAAAGTGATTTACTTATTTTTATGTACATTGGTATTTTGCCTACATGTATGTCTGTGTAAGGGTGTATGTAGATCTTGGAGTGATAGACAGTTGTGAGCTACTAGGTGTGCACTGGGAATTGAATCTGGGTCCTCTGTTAAAGCAGTCAGTGCTCTTAACCACCGAGCCATCTCTCCATCACTTGTTTCCATATTCTTTTTTTTTTTTTTTTTTTTTTTTTGAGACAGGGTTTCTCTGTGTAGCCCTGGCTGTCCTGGAACTAACTCTGTAGACCAGGCTGGCCTCAAACTCAGAAATCCGCCTGCCTCTGCCTCCCAAGTGCTTCCAATTCTTATTAACACATTTCTCTCTAAAGTGTGTGTGTATGTGTGTGTGTGTGTGTGTGTGTGTGTGCACATTCATGTGGTGCATATATATGTTATTAGGCACATTCATGCAGAAATCAGATGAGGATAACAGATGTCTGTTGTGGCCCAAGATGCCCCACGTTTGGGGGCCAAAATGTCGAGGACCTCTCTGTCAATGTTGGACTCACACTGCCAAAAGCCTTGGGGGCTAAGTTGTTAGAGCCTGCACTACCCCAAGCTGCCCCAGTCTGCAGGTCGGGGTTCAGCAAGAGAGAGTGAGGACAGACATGAAGAATGGAGACCAGACAGAGTGTGATTCAATCCCATTTATTCTTCAGTCTCTCTTCTTAGTCCAAGTCTCAAGTATTGAGTTACTAGTCCCTAGTGCCTCCAAGTTCTAAGTTACTTCTTCCAAGTGCTAAGTGCCTTATGTCTAATTCCAAGTTCTTCCTCCAAGTGCCAAGTGCCTAATACCTAATAATAATAAATTTTTTCTGTCTGCCTCTCACCTTTATATGTCTCACTTCTAAGCCACGCCTTTAAGTCATGCCCTTAGGTCTTGTCTCTAAATCTGATCTCTAAGTCACGCCCTTAAGTCACACACCTTTAAGTCTCACACACCCGAGGGAAAATCCTGGGTATCTAAAGCAAGATGTTATCAGAGTGTGCTCAGCTGTTGTAGGCTATTGTAATCAAGTCTTTTGTGAGGGTATATGGCTCAAGATGGCTGCAAGGATGATAGCCACCTTCTGTTGACTCCCCACAGATGTCTTACTGTATCACCCTTATTCTAGTGAGGCAGAGTATTTCACTAAATTGAGAACTCACAATTTTGGTTAAGCTGGCTGGTCAGGGAGCTACCAGGATTCCATCTGTCTACACTCCTCTCCCCAGTGCTTGGGTTATAAGCATGTACAGCCATGTCTAACTTTTTATGTGGGTTTAGGGGTTCAAAACCAGGTCCTCATGAATGCATACCAATCTCTCATACCTACTGAGCCTAATTACCAGTTCATTAACACATTTTCAATGTAACTTTTATCTTTTTACAGGGTTGGGGAGTGTATGTGTTCTTGTGTGTGTGTGTGTTTGTGTGTGTGTGTATGCGTGCACATGCGTGCAGGTGGATGTACCCGTGTGTGTGTCTTCCTCAATTGCACCACCTTCTTTTTTTGAGACAAGCTCTCTTAACTGAACCTAGTGTAAAAGGCCCCCAGACCTTACCACAACTGAAACCATGCTGGAAGCATAATTCTGACCTTAAAACCCAGCATATAGGCTCCAACACATCAGGAAACCCATCAAAGACCTAGCCCACAGTTCTTGGATCCAGAAGAGCCCATTGATTTTTGGTTCCTGTTGTTTTGCTTCTTGTTAACTGTTCTTTCTAACTGAGATATGTCACTCAGTGATTTTTGTGCGTGAAAGACAGCAGTTAAGCTCAAGGGCTGCATGATTTGGGCAAGTTCCCTGTGTAACCACTAGTCAGTTACAAAGACTTTCTTTCTTGCTTTAAAAGTTCCCTGTGTATTCTCTGGTGGATTTACCTTGCAGCATTACCTCAAAGACTGAGACATTGAGGTGCCTTAATCCATCTCAGACCTCCTCTGGGTGACAATGCAAAGAATGGACAGTTCCTGGAGGCTGAGAACCCTAAGATGTTTCAGGGTCCCACAGATTTCTGTCTATACTCCTGCTGCCCCAGAGGCTCAGAGGTGAGTCTGTTTATAGTGCCTTCTAGATAGGACACTTTAGAAAGGCTGGATGAAGTCCAAATTCTGGTGTCTAGGATCCTGGAGATATGTCACTGGATCCCTTGGTTTAAGTCTGTTTGGTCGCCACACCTGATTGTCTTTATTGTTGCCTAAGTGCCTCTCTCTTTGTGTTTTTGTCAATTCTACTGGGTGGAATAAAGGAAGCCAAGATGAGAGAGGAAGTGAACAGTTCCAAGATACCATTGAAGTGTATGTTAAAACATTCCAAGGAAGGTTTTGTTGATGAGGACAGGAATGGTGTGTCTCCCTTACCCAGGAAACTCTGACCCTTCTGTGAAATAGATTGGTCTTCTTTTGGAGCCAGATGGCTCAATGACAGATCTTGAGACCCTCAGATAGTTTAGACCATCTGGATGTGGTGACAGGAGATCTGACCAATTTCTCTACATAGAGCTTTCTCTGGTGCAAGATTCACCCCCCTTGGCTTAAGACCTGTGCCATCTTGCTGGGAACTCAAATCCTCTTGGCACTGCCCATTCTCTCAGTCCTGCCAGAAGAAGTTGAATTGTCATATGTCACATATTGCAGGGCTTTTGGGGCCCACTTAGGTTTAATAATAAAGAGCCAGAAACATCTGTATGTTATAGGACTGTTGGCCTGTTGGCTGGGCCAGCCTCATGGATTTCTCTGCTCTAACCTCCTTGCTCTGCTCCCGTTCCCTTCTATCTCTCTTTAGCAACAAGCACTTTATCACTCAAATGCCTCAATTCTTTCTCTAACAAAAAGGTATTAACATATTGGGAAAGATTCCTCCCTCATGGCAGCTTTTCTTTCTTTTTGTGCAGGTGAGGAAGTGACAAACATTTACTAGTCTTACTAGCCTGGTGTTGCTGGTACAGCAATTAGCAATTGAGAATACAGGGATATGCCTTCATAGACAGTTGATACAATATAAATGGGGGTGGGTTATTCCAACATCTCCACTTTTTAGTTCAAGAAATGGCTTTCTCTCTAACATCAGTGAGCTATATACAATGAAAACAATTGTGAGAACTGTTTGGGTAAGAATTTTATCCACACTGTCCAGTCCATTTGTATTTGGCAACTTTGGAGAAAGGGCTCTATCTTGTTGAGTCCAAAGTTTTGTAGAGGGTTTGTGTTAAATGAGGACAATGAGAAGTCCCTTTTAAATTAAACTTCGAAGGCAACCAAAGGAGATTTAAGATCTTGAGCTTGTGACTATGATATTATCAGAACCCCATTGATTAATGCTAAAGCTCTAAACCTTTAAAGTCTATCACTAGTTTAGTCTTCAAACCCATCAGAGACCTGAGAAGAATACATTTCACCTGAGTAAATAGGAAGTGCAGAGTAAGCAGCTTCAAAATCTAATAAAAATGACAGAGACTTATTGGCTACCTGGACAGTCACTAAAGTTCCTCTGTGTCAGTGAGGGCACTCCATATTCAGTCACCAGGTCCAGAAGACATGACAGACCTTTTTTTTGGTGAAGCAGGAACTTGTTGGGACTGTCCTACCTTGTCTAGTCAAAGTGGAGCATTCAACTCCCCAGTGTCCTGCTTGTCCCCAGTTTGGACAGTGTGCTGTCAGCAGTTGAGGTAAAGGGTAGTTTATAGCTCAGTATCCAGCATTGTCACATTTGAAGCAAGCTCCAGGCGGAGGTTCTTTTGTGTCCATCATCTTCTTTGAAGAAGATTAGGGTTGCTGCCAGGAGCTTATGTATCTATCACAAAAAAACCTCTTTATTAAACATGTTAAATGCTATATTCTGTAGATCTCTGAAGTGTTTGAAGATCACTTTCATGTATGTGTGTGTATATATATATATATATATATATATATATATATATATGTATATATATATATAAAATCTTCATGATTGTTCAGCTTGGTTGTATTTGGCAGTTTTAAGATTAAGTATTTTTGAATTTAAAGTTCTGTAAAATGTTTATGTCAGTCTCCTATGAACTAAGCAATTTGAATGTCCTGAGTAGTCTGTAGTCTGAAGCTGAACTTTGGTGGTGTTTGTCAGCTTGGTGGCAGTCCTGGCTAAGAGGAACAAAGCAGTGAACCCAAAGGTGTCTATCATTTGTGTAAAACCTGGCAGCAGGAGAGGCATGGTACAGTTTTGCCCAGTGGTTAGCATTATCACAAACTGGGTAGATTCATTGTTGTAGGACCCCATCATCTTGAAGACCACAAAGGTTACTGTTAGAATTGGTAGAAACATAAATATTTTAAATGCTGTATTCAGGAGATCTCAGAAAGGGTTAAGAACCTCAGTCTACTGAGTACATCTGAGGTACACAAACCTTGTTTCGAGTTACCTGCTTCAGACTCAAACCTGAAAACACATACAGGAAGTTGATAAAGCTTATTTCTAGAATTAATTAGTATTCTGAATGACTACTAGTATCACAAGAGAATATATATATATATATATATATGTACATATGTATATATATAAATAAAATTTTACAGATTTTGAGATAACATTTATACTTTAAGAAAAGTTTTAAAGAGTCAAATGAAAACTAAAAGATTATGAGATTAGTGGCAATAGAATAGTGCTCTGGTCCATACCCCACATTTGGGGCCAGATGACCTGACCCACACTGCCCCATGTTTGGGGGCCAGGTGCTCTGGTCCGTGGTCAGTCAACAGGGTCTAGCAGGAGAGTGGGGATGGAGGGGCAAGAGACATGAAGAATTGAGACAAGACAAAGAGTCTGTTCAAGTCCTGTTTATTGAAAGAAAAATCCTGGGTATATATAAGCACAAGCGGGGGAACACAGCTGAAGACACTTTACCACATGTGCCTTGTAGCTGTGGACACTAAACAACAGAGCAAGATACGTGAGAAAAACAAGATGTTATCAGAGTGTGCTCAGCTGTTGTAGGCTGTTGAAAACAAGTCTCTTGTCAGGGTATATGGCCTGAGATGGCTGCAAAGATAATAGCCACTTCCTGCTACGACTTTGGCTCCCAACAGAATAGTCCCTTATTTTTTGTTTTCCTCTGTCCCATGCCTGGTGGTTCTTTGATGTGAGACAGAGATTTTGGATTTATCTTTAACAGGCATGAGTAGGTTTAGAGAAGGAGAAAGTCATGCTCTAACCTTCAAAGCCTGCTTTAATTTCATTTGAATTGGGACCACATAAAGACGATTTGTCTTCGTGTAACTCTAACCAAGCAATTGAAAGATCTGTATGATGAGAACTTCAAATCCCTGAAGAGAGAAATCAAAGATCACAGAAGACGGAAAGATCTCCCATGCTCACTGACCAGTAGGATTAACATAGTAAAAATGGCCATTTTACCAAAAGCAATCTACTGATTTAATGTAATCCCAACAAAATTCCAACACAGTTTTTTTTTTTAACGTGGAAAAAGCAATTCTCAAATTCGTATGGAAAAACAAAGAGACCCCAGGATAGTGAAAACAATTCTTAACAATAAAAGAACTTCTGGAGGAAATCACCATCTCTGACCTCAAGATGTACTACAGAGCAATAGTAATAAAAACTGCATGGTATTGGTATAGAGACAGACAGGTTGATAGTAGAATAGAATTAAAGATCCAGAATTAAACCCACACACCTATGGACAGTTGATCTTTGATAAAGAAGCCAAAATCATACAGTGGAAAAAGAAAAGCATCTTCAACAAATGCTGCTGGTCTAACAGGTGGTCTGCATGTAGAAGAACGCAAATTGATCCATATTAATTACCTGGTACAAAGCTCAAATCCAAGTGGATCAAGGATCTCAACATAAAACCCAGATACACTGAATCTCACAGAAGAGAAAATGGGAAGTAACCTTGAATGCACTGGCACAGGGGAAAATTTCCTGAACAGAGCACCAGTAGCCCAGGCTCTAAGATCAACAATTGACAGATGAACCTCATAAAATTGAAAATCTTCTGTAAGGCAAAAGACATGGTTAATAGGACAAAAGGGCAACCTAAAGATTGGGAAAAGATCTTTACTGACCCTACATCTTATCAATGGCTAATATCCAAACTATATAAAGAACTCAACAAGTTAAACTCCAGAAAAACCCAAAGGAACAAAAAACATCACACACACACACACACACACACACACACACACACCAAAACTAAAAAACAAAACAAAACAAAAACCCAAATAACCCAATTGAAAAAATGGAGTACAAAGCTAAACAGAGAGGTCTCAAGAACTTGACCTAAGGTTTAACTCAAGTTAACTAATAGGCTGGTACCTAGCTCCAGTTTCCAGGCTACCCCTCAACAAGATCTGCTTCTGACAGCAGTCTCCAGGTTATTCTCCAACAAATCTGCACCTCCAGGTTACAAGCCTGCCCCTGCCTAACAACTACCCATCAGGAGGAAAGCAGAAGTTAAGCTTATGGTTTGGCTCCCAGCACCAACCAATTATGTTAAAGGCCACAGTAGCCCCCAGCTAGATGCTTGCCAGACTAGAAATGCCCATTACTTGCCATTTCCTATAAAACTTTGTCCCAATGAGTGTTTGGGGCTTTTCTCTGTTGAAACTGTCCTATGGGTCAGCAGTGAGTTAAACCCAAGCTCAGCTTGTGAATAAAGACCCTAGTGTGATTGTGTTGTGTTGGCTCCTGATTGGTCTTATGGGGTTCACGAACGCTTCCTGGTACTACATAGTCATCATGGAAATGCAAATTAACGACCCTGAGAGTCCACCTTACACCAATCAGAATGGCTAAGATAAAAAACTCAAGTGACAGCACATGCTGGCAAGGATGTGGAAAAAGAGGAACACTCCTTTATTGCTGGTAGGATTGCAAATTGGTACAACCACTTTGGAAATCAATCTGGTTTCTCAGAAAATTGGAAGTAGTTCTACCAAAAGACTCAACTGTACCAATCCTGGGCATATACCCAAAATATGTTCCAGCATACCACAAGGACACATGTTCATAGTAGCCTTATTCATAATAGCCAGAAGCTGGAAAAAACCCTTCGACTGAAGAATGGATACAGAAAATGTGGTTCATTTACACAATGGAGTATTATTCAGCTATTAAAGATGAGGACATCTCTGGGCAGTGGTGGTGCACACCTTTAATCCCAGCACTTGGGAGGCAGAGGCATGTTGATTTCTGAATTCAAGGCCAGCCTGGTCTACTGAATGAATTCCAGGACAGCCAGGGCTATTACAGAGAAACCCTGTCTCAGAAAACAAACAAACAAACAAACAAACACCCCCAAAAAACAACCTACCAACCAACCAACCAAACAAACAAACCCCAACAACAACAACAACAACAACAACAAAATGACAACAACAACAACAACAACAACAAAAACAAAACAATGAGGACATGGTGAATTTTGCACATAAGTGGATGGAACTAGAAAACATAATCCTGAGTGAGGCAACCCAGACCCATGCATGGTATGTACTTACTGATAAGTGGATATTAGCCAAAAAGTACAGAATACACAAGATACAACTCACAGTCTGTATAACAAGAAAGAAGGCCTAAGTGAGGATACTTTAATTCCATTTAAAAGGGGGGGACAAAATAATCACAGGAGGCAGAGGGAGGGAGGTATCTGCATGGGAGAAGGGAGTGGGAGAAGAAAGGAAGCAAGATCAGGTATGGGAGAGACAGGAGAGAAGCCTAGAGGGCCAGGAGAATGAATGGAAATATGCAGCTGTAGGGGTGGCAGGGTGAAGGGAACCTCTAGAAAATCCCAGAGACTTGGAATGTGAAAGGCTCCCATGACTCAATGGGGATGCCTAACAGTGGGGAGATGGAAACTGAAGAGACCATCTCCAGTAGATAAATGGGCACCCAGTGGAGAGATGGGGCTACCCACCCATCTTCAAAATTTTTGACCCAGAATTGTTCCTGTCTAAAAGGAAATTCAGGGACAAAAATGGAGCAGAGACTGAAGGAAAGGCCATCCAGTGACTGGCCCAACTTGGGATTCATCCCATGGGTGGGCACCAAATCCTGACACTGTTACTGATGCCATGTTGTGCTTGCAGACAGGAGCCTAGCATGGCTGTCCCCTGAGAGGCTCTACCAGCAGTTGACTACGACAGATGCAGATACTTTCAGCCAACTATTGGACTGAGGTCTCAGACCCCTATGGAAGAGTTAGGGGAAGGATTGAAGGAGCTGAAGGGGCTGGCACCTCCATAGGAAGAACAACAGTATCAACTAACCTGGACCACTGGGAGCTCCAAGAGGCTAAACCACCAACCAAATAGCATACATGGACTGTCTGTGGCTCTTGGCATATATGCAGCAGAGGATTGTATCGTCCGGCCTCAGTGGGAGAAAATGTGCCTAATCCTATAGAGACTTGATGCCCAAGAGAAGGAGGATGCTGGTATGTGTATGTGTGGGAAGGCATGAGTGGGTTGGTGGAGCACCCTCTCAGAGGCAAAGTAGAGGGAGGATGGGATGAAGAACTATGGTAGGGGGACCACATTTGGAATGTATATAAATAAAATAATTTAATAAAAGTCCAGATTTGTTTCTCGAAGAGAGAATATTTATTTTCCATATATGGAAAGCATTCAAAATAGAAGCCAACAGGAAAATGTTGGTGAACTCCCTTTTGCTTCATGAAGAGTCCTCAGTTATCAGTTAACCATGAAAATGGTATTTCTAATTAGGGCTATCATCTGGTATTGAGGTGTGGCCTGTTGCTATGTATTATAATGATAAATTCTGTACCTGAAGGTCTAGGCCTAGGAGTGACTTCTCATGTTTACAAGCTTTTGTTGTGCAATCCTTGATCTTTGATTTAAAACTATTGGTTAAATAAAATTGGCTGCGTCCAATTACTGGAGGGATTAAAGGTGAGTTTGGAGTGACCTGGTTGGAGGAGGAGAGACTAAGAGGAGAGAGAAAAAGAAAAAGGTGAAGAAGAAGAAGAAGAAGAAGAAGAAGAAGAAGAAGAAGAAGAAGAAGAAGAAGAAGAAGAAGAAGAAGAAGAAGAGAAGAAGAAGAAGAAGAAAAGAAGAAGAAGAAAGAAGAAAGAAGAAAGAAGAAGAAGAGAAGGAGGAGGAGGAGGAGGAGGAGGAGGAGGAGGAGAAGGAGAAGGAGAAGGAGAAGGAAGAAGAAGAAGAAGAAGAAGAAGAAGAAGAAGAAGAAGAAGAAGAAGAAGAAGAAGAAGAGAAGAAGAAGAAGAAGAAAAGAAGAAGAAAAGAAGAAGAAAAAGAAGAAGAAGAAGAAGAAGAAGAAGAAGAAGAAGAAGAAGAAGAAGAAGAAGAAGAAGAAGAAGAAGAAAGAAGAAGAAGAGAGAAGAAGAAAGAAAAAGAGAGAAAGCAAGCAAGCAAGCAAGCAAGCCATCCATCATGAGGGGAGATGAATGAGGAGTACATGGCCAGGAGAGATAGCAAGTATCCAGGGTACACCACTGAGGAGGTAGCCAGGCCAACAGTTAGATGAATAGATTAGGGGTTACCCTCCAGTAATTGTCAAAGTCAAATAAAATAACCATAGTTTGAGTCTCACTTATTTGTATGCTAGTTGAGGATAAGCTTAAATTGATTATACTACAGTCTGGCTCAATATTGGTCAGGGTTGCATGCACAGAGGTGAGCTTACCGGCAGTCACAAAAGCTGCCCTTTGTTCCTGTTCCCACTGGAAATTAGCTGCCTTTATAGGAATTCTGTATAGGGTTTTTATAATAACCTGTAAATACAGTATGTTATTTCTCTAATGTGCAAATGTAGGCTTAGATTCTTCAAAACCTACATTAGTAAGTGTACTTAAATGCTCTAACTTCCCTTCCAGCCCACCACCCACCAGAGGTAGTGGGAAGGAAAGGTTAATAGGGCAAAGGGGATGTGGGCCTGGCTAGAAATAGTTCTTTGGAGAAAATCTAATCTGTGTTGTCAGGATAGTAGCAGTTTTCTTTTTCACCAATATTAAGCAAATTTAGAGTTAACAAAGCATTATTTAGTCTGTCCCTGGGGGTTCTTACTCTCCCTTTTTGTTTAATAAGCATCTTTTGAGATATGATTGGATCTTTCTATAACTGCTTTTCTTGTGGGATTATGTGGTATACCAGTAACATGCTTTATATTATAATATGCAAAAAATTGATTCATCTTATTGGATACATATGCAGGAGCATTGTCAGTTTTAATTTGTTCAGGTATCCCCATAATTGCCATTACTTCCAATAAATGTATAATTTCACAATCTGCTTTTTTAGAACTTAAAGCAGTTGCCCATTGAAACCCTGAGCATGTGAATGGTATGATGGATATATCTTTGTTTTCCAAATTCTGAAAAATGGAAAACATCCATCTGCCAGGTGTCATTTCTTTTGTTACTCCTAGGGTTACTTCTAGCAGGTAACAGAATTTGGTTGTATAGAGAACATGTAGGACATTTTTGTTAAAAAAAAAATATTTCTTTGGCTGTTGCCAAGTGATGGAAATTATTTTTTAAACCTTTCACATTAATATGATATTTCTTATGAAATTTGGAGGCTTCTAACACATTTCCTATAAGTATCCATCCTTCTCCACACATACAGCTGGAGCCATGGATCCCTTCATGTGTGTTCTCAGGCTGGCTGTTTAGACCTTGGGAGTTCTGGTTGATTGGTATTGTCATTCTCCCTATAGGACTGTCTTTTCGCCACTGGATGGTTTTAGTTCCTTTGTGATCATAGGTCAAGTGATCATAGGTGTGTGGGTTCATTTTTGGATCTTCAATTCTATTTCACTGATCTTCCTGACTGTCTCTGTACCAATACTATGCAGTTTAAAATCACTATTGCTTTGTAGTACAGCTTGAGATCAGGGATGGTGTTTCCCCCAGCAGTTCTTTTATTGTTGAGAATAGTTTTCACTATCCTGGTTTTTTTGTTATTCCAAGTGAATTTGAAAATTGCTCTTTCTAACTCCATGAAGAGTTGAGTTGGGTGATGGGGATTGTATTAAATCTGTAGATTGCTTTTGGCAAGATGGCCATTTTCCTATATTAATCCTGCCAATCCAGGAGCATGGGAGATCTTTCCATCTTCTGAGATCTTCTTAGATTTCTTTCTTCAGGGATTTGAAGTTCTTGTCCTATAGATCTTTCACTTTTTTGGTTAGATTCACACCAAGGTATTATATATTATTTGTGACTATTGTGAAGGGTGTTGTTTTCCTAATTTCTCTCTCAGCCTGTTTATCCTTTGAGGATACTGATATGTTTGAGTTAATTTTATATCCAGCCACTTTGCTGAAGTTGTTTATCAGGTTTAGGAGTTCTCAGGTGAAAGTTTTGGGGTCACTTAAGTATACTATCATATCATCTGCAAATAGTGATATTTTGACTTCTTCCTTTCCTATTTGTATCCCTTTGACCTCCTTTTGTTGTCTAATTGCTTTGGCTAGGACTTCCAGTACTATATTGAGTAAGTAGGGAGAGCGTGGGCAGCCTTGTCTAGTCCCTGATCTTAGTGGGATTGTTTCCAGTTTCTCTCCATTTAGTTTGATGTTGGCTACTGGTTTGCTGTATATTGCTTTTATGTTTAGGTATGGGCCTTGAATTCCTGTTCTTTCTAAGACTTTTACCATGAAGAGATGTTAAATTTTGTCAAATGCTTTCTCAGCATCTGGTGAGATAATCATGTATTTTTTTCTTTGAATTTGTTTATATAGTGGATTACGTTGATAGATTTCTGTATATTGAAGCATCCCTGCATTTCTGGGATAAAGCCTACTTGATTATGATGGATGATTGCTTTAATGTGTTCTTGGATTCAGTTTGTGAGAATTTTATTGAGTATTTTTGCATCGATATTTACAAGGGAGATTGGTCTGAAGTTCTCTTTCTTTGTTGGGTCTTTGTATGGCTTAGTTATGAGTGTAATTGTGGTTTCATAGACCAAATTGGGTAGTGTTTTTTCTGTTTCTATTTTGTGAAATAGTTTATGGAGAATTGGTATTAGGTGTTCTTGGAAAGTCTGATTTAATTCTGCACTAAAACCATCTTGCCCTGGGCTTTTTTTTGTAGGGAGACTTTTAATGACTGCTGCTATTTCTTTAGGGTTTATGGGACTGTTTAGATGGTTTAATCACTCCGGATATAACTTTGGTACCTGATATCTGTCTAGAAATTGTTCATTTCATCCAGATTTTCAAATTTTGTTGAATATAGGCTTTTGTAGTAGGATCTGATGATTTTTAAAATTTTCTTCAGTTTCTGTTGTTATGTCTCCCTTTTCAGTTCTTGGGTGTATTTGCTTCTTTTTGTTCTAGAGCTTTCAGGTGTCTGTCAAGCTGCTAGTGTATGCTCTCTTCAGTTTCTTTTTGTAGGCAGAGCTATGAGTTTTCCTCTTAGAACTGCTTTCACTGTGTCCCACCAGTTTTGGTATGATGTGTCTTCATTTTTATTAAATTCTAAAAAGTCTTTAATTGATTTCTTTAGTTTTTCCCCGACCAAGTTATCATTGAGTGGAGTGTTGTCCATTTTCCATATGTATGTGGGCTTTTCATTGATTTTGTCATTATTCAAGACCAGCCTTAGTCCATGGTGATCTGATAGGATGCATGGAGTTATTTCAGTTTTCTCATATCTGTTGAGGCTTGTTTTGTGACCAATTATATGGTCAGTTTTGGAGAAGGTACCATGATGTGCTGAGAAGAAGGTATAGTCTTTTGTTTTTGGATGAAATGTTCTATTGATATCTGCTAAATCCATTTGGTTCGTAACTTCTCTTAGTTTCACTGTGTCTCTGTTTAGTTTCTGTTTTCATAATCTGCCCATTGATGAGAGTGGGGTATTGAAGTCTCCCACTATTATTGTGTGATGCACAATGTATGCTTTGAGCTTTAGTAAATTTCTTTTATGAATGTGGGTGCCCTTGCATTTGGAGCATAGATATTCAGAATTGAGATTTCATCTTGGTTGATTTTTCCTTTGATGAGTATAACATTTTATTTCTTATCTTTTAAAATAACTTTTGGTTGAAAGTCAATTTTATTCTATAATAGAATGGCTACTTCAGCTTGTTTCTTGGGACCATTTGCTTGGAAATTTCCCAGCCTTTTACTCTGAGGTAGTGTTTGTCTTTGTCACTGAGGTGCATTTCCTGTATGCAGCAAAATGCTGGGTCCTGTTTACTTATCCAGTCTGTTAGTCTATGTCTTTTTATTGGGGAATTGAGTCCACTGATGTTAAGAGATATTAAGGAAAAGTGATTGTTACTGCCTGTCATTTTTGTTATTAGAGGTGGAGTTATGTTTGTGTAGCTATCTTCTTTTGAAGTTGTTGGAAGAAGATTACTTTCTTGCTTTTTCTAGGGTATAATTTCCCTCCTTGTGTTGGATTTTTTCCTCTATTAGCCTTTGTAGTGCTGGATTTGTAGAAAGATATTATATAAATTTGGTTTTGTCATGGAATAGCTGTTTTCTCCATCTATGTTAATTGAGAGTTTTGCTGGGTTTAGTAGTCTGGGCTGGCATTTGAGTTCTCTTAGAGTCTGTATGACATCTGTCCAGGATCTTCTGGCTTTTATAGTCTCTGGTGAGAAGTCTGGTGTAATTCTGATAGGTCTGCCTTTATAAGTTACATGACCTTTTCCTCTTACTGCTTTTAATATTCTTTCTTTGTTTTGTTCATTTTGTGTTTTGATTATTATGTGCTGGGAGGAATTTCTTTTCTGATCTAGTCTATTTGGAGTTCTGTAGGCTTCTTGTATGTTCATAGGCATCTCTTTAAGTTAGGGAAGTTTTCTTCTATGATTCTGTTCAAGATATTTACTGGCTCTTTAAGTTGGGAATCTTTGCTCTCTTCTATATCTCCTATCCTTCTCATTGTGTCCTGGATTTTCTCGATGTTTTGGGTTAGGAGTTTTTTGCCTTTTGCCTTTTCGTCAATTTTTTATATGGTACCTTCTGCACCTTAGATTCTCTCTTCTATCTCTAGTATTCTGTTGGTGATGCTTGCATCTATGACTCCTTTTTTTGTTGTTTTTTGAGACAGAGTTTTTTCTGTGTAGTCCTGGCTGTCCTGGAACTCACTCTGTAGACCAGGCTGGCCTCGAACTCAGAAATCTGCCTGCCTCTGTCTCCCAAGTGCTGGGATTAAAGGCGTGAGCCACCACCGCCCAGCGCATCTATGACTCCTGATCTCTTTCCTAAGTTTTCTATCTCCTGTGTAGTTTCCCTTTGTAATATTTTTTGTTTCTATTTCCACTTTTATGTCCTAGATAGTTTTGTTCAATTCATTCACCTGTTTTGTTCTGTTTTCTTGCAATTCTTTAAGGGATTTTTGTGTTTCCTCTTTAAGGGCTTCTACCTGCTTATCTGTGTTCTCCTGTATTTCTTTGAGGGAGTTATTTATGTCCTTCTTAAAGTCCTCTATCAACATGAGAAGTGATTTTAAATCTTTATCTCCCTTTTCCGGTGTCATGAGGTATTCAGGACTTGCTATAGTGAGAGAACTGGGTTCTGATGATGCCAAGTAACCCTGGTTTCTGTTGCTTATGTTCTTGCACTTGCCTTTTGCCATCTGGTTATCTCTAGTGCTACCTGCACTTACTATCTTCGACTGGAGCCTATCTCTCCTGTTATCTTGGTTGTGTCAGAACTCCTCAGAGTCCAGACTTCTCTGTGATCCTGTGATCCTGAGATCCTGGGTATAAGAGCTCCTGAGAGTCAGGCTGCTTCTGGGATCCTGAAATCTTGGTGTGACCAAGCTCCTGAGACCCTGTGATCCTATAATTCTATGTTCCTGGGTGTGTTAGGGCTCTTGGGAGTCCAGCCTCTTCTGGGGATTCTGGGATTGGGTGCAGAGCTGGTGCCCTAGGTCTGCTCAGGGCACTGGCACAGACCAGAAGGAGCCCATACCACTTGTTGGGAGGGCGTTCCTGGGTCCCCTCGGTTCCCAGTTACTTCTTGTTTGGGAGGGGTGTCACAGCCACCTCACCTAAGATCATGGGCTTGTTAGAGATCCTGGGAGTCCAGCCTGCTCGGGGGGTTATGGGATTGAGTGCAGAGCTGGCACCCTATGTCTGCTTAAGGCACTAGCGTAGACTGGAAAGGGTGAGGGTTTACCAAATGCTCTGAGTGCAGTGGATCCTCTAGGATGGGTCAGAATATGGTGTCTTCATGGGAGCAGACCAGCTAGGAGTCTGCCCCAGCAGAAAGGATCAGGTGGAAGGAGCAGATTATGTATTTTTTCAGTTCAAAATTCTGTAAAATGTTTGTGTCAGTCTATGAACTCAGCAATTTCAATGTCCTGAGAAATCTGTAGTCCAAAGCTGATGGGTGGTGTTTGTCATCTTAGTGGCAATGCTTGATAGGTAGAACATAGTAGTGAACCCAAAGGTACCCCCTGTTGGCACAGAAACTGGCAGCAGAAGAGGCATGGGGCAGTTTAGCCCAGTGCTTAGTGTTACCACAACCCTGTTGTTTCAGGACCCCATCATATTCTGGGAGACATAAAAGGTTTTTGTTAGTAATGGTAGAACTTTAATATTTTAAATGCCATATTCTGCAGATCTCAGAAAGGTTTGAGGACCACAATCTATTAAGTATACCCAAGTATATAAATACCCAATCTATTAAGTATACCCAAGTATATAAATTCTGATCCTAGTCGCCTGCTTGAAATAATCCTATCAGATTATTTCAACAATCCTGCATCCTATCAGATCATCATGGCCTAAGGCTGGTCTTCAATAACAGCAAAATAACAGAAACCCCACATATACATGGAAACTGAACAACTCTCTACTCAATGATAAATTGGTCGGGGAAGAAATAAAGAAAGAAATAAAAGACTTTTTAGAATATAATGAAAATCTTGAAACATCATACCCAAACTTATGGGATACAACAAAAGCAGTGCTACGAGGAAAATTCATAGCACTAAGTGTTCTGGTAAAGAAACTGGAGAGGCCTTCCACCCCTCTCCCGGATCTGAGGCCTGCCACAGACCCCCATATGCTCTGCTCCTGTGTGAACACCAGATCCTGAGACATCCTAGAGGATCCACTAAACCCAGAGTGGCAGAGGTACCACTGAACCCAGAGTGGCAGAGGAACAACTGAACTCAGAGCAACAGACAGCATATCCCGAGACATCCTAGAGGAGCCACTGCACTGAAAGCAGTGGACACCTTATCCTGAGACATCCTAGAGGAAACACTGCACCCAGAACAGCAGACACCTAGCTGGTCTGCTACCTTGGAGACACCATATCCTGAGACATCCTAGAGGAACAACTGTACTCAGAGCAGCTGGAGCTCAGGATTAAAAGATCACAGAGACATCTGGACCCTGAGGAGATTAGATACAAGCAAGATAACTGGAAAGGCAGGCTCCAGTCAGAGACAGTGAGTACAGGTAGCACTAGAGTTAACCAGATGGCAAAAGGCAAGCATAAGAACGTAAGCAACAGACTCCAAAGTTACATGGCATCATCAGAACCCAGTTCCCCCATCATAGAAAGCCCTGAACACCCCATCACACCGGAAAAGCAGGATTCAGAATTAAAATCACTTCTCATGCCAATGATAAAGGACTTTAGAAAGGACATAAATAACACTCTCAAAGAATTTAAGGAGAACACAGGTAGACAGGTAGAAGCCCTTAAAGAGGAAACACAAAAATCCTTTAAAGAATTGCAAGAAAACACAACCAAACAGGTGAAGGAATTAAACAAAACCATCTAAGATCTAAAAATGGAAGTAGAAACAATAAAGAAATCACAAAGGGAGACTACCCTGGAGATAGAAAACCTAGGAATGAGATCAGGAGTCATAGACACAAGTATCACCAATAGAATACAAGAGATAGAAAAGAGAATCTCATGTGCAGAAGATACCATGGAAAACATTGACACAACTGTCAAAGAAAATGCAAAATACAAAAAGCTACTAACCCAAAAACATCCAGGAAATCCAAGACACAATGAGAAGGCCAAACCTAAGGATAATAGGTATAGATGAGGGTGAAGACTCCCAACTTAAAGGGCCAATAAATATCTTCAAAAAATTATAGAGGAAAACTTTCCTAACCTACAGAAAGAGATGTCCATAAATATACAAGGAGCCTACAGAACTCCAAATAGTCTAGACCAGAAAAGAAATACCTCCCACAACATAATAATCAAAACACCAAGTGCAAAAACAAAACAAAACAAAACAAAACAAAACAAAACAAAACAAAACAAAGAAAGAATACTAAATGCAGTAAGGAAAAAAGGTAAAGTAACATATAAAGGCAGACCTATAAGAATTACACCAGACTTCTCACCAGAGACTATAAAAGCCAGAAGATCCTGGGCTGATATCATACAGACCCTAAAAGAACACAAATGCCAGCCCAGACTACTATACCCAGCAAAACTCTCAATCAATATTGTTGGAGAAACCAAGATATTCCATGACAAAACCAAATTTACACAATATCTTACCACAAATCCACCATTTCAAAGGATAATTGGTGGAAAACTACAACACAAGAGGGAAACTACAACCTAAAAAAGCAAGAAAGTAATCTTCCAACAACCCCAAAAGAAGATAGCTACACAAACATAATTCCACCTCCAATAACAAATATAACAGGAAGCAACATTCATTTTTCCTTAGTATCTCTTAACATCAATGGACTCAATACTCCAATAAAAAGACATAGACTATCAGACTGGATACATAAACATGACCCAGCATTTTGCTGCATACAGGAAACACACATCTGTGAAAAAGACAGACACCACCTCAGAGTAAAAGGATGAAAAACAATCTTCCAAGCAAATGGTCCCAAGAAACAAGCTGGAGTAGTGATTCTAATATGAAATAAAATCGATTTTCAACCAAAAGTAATCAAAAAAGATAAAGAAGGACACTTCATATTCATCAAAGGAAAAATGTACCAAGATGAACTCCCAATTCTGAACATCTATGCCCCAAATGCAAGGGCACCCACATACATAAAAGAAACTTTACTAAAGCTCAAGCCATACATTATACCTCACACAATAATAGTGGGAGATTTCAACACCCCACTCTCAGCAATGGACAGATCATGGAAACAAAAACTAAACCAAGACACAATGAAACTAACAGAAGTTATGAACCAATTGGACTTAACTGATATCTATAGAACATTTCATCCTAAAACAAAAGAATATATATATTTCTCAGCACCTCATGGTACTTTCTCCAAAATAGACCATATAATTGGTCACAAAACAGGCCTCAACAGATACAAAAAGATTGAAATAATCCCTTGTACCCTATCAGACCACCATGGACTAAGGTTGGTCTTTAATAATGACAAAAACAACGGAAAGCCCACATAGATGTGGAAACTGAACAATGCTCTACTCAATGATAACTTCATCAAGGAAGAAATAATGAAAGAAATTAAAGACTTTTTAGTATTTAATGAAAATAAGAACACATCATACCAAAACTCTTGGGACTCCATGAAAGCAGTACTAAGAGGAAAAGTCATAGCTCTAAGTGCCTACAAAGAAACTGGAAAGAGCATACACTAACAACTTGACAGCACACCTGAAAGCATTAGAACAAAAAGAAGCTAATATACCCAAGAGGAGTAGATGGCAGGAAATAATCAAACTCAGAGCTGAAATCAACCAAGTTGAAACAGAAAGAACTATACAAAATATCAACAAAACCAGGAGCTGGTTCTTTGAGAAAATCAACAAGATATATAAACCCTTAGCCAGACTAACCAGAAGGCACAGAGACAGTATCCAGATTAATAAAATCAGAACTGAAAAGGAAGACATAACAACAGAAACTGAGAAAATTAAAAAAATCATCAGTTCCTACTACAAAGGCCTATACTCAACAAAATCTGAAAATCTGTATGAAATGGACAATTTTCTAGATAGATACCAAGTGTCAAAATTAAAACAGGAGCAGATAAACCATCTAAACAGACCCATAACCCCTAAAGAAATAGAACCAGTCATTAAAAGTCTCCCCACCAAAAAAAGTCCGGGACCAGATGGGTTTAGTGCAGAATTTTATCAGACTTTCCAGGAAGACCTAATACCAATTCTCTTCAAACTATTCCACAGAATAGAAACAGAAGGAACACTACCCAATTCATTCTATGAAGCTACAATTACGCTCACACCTAAACCTCACAAAGATCCAACAAAGAAAGAGAACTACAGATCAATCTCTCTTATGAGTATTGATGCAAAAATACTCAATAAAATTCTTGCAAACTGGATCCAAGAACACATCAAAGCAATCATTCATCATGATCAAGTAGGCTTTATCCCAGGAATGCAGGGATGGTTCAATATTTAGGAATTCCATCTATGTAATCCACTACATAAATAAACTCAAAGAAAAAAATACATGATCATCTTACCAGATGCTGAGAAAGCATTTGACAAAATTCAACATCTCTTCATGGTAAAAGTCTTGGGAAGATCAGGAATTCAAGGCCCATATCTAAACACAGTTAAAGCAATATACAGCAAGCCAGTAGCCAACATCAAACTAAATGGAGAGAAACTTGAAGCAATCCCACTAAGATCAGGGACTAGACAAGACTAGACTGCCCACTCTCACTCTACCTATTCAATATAGTACTGGAAGTCCTAGCCAGAGCAATTAGACAACAAAAGGAGGTCCAAGGGATACAAATAGGAAAGGAAGAAGTCAAAATTTCAATATTTGCAGATGATATGATAGTATACTTAAGTGACCCTAAAACTTCCACCAGAGAACTCCTAAACCTGATAAACAACTTCAGCAAAGTGGCTGGATATAAAATCAACTCAAAAAAATTGGTAGCCTTCCTCTATTCAAAGGATAAACTGGCTGAGAAAAAAATTAGAAAAACAACATCCTTCACAATAGTCACAAATAATATAAAATACCTTGGAGTGAATCTAACCAAGCAAGTAAAAGATCTATAGGACAAGAACCTCAAGTCTCTGAAGAAAGAAATAGAAGATCTCAGAAGATGGAAAGATCTCCCATGCTCCTGGATTGGCAGGATTAATTTAGTAAAAATGACCATCTTGCCAAAAGCAATCTACAGGTTCAATGCAATCCCCATCAAAATTCCAAATCAATTCTTCAGAGAGATAGAAAGAACAATTTGCAAATTCATTTGGAATAATAAAAAACCTAGGATAGCGAGAACTATTCTCAACAATAAAAGAACTTCTGGAGGAATCACCATCCCTGACCTCAAACTGTACTACAGAGCAATAGTGATAAAAACTGCATGGTATTGGTACAGAGACAGGCAGGAAGATCAATGGAATAGAATTGAAGATCCAGAAATGAACCCACACACCTATGATCACTTGATCTTTGACAAAGGAGCTAAAACCATTCAGTGGAAAAAGGACAGCATTTTCAGCAAATGGTGCTGGTTCAACTGCAGGTCAGCATGTAGAAGGATGCAAATCAATCCATTCTTATCTCCTTGTACAAAGCTCAAGTCCAAGTGAATAAAGGACCTTCACATAAAACCAGATACACTGCAACTAATAGAAGAGAAGGTGGGGAAGACCCTTGAATACCTAGGCACAGGGGAAAAGTTCCTGAACAGAACACCAATGGCTTATGCTCTAAGATCAAGAACTGACAAATGGGACCTCATAAAATTGCAAAGCTTCTGTAAGGCAAAGGACACTTTCAATAAGACAAAATGGCAACCAACAGATTGGGAAAAGATCTTTACCAATCCTACATCTGATAGAGGGCTAATATCCAAGATATACAAAGAACTCAAGAAATTATACTCCAGACAACCAAATAACCCTATTAAAAATGGGGTACAGAGCAAAACAAAGAATTCTTGACTGAGGAAACTTGAATGGCTGAGAAGCATCTTAAGCAATGCTCAACATCCTTAGTCATCAGGGAAATGCAAATCAAAACAACCCTGAAATACTACCTCACACAATTCAGAATGGCTAAGATCAAAAACTCAGGTGATAGTAGATTCTCGAGAGGATGTGGAGAAAGAGGAACACTTCTCCATTGTTGGTGGGGTTGCAAGCTGGTACAACCACTCTGGAAATCAGTCTGGTGGTTCCTCAGAAAACTGGACATAGCATTACCCGAGGATCCAGCTATACCACTCCTGGGCATATACCCAGAAGATGCTCCAACATATAACAAGGACATATGCTCCATTGTGTTCATAGCAGCCTTATTTATTTATTTATTTATTTATTTATTTATTTATTGGTTTTTTGAGACAGGGTTTCTCTGTATAGCCCTGGCTGTCCTGGAACTCACTCTGAGCAGCCTTATTTATAATAGCCAGAAGCTGGAAAGTACCCAGATGTCAAGCTGGAAAGTACCCAGATGTCCTTCAACAGAGGAATGGATAAAAAAATGTGGTAATTTACACAATGGAGTATTACTCAGCTATTAAAAATAATGAATTCAAGTAATTCTAAGGTAAATGAATGGAACTAGAAAATATCATCCTGAGTGAGGTATCCCAATCACAAAAGAACACACATGGTATTTACTCACTGATAAGCGGATGTTAGCCCAAAAGCTTGGAATAGCCAAGATTCAACTCACAGCCCACATGAAGCTCATGAAGAAGGAAGACCAAGTGTGGATGCCTCAGTCCTACTTAGAAGGAGTAACAAAAATACTCAAGGGAGCAAATATGGAAACAAAGTGTGGGACAGAAACTGAAGGAGGGGCCATCTGGAGAACATTCCACCTCGGTATCCATCCCATGTGCAGTCACCAAAGGTAGACACTGATGTGGATGTCAGGAAGTGCATGCTGACAAGAGCCTTATATAGCTGTCTCCTTAGAGGTCTGCCAGAGGGTGACACATTCAGAAGCGGATGTTCACAGCTAACCACTGATCTGATCAAGGGTTTCCCAATGGAGAAGTTAGAGAGAAGACTGAAGGAGCAGAAAGGGTTTGTGACCCCATGAGGAGAGCAACAATACCAACCAACCAGAGCTCCCCAAGGTCTAAACCACCAGCCTGGGAGCACATAGGGAGGGACCCATGACTCCATCTGTACATGAAGGAGAGGATGGCCTTGTTGGGCATAGGTGGGAGAGGAGATTCTTGGTCCCATGAAGGCTGAACACCTAGTGGGGGGTATTTGAGGGTGGGGAGGTGGGAGTCAGGGGTAGGTGGGGGCATATCCTCATAGAAGCATGAGTTGAGATAGAAGGTTTCTGGGTGGTGGGGGGAAGGGGAGTAATGGGATAAAATCTGAAATGTAAATATAATATCCAATAAAAATAAATTTAAAAAGTCTATTTTATTAGACATTAGAATGGCTACTCCAGTTTGTTTATTGGTCTGTTTCCTTGGAAAACCTTTTCCTAGCCCTTTACTCGGAGGCTGTGTCTATCTTTGTTGCTGAGTGTATTTCTTGTATTCATCAGAATGATGGCTCTTGTTTACATATTCAGTCTGCCAATGTGTGTCTTTTTATTGGAGAATTGAGTCCTTGATGTTGAGAGATATTAATGATCAGTGATTGTTTGTTCCTGTGGGTTTTTTTATGTTGGAGTTTCTCTCTCTCTCTCTCTCTCTCTCTCTCTCTCTCTCTCTCTCTCTCTCTCCCTCCTTCTTCCTCCTCTTCCTCCCTCTCCCCTCCTCCTCCTTCTTCTTTTTGTTTTGCAGTGAGATGATTAACTTCTTGTGTTTTTTTGGGTATAGTTACCCTCTTTCTGTTGGAGTTTTCCTTCTAGTATCCTCTATAGGGCTGGATTAGTAGAAAGATATATAAATTTGGTTTTATCATGGACTATCTTGGTTTCTTCATCTATGGCGATTGATAGTTTTGCTGAGTATAGTAGTGTGGGCTAGCATCTGTGATCTCTTATGGTCTACAAGACATTTATCCAGGATCTTCTGGATTTTAGATTTTCTGTTGAGAATCAGGTAACGTTATGATAGTCCTGCCTTTATATGTTACTTGGCCTTTTCTCCTTGCAGCTTTTTATGTTTTTTCTTTGTTCTGTGCATTTAGTGTTTTGATTATTATGTGGTGGGAGGATTTTCTTTTTTAGACTACTCTATCTGGTATTCCGTGAACTTCTTGTGCATTTATAGACATCTTCTTCTTTAGGTTAGGTAAGTTTTCTTGTATGATTTTGTCGATAATGTTTTCTGGACCTTTGAACTGGGAATCTTTACCCTCCTTTATTTATTTATTTATTTTTGGGGTATTATATTTACATTTCAGATTTTATCCCCTTACCCACTTCCCCCTACCACCCAGAAACCTCCTATCCCATCCCCCCTTTTCATGCTTCTATGAGGCTCTGCCCCCACCTACCTTCCACCCCTCCCCCTCCCCACCCTCACATTTCCCCCCACTCTGTGTTCATCACCCTCCTTTATTACCATTATTTTTAGGTTTGACCTTTCCTTGTATTTCAAATTTTCTGGAAGTTTTGAGTTAGAAACTTTAAAAATTTGCCATTTTCTTTGAGGGACATACAAATTTCGTCTATGGTATCGTTTACACCTGAAATTTTCTCTTCCATCTCTTGTATTCTGTTGGTGATGCTTATGTCTGTAGTTCCTGTTATTTTTCGTAGGTTTTTCATCCCCAGGTCTGCTTCCATTTGTGTTTTTTTTATTGCTTCTGTTTTCACTTTTGGGTCTCAAACAGTTTTATTCACATCCTTCAGTTGTTTGTATTTTCCTGTATTTCTTTGAGGGATCTATTTGTTTCACCACTTTAAAATTAATCATTCCATTTGTTTACATCTCAAATGATATCCCACTTCCAGGTTACCCCTCCACCAACCCCCCATCTCACATCTGCCCTCTCTTTCCTTTTTGCCTGTATGAGAGTGCCCCCATCCACCCACTCTCTCCTGCTCCACCACTCCAGCATCCTCCTACTCTGGGGCATCAAACCTCCCCAGGACCAAGGGCCTTCCCTCCCATTTCTGTCAGGCAAGGCCATCCCCTGCTACATATGTATCTGGAGCCATTGATCACTCCAGGTACACTCCTTGGTTGGTGGTCTAGTGTCTGGGACAACTGGGTAGTCAGGCCAGCCTATATTGTTCTTCTAATGGGATTGCATTTCCCCTTCACTCTTCTAGTTCTTCTGCCAGCACCCCTACCCCCAGGTTCCCTAAGTTCTGACTGATGGTTGGCTCCAAGCATCCACATCTGCATTGGTCAGTTGCTGGCTGGACTTTCACAGGAACTGCCATACTTGGTTTCTGACAGACCGTGAGTGCCTTTTGAGCATGGCAACAGTGTTGGGTTTGGTGTCTGCAGACATGATGTATCCCTAGGTGGGGCCATTCCTGGTTGGCCCTTCCTTCAATCTCTGTTGCATTTTTTTTGTTTCTGTTCTTCCTTTGGACAGGAACATTTCTGGGTTAAAAAAACTTTGAGATGGGTGGGTGGTTCCATCCTTTGGCCAGGGGCCGTGCCTATCTACTAGAGGTGGTCTCCACATGTTCTATCTTCCCCTTCCTCTCTACATTATGGCTAAATCAAACCTGTTGGGTCCTGGAAGCCTCATGTTTCTCTGGTATCTGGGACCCTCCAGTGGCTATATTTGTTTTATCTTTAAGGGCTTCTATCTGACTGTATTTTTTCTCTATTTTCTTAAGAGATTTATTTATTTATTTATTTCTTCTTTTAAGGCTTCTGCAATCTTCTTAAGATGAGATTTAAGGTCATAGACCTATTCTTTAGGTGTGTTGGGATATCCAGGGCTTGCTGTCATGGGAGAGCATGATGGGTGTATAGGGCCAGAAAGGAAATATAGAAAAATTAAAGCCATTACTGGCCCACTGTCATAATTTCTGGGGATGAGATTTGTTGTAGCAATGGAAAACACAGATTAACATTTCTCTGGCCTCAGAAACAAATCATAAAATAAAGAATGCTTCTGAGAGAAATAATAAAAGGTACCATCAAGAACAGTCACAGACTTTCTAGTTTGTCTCTAAGCAGGACATGACACATGTTGGTCTTTCAACTGTACCAGCTGCCCTATCTTTAAAGTGGTTAACTGACAATCTTGTGTGGATAGAACAATGGAGTTAAGAATCAATTTAGAAAGCTTAACATAAATCTTTATTTTTTTTACTCTCTTTATGTGCTAAAAATCCATTGTAAGACATTATCTTCTCGCTGCATAAGAATTCCTGTGGGAGAATGGGTAGAAGGCAGAATAACTAACATATAATCTAGCTTTGGATCCAAATATTCCACATGTGCATCCTGTAGTTTCTTTTCTACCAGAGCTAAATAACTTTCAGCTTCAGATGATAATTTTATTGGACTATTGACATTTTTAACACCATGTGAAGTTTCAGATAATTAGTTATTGATCCAATTATGGGCCTTAGTCAATTAATATCTCTCAGCATTTTTTAAAAAAAATGTTAAAGTTTGTAACTGTTATCTCCCAATGTATCTTTCTGTGGTCGAATTTTCTGTAGATGTATTTTATATCCTAGATAACTAGCAGAATCTCCTCTTTGTATTTTTCAGGAGCAATTTATAATCTCTAACAAGGAAAAATTCTCTTTATCAAATATATTTCCTAAGGTATGTGTATGTGAATCAGCCAGTAAGATATTCATATAATTATAGCTTTTAGGTTGAGGAAACTGCTTATGAATTATTTCAGATGGCTGCTGTACAAAATATTGGCACAAGGTAGGACTGTTAAAAATTCCTTGTGGCTATTTCTAAATAAAATATAGAAAACACCCTAACAATAAACTCCAAGCCATGAATTTGCTATAGTCCCTTAACTCACAGGCTGACCATCTCAAATCAGTTAAAAAAGTTAAAGAAGGACTGGGTCTAAGCCTTGTATTCATAAATGTGTTATACTGGTACAATGCCCATGAGAGTAACAATATTCATCTCACTTTTATATCAATAAGAAGATCGTACCAATGAAAACCTTAAAATTTGTAATCAAAGTAAATTGGTGCCGTTTAAGAATTTATATCTTCATCTTGATAATAATTATACAGATTTCTACTAATAGGTTATGGCTATGCAATAAATCCTAGCTAATCCTCTCTATTCCTACAAAACCACTACTTTTCCCTAGAAAGACAGCCCAACATTTACCACCTTAGTCCCCAAGCCCAGGGAATAGGGGTGCTGACTCTTCATTAGCTTCTTCAAGCTGATTATGGGTGTTGAGATATTAGAAGAGGAGTGGGAGGAAGAGCAAATTGATAAGCCTCTGATGCTGTGTCTTCACTGCCTCCAGATGGAATTCCTGGAACTCAGAGGTTTGAGCAGGTATGCCCAGCTTGCTTGATGAGTAGATACACCAAGGCTGATCATTCTGCAATATACAATTCTCAAAACAAATTTTAGTATCAAGATAGTTTTTTTTTTAAAGAGGGCTGACATTTTATTAAGGATGTTGGTTCTAACCACTTTTCTTTTTCCCCCCTCTTTTATTGGATATAATATTTACATTTCAAATTTGAGTGGAGTTAACAGACAACAGTCCAGATTACCGTACATGATAGTTGGTTTTCAAAACATCAGAAATCCACAGAATTGACGTGACAAACATTTCTGTATTAATGTTCATTTTGATTAGAGACCTGTCTGCTCCTGACAGCTTCCTATATTGAATTCTAAGAAGAAATTGAGCATCTTTGGAGTTACTCCAGTTGAGGTGAGACAGCCACTAGACAAGAATTGCCTCTTTCCTTCTACAGACAAATTACTGTCCAGAAAAGGACACACTTGCAGAATAGTCGACTGATTATATCTGTCTAGACAGAGTAATCAGCCCTTAATAATTATGCAGCACTAAGGTTTGTCAGATGATCCTGGGCCAGAAGGCAGAAGAACAGATGCTCCAACGTTTTGCAGTAGAGTGAGTGTCCAGGTGTTCAGAGGTCTCTATAAATTGGCTAAGTTTTAGAAGCTGTGTTTTGTGCTTCCCACAGTTATAGTTAACTCAGTCATTCTGGATTTCTGACGGGGTTGAAAACTTAGAGCCTCATAGCCAATCCTGGCTATTTACCTTGAGAGAAAAGATTTGAATGGATGGTCATCAGCTGACATTCATCCTAAAGCCAGGTTCAGAACTAAATGTTTTAGTTAGGATAGATGACAGAGGTTCTGGTTAGTCAACAAAATGATTGACTGGGTATTAGGACTATCTTGTACCTCACTGGTACAAAGTGGCATAATTATGCTCTAATTGTATTTTGAGAGAAAGTTTCATTTTAACAGGAAGGGTGATATGTAGGAGAAGCTAAGGTGGGAGGAGTACCGAGAGGAAGAGAAGGAGTAAGAAGAGGAGGAGAAGAAGGAGAGGAGAAGCTAGGTGATGAAAGAGAGAAAGAGGGGGGAGACAGGGAGGCAGATGTTCATGTATCTCCACCAGTCAAAGATAGTTGATATATCTAGGTTGGGTAGTGGGTTACACCTCTGATTGAGCAATACCAAACTTATAAAGCCTTTGATTAACATTTTTTAAAAAAAATGTATAAGTGCAAAAAGGAAAAGGGGGCATGGGATAGGGGTTTTCTAAGGGGGGGGGAATGGGGAAAGGAGATGGCATCTGAAGTGTAAATAAAATATCCAATAAAAAATGGAAAAAAATTCCTTGTGGCAAGACTTTCAATGATATCTCTTTACTAGACAATTATTATAAGTAGGTATTGAGAAAGCAAACCTTTCCCTATCATATTCATGGATAATGATTGTGCAAAAGGAATATTACTACCAAATTACTACCAAAGGTCATGGCTTAGGTAACAAAGAAGACATTGGGATTTTAGGCTGTAAAGAACCTACTGGCTGAATAATTTTATTTATAGTTCTTAAATCTGTTAACATCCTTCATTTTTATAATTTTTTTTTATAAATAACAAACACGGGGGTGTTCCATGGGATGGTAGATTCTTTAATATATTGAAGATTTGGCTGCTCCTAGTACCTTAATCTTTTTTTTCTTTTTTTTGTCATAGGCCATTGTTCTATCCATACAGGCTTGTCAGTTAGCTATTTTGAAGATATCATAGTTGGTACCTCTGTTGTGTCCTGCTTATGGGCAACCTGTATAGTCTGTGAGTATTCTTTTTTTTTTAATTAATCATTCCATTTGTTTATTTCTCAAATGATATCCCACTTTCTGGTTACCCCTCCACCTATCCCCTATCCCACATCTGCCCTCCCTCCTCCCATTTGCCTGTATGAGGGCTCTCCCCTACCTACCTACCCTCTCCTGCCCCACTGATCCAGCATTCCCCTATGCTGGGGCATTAAACCTCCCAGGACCAAGGGCTTCACCTCCCTCCCATTGCTGTCAGGCAATGCCATCTTCTGCTACCTATGTATCTAGAGCCATGGATCCTTCCAGGTACACTCCTTGGTAGGTGGTCTAGTCTCTGGGAGTACTGGATGGTTAGGCCAGCCTATGTTGTTCTTCTAATGGGATTGCAACCCCCCTCCATTCCTCCAGTCTTTCTGTCAGCTCCCACCATGTTCCCTGAGCTTAGTCGGATGTTGGCTCCAAGCATCCACATTTGCCTTGGTCAGTTGATGGCTGGATCTCCCAAGGAACTGCCACACCAGGTTCCTGTCAGTAAGTGCCTCTTGACCATGGCAACAGTGTTGGGCTTGGTGTCTGCAGACATGATGTATCCCCAGATGGGGCAGACCCAGGATGGCCTTTCCTTCAGTCTCTGTTGCATTTTTTTGTCCCTGTTCTTCCTCTGGACAGGAATATTTCTGGGTTAAAAACTTTTAGATGGGTGGGTGGCCCTATCCCTTAACTGGAGGCTGTGCCTATCTACTGGAGATGGTCCACATGTTCTATCTCCCCCTTCTCTAATGTCTTCTACTAAAGTCATCCCCATTGGGTTCTGGAGCCTCATGTTTCCCTGGTGTCTGGGATTCTCCAGTGGCTATATCTAGTTTCTCATCCCCCCTCCTACATATTTTTGTTTGATTTCCTGACCCTCTGTACCTCTCCCACATTCCTCCAGTTCCAGATACTGCTCCCTTATTTCCTCTCTCTACTCTCTCTTTCCCAGGTCCCCCTCTCCTTCCACCTCCCCCTCAATTCAGAACTGAAACATCTACACCTTAGTCTTCCTTCCTTCTAAGCTCTGTATGGTTTGTGAGTTGTATCATGAGCATTCTGGGCTTTTGGGATAATATCTACTTATCAGTTAGTACATACTATGTATGTTCTTTTGTGTCTGGATTACCTTGCTCAGAATGATATTTTCTAGTTTCATCCATTTGCCTGTGAATTTCATGAAGTCATTGTTTATAATGGCTGAGTAGTATTCCACTGTATGTATGTACCACATTTTCTGTATCCATTCTTCTGTTAAGGGACATCTGGGTTGTTTCAAGCTTCTGTCTATTATAAATAAGGCTGCTATAAACATAGCAGTGCATGTGTCCTTGTTATATGTTGGAGCATTTTTTTGGGTATATGCCCAGTAGTGGTATAGCTGGGTTTCTAGGTAGAACTATTTCCAATTTTCTCAGAAACGGCCAGACTGATTTCCAAAGTGGTTTTCCAGCTTGCAGTCCCACCAGCAATGGAGGAGTGTTTCTTTTTCTCCATATCCTTGGCAGCATCTGCTGTCACCTGCATTTTTGATCTTAGCCATTCTGATTGGTGTGAGGTGGAATCTCAGGGTCATTTTGATTTGCATTTCCTTGATGAATAAGGCTGTTGAACATTTTTAAAAGTGCTTCAAGATTCCTCAGTAGAGAATTCTTTGTTTATTTCTGTACCTCATTTTAAAATCTAGTTATTTGGTTCTCTAGAGTCTAACTTCTTGAGTTTGTAAGTTTTGGATATTAGCCTTCAATCAGATGTAGGGTTAATAAAGATCATTTTCCAATCTGTGGATTGTGGTTTTGTCCTATTGATGGTGTCTTTTGCCTTACAGAAGCTTTGTAATTTTATGAGGTCCCATTTGTTGATTGTTGATCTTAGAGCATGAGCCATTGGTGTTATGTTCAGGAAATTTTTCCCTGTGCCAATGTGTTTGAGGCTCTTCCCCACTTTCTATTCTATTAGATTCAGTATATCTGGTTTTATGTGGATGTCCTTGATCCACTTGGACTTGAGCTTTGTACAAGGAGATTAAAAGTGGTTCAATTTGCATTCTTCTACATGTTGACCATTAGTTAATCAAACACCATTTGTTGAAAATGCTGTACTTTTTCCACTGGACAGTTTTAGCTCCTTTGTCAAAGATCAAGTGACCATAGGTATGTGGGTTCATTTCTGGGTCTTGAATTCTATTCCATGGATCCGCCTACCTGACTCTGTACCAATACCATGCAGTTTTTATCACTATTGCTCTGTAGTACAACTTGAGGTCAGGGATGATGATTCCTCCAGAAGTTCTTTTACTGTTGAGAATATAGTTTTAGCTATCCTGTTTTTTTGTTATTCCAAATGAATTTGAGAGTTCCTTCTTGTAACTCTGAAGAATTGAGTTGAGATTTTAATGGATATTGCATTGAATCTGTAGATTGCTTTTGGAAAGATGGCCATTTTTACTATATTAATCTTACCAGTTCATGAGCATGGGAGATCTTTCCATCTTCTGAGATCTTCTTAGATTTCTTTCTTCAGGGGTTTGAAGTTCTTGTCCTACAGATCTTTCACTTGCTTGGTTAGAGTCACATCAGGGTATTTTATATTATTTGTGGCTATTGTGAGTGGAATTGTTTCCATAATTTCTTTTTTAGCCTGTTTATCATTTGTATAAAGGAAGGCTACTGATATATTTGAGTTAATTTTATATCCAGCCACTTTGCTGAAGTTGTTTTTCAGGTATAGGAACTTTCTGGTGGAATTTTTGGGGTCACTTAAGTATACTATCATATCATCTGCAAATACTGATTTCTTGACTTTCTCCTTCTCAAGTTGTATCCCTTTGACCTTCTTTTGTTGTTTAATTGCTCTGGGTAGAACTTTGAGTACTAAATTGAATAGGTAGGGAGATAGTGGGCAGTCTTGTCTTGTCCCTGATTTTAATGAGATTGCTTTGAACTTCTTTCCATTTATTTTGAGGTTGGCTATTGGTTTGCTGTATATTGCTTTTATTATATTTAGGCATGAACCTTGAATTTCTGATCTCTCCAATACTTTTTAACATGAATGAGTATTGTATTTTGTCAAAGGTGTTTTCAGCATCTAATGAGATCATCATCTGGCCCTGGGCTTTTTTTTTTTTTTTTTTTTTTTTTTTTTTTTTTTTTTTTTTTTGTTCAGAGACTTCTTATAACTGCTTCTATTTCCTTCGGGGTTTATGGGGCTGTTTAGATGGTTTATCTGGTCCTGATTTAACTTTGGTATCTGGTATCTGTCTAGAAAATCATCCATTTCATCTAAGTTTTCAAGTTTTGTTGAGTATAGGCTTTTGTAGTGAAATCTGATTATTTTTTGAATATCCTCAGTTTCTGTTTTTATGTCTTCCTTTTCAGTTTTGTTAATTTGGGTACTCTCTGTACCCTCTGGTTAGTTTGGCTAAGGGTTTATCTATCTTGTTGATTTTCTTAAAGAACCAGCTATTAGTTTTGTTGATTTTTTGTACAGTTCTTTTTGTTTCTATTTGGTTGATTCAGCCCTGAGTTTGATTATTTCCTGCCTT
Organism: Arvicanthis niloticus; assembly: GCF_011762505.2. Classification (NCBI taxonomy): domain Eukaryota; kingdom Metazoa; phylum Chordata; class Mammalia; order Rodentia; family Muridae; genus Arvicanthis; species Arvicanthis niloticus. Next base: position 50,673,227 of record NC_047671.1, on the reverse strand, counting down.
CTACTCTTGGGTATATTTGATTCTTTTTGTTCTAGAGCTTTTAGATGAGCTAAAAGTTGCTAGTGTATGATCTCTCCAATTTCTTTAAGAAGGCACTTAGAGCTATGAGTTTTTCTCTTAGGACTCTCTTTCTTGTGTCCCATAAATCTGAACATGTTATGCCTTCATTTCCATTGAATTCTAAAGAGTCTTTTATTTCTTTCTTTATTTCTACCCTGACCGAGTTATCATTGATTAGATAGTTGTTCAGCTTCCACATGTATGTGGGCTTTATGCTGTTTTTGCTTCTATTGAAGACCTACCTTAGTCCACTGTGGTTTGATAGAACACATGAGATTAATTCAATGTTCTTGTATCTGTTGAGGTTTATTTTGTGTCTGAGTATATGGTTGATTTTTGAGAAGGTACCATGAGGTGCTGAGAATAAGGTATATTTTTTTGTTTTAGGGTGAAATGTTCTGTAAATATTTGTTAAATCCATTTTGTTCATAATTTCTTTTAGTTTCATTGTGTCTCTGTTTAGTTTATGTTTCCATGATCTGTCCATTGGTGAGAGTGGGGTGTTGAAGTCTCCCTCTATTTTTATGTGTAATGTGTGCTTTGAACTTTAGTAACTTTTCTTTTACAAATGTGGGTACCTTTGCATTTGGGCATACTTGTTCAGAATTTAGAGCCCATTTTGGTGGATTTTTCCTTTGATGAGTATGTACTGTCCTTCCCTATCTCTTTTGAAACTTCTGGTTGAAAGTATTTTGTTGGATATTAGAATAGGTACTCCAGCTTGTTTCTTGGGACCATTTCCTCAGAAAAAATTTCCCCAGCTTTTTAATTTGAGGTAATGTCTGTCTTTGACTCTGAGATGTGTTTTCTGTATGTAGCAAAATGCTGAATCCTGTTTACATATCCAGTTTGTTAGCCTATGTCTTTATATTGGGAATTGAGTCCATTGATGTTGAGAGATATTAAGGACCAATGACTGTTGGTTCCTGTTATTTTTGTTGTTAGAGGTGGAATGAGGTTTGCGAGTTTCTCTTTTTTTTTTCTGAAAAGATTAATTTCTTGCTTTTTCTTGGGTGTAGTTTCCCTCCTTGTGTTGGACTTTTCCTTCTATCATCCTCTGTAGGGCTGGATTTGTAGAAAGATATTGTGTAAATTTGATTTTGTCTTGGAATATCTTGGTTTCTCCATCCATGGTAGTTGAGAGTTTTAATGGGTATAGTATCCTGGGCTAGCATTTTTGTTCTCTTAGGGTCTGTATGATATCTGCCCAAGATCTTCTGGCTTTTTGAGTCTTGGTTGAGAAGTCTGGTATAACTCTGATAGGTTTGTCTTTATATATTACTTGACCTTTTCCCCTTACTGCTTTCAATATTCTTTCTTTGTTCTGTGTATTTTGTGTTTTAATTATTATGTGATGAGAGGAATTTCTTTCCTGTTCCCATCTGTTTGGTGTTCTGTAGGCTTCTTCTCCTTCTTTTTTTCTTTTCTTAAATTTTTCTTTATTGTTGGGAATTTCTTTAAAAAATTTTAAATTCATTTTTATTGGATATTATATTTACATTTCAGATTTTATTCCTTAACCCCCATTCCCTCCACCACACAGAAACCTCCTATCCCATCCCCCCTCCTCATGCTTCTATGAGGATGTGTCCCACCTCCCCCCAACTCCCACCTCCCCACTCTCGAATTTCCCCCACTCGGTGTTCAGCCTTCATGGGATCAAGAATCTCCTCTCCCACCTATGCCCAACAAGGCCATCATCTCCTTCATGTGCAGATAGAGTCCTGGGTCCCTCCCTATGTGCTCCCAGGTTGGTGGTTTAGACCTTGGGGGAGCTCTGGTTTGCTGGTATTGTTGCTCTCCTCATGGGGCCACAAACCCTTTCTGCTCCTTCAGTCTTCTCTTTAACTCCTTCATTGGGAACCCCTTGATCAGTTCAATGGTTAGCTGTGAGCATCCACCTCTGAATATGTCAGACTCTGGCAGACCTTTAAGGAGACAGCTATATCAGGCTCCTGTCAGCATGCACTTTCTGACGTCTACATCAGTGTCTACCTTTGGTGACTGCACATGGGATGGATATCCAGGTGGAATGTTCTCCAGATGGCCCCTCCTTCAGTTTATGTCCCACACTTTGTTTCCATATTTGCTCCCTTGAGTATTTTGTTACTCCTTCTAAGAAGGACAGAAGCACTCACACTTGGTCTTCCTTTTTCATGAGCTTCATGTGGTCTGTGAGTTGAATCTTGAATATTTCAAGCTTCTGGGCTAATATCCAATTATCAGTGAGTGAATACCATGTGTGTTCTATTGTGATTGGGTTACCTCACTCAGGATGATAATTTCTAGTTCCATTCATTTACCTTAGAATTACTTGAATTCATTGTTTTTAATAGCTGAGTAATACTCCATTGTGTAAATGTACCACATTTTTTGTATCCATTCCTCTGTTGAAGGACATTTGGGTTCCTTCCATCTTCTGGCTATTATAAATAAGGCTGCTATGAACATAGTGGAGCATATGTCCTTGTTATATGCTGGAGCATCTTCTGGGTATATGCCCAGGAGTGGTATAGCTGGGTCCTCAGGTAGTACTATGTCCAATTTTCTGAGGAACCACCAGACTGATTTCCAGAGTGGTTGCACCATCTTGCAGTCCCACCAACAATGGAGGAGTATTCCTTTTTCTCCACATCCTCGCCAGCATCAACAATCACCTGAGTTTTTGATCTTAGCCATTCTGATTGATGTGAGGTGGAATCTCAGGGTTGTTTTGATTTGCATTTCTCTTATGATTAAGGATGCTGAACATTTCTTTAGGTGCTTCTCAGCCATTTGAATTTCCTCAGTTGAGAAATCTTTGTTTATCTATATACCCCATTTTAAAATATTTTTTTGGTTGTCTGGAGTCTAATCTTTTGAGTTCTTTGTATATATTGGATATTAGCCCTCTATCAGATGTGGGATTGGTAAAGATCTTTTTTCAATCTGTTGGTTGCTGTTTTGTCTTATTGAAAGTGTCATTTGCCTTACAGAAACTTTGCAATTTTATGAATTCCCATTTGTCAGTTCTTGATCTTAGAGCATAAGCCATTGGTGTTCTGTTCAGGAAATTTCCCCCTGTGCCCATCAATTCAAGGTTCTTCCCCACCTTCTCTTCTATTAGCTTCAGTGTATCTGGTTTTATGTGAGGTGCTTTATCCATTTGGACTTGAGCTTTGTACAAGGAGATTAAAAGTGGTTCAGTTTGCATTCTCCTACATGTTGACCATTAGTTAATCAAACACCATTTGTTGGAAATGCTGTCCCTTTTCTACTGGACAGTTTAAACTTCTTTGTCAAAGATCAAGTGACCATAGGTATGTGGGTTCATTTCTGGATCTTCAATACTGTTCTTTGGATCTTCCTGCCTGTCTCTGTACCAATACCATGCAATTTTTTTTATCACTATTGCTTGAGTTCAGGGATGGTGATTCCTCCAGAAGTTCTTTTACTGTTGAGAATATAGTTTTAGCTATCCTGTTTTTTTGTTATTACAATGAATTTGAGAGTTTCTCTAACTCTGAAGAATTGAGTTGGTATTTTAATGGGGATTGCATTGAATCTGTAGGTCACATTTGGCAAGATGGCCATTTTTACTATATTAATCTTGCCAATCCATGAGTATGGGAGATCTTTTCATCTTCTGAGATCTTCTTAGATTTCTTTCTTCAGGGATTTGAAGTTCTTGTCCTACAGATCTTTCACTTGCTTGGTTAGAGTCACATCAGGGTATTTTATATTATTTGTGACTATTGTGAAGGGTGTTGTTTTCCTAATTTCTTTCTCAGTCTGTTTATTTTTCAAGTAGAGGAAGGCTACTGATCTAGTTGAGTTGATTTTATAACCATCCACTTTGCTGAAGTTTTTTTTTAATTTAAAAAATTTTAAATTTCTTTTTCTTTTCTATAGAATTTGTTTTTGTTTTTTTTTTTTGTTTTTTTGAGACAGGGTTTCTCTGTGTAGTCCTGGCTGTCCTGAAACTCACTCTGTAGACCAGGCTGGCCTGGAACTCAGAAATCTGCCTGCCTCTGCCTCCCAAGTGCTGGGATTAAAGGCATGCACCACCACTGCCTGGCATTAGAATTTGTTTTTTTATTGGATATTTTATTTACATTTCAGATGCCATCCCCTTTCCTCAAGTCCCCTCCCTAGAAAACCCCTATCTCATGCCCCCTTTTCTTTTTTGTTTTTATACAATGTTTAAAAAATGTTAATAAAAAGGTTTTATAAGTTTGGTAATGCTCAATCAGAAGTGTAACCCAATATCCAACCTAGATGTATCAACCATCATTGACTGGTGGAGACATGTGAATATCTGCCTCCATGTCTCCCCTCTTTCATCACTTAGCTTCTCCTTTCCTCCTTCTCCTCCTCTCCTTATTCCTTTTTCTTCCTCTCGGTACTCCTCCCACCTTAGCTCCTCCTACATATCACCCTTCCTGTTAAAATAAAAATTTTCTCTCAAAATAGAATTAGAGCAGAATTATACCAATTTTAAAAATCAGATTTAGGAGTTCTCTGATGGAAGTTTTAGGCTCACTTAATTACTATCATATCATCTGCAAATAGTGATATTTTGACTTTTCCTTTCCTATTTGTATCCCTTTGATTTCTTTTTGTTATCTAATTGCTCTGGCTAGGACTTCCAGTACTATATTGAATGGGTAGGGAGAGAGTGGGAAGTCTTGTCTAGTCCCTGATTTTAGTGGGATTGCTTCAAGTTTCTCTCCATTTAGTTTGACGTTGGCTACTGGTTTGCTGTATATTGCTTTTACTATGTTTAGATATGGGCCTCGAATTCCTGTTCTTTCTAAGACTTTTACCATGAAGGGATGTTGGATTTTGTCAAATTCTTTCTCAGCATCTAGTGAGATGATCATGTGTTTTTTTTTTCTTTGAATTTGTTTATATAGTAGATTATGTTGATGGATTTCTGAATATTGAACCATTGTGCATTCCTGGGATAAAGCCTACTTCATCATGATGTATGATTGTTTTCATCTGTTCTTGGATTAGGTTTCTGAAAATTTTATTGAGTATTTTTGCATCAATATTCATAAGGGAGATTGGTCTGATTCTCTTTCTTTGTTGGGTCCTTGAAAGGTTTAGATATGGGCGTGATTGTAGTTTCGTAGAATGAATTGGGTAGTGTTCCTTCTGTTTCTCTTTTGTGGAATAGTTTGAAGAGAATTGGTATTAGGTCTTCCTTAAAGGTCTGATAGAATTCTTCACTAAAACCATCTGGTCCTGGGCTTTTTTTTTGGTGGAAAGACTTTCAATGACTGCTGCTATTTCTTTAGTGGTTATGGGACTGTTTAGATGGTTTCTCTCCTCCTGATTTAACTTTGATACCTGGTATCTGTCTAGAAAATTGTCCATTTCACCCAGATTTACTAGTTTTGTTGAGTATAGGCCTTTGTAGTAGGATCTGATGATTTTTAAAATTTCCTCAGTTTCTGTTGTTACATCTCCCCTTTCAGTTCTGATTTTAGTAATTTGGATACTGTCTCTGTGCCCTCTGGTTAGTCTGGCTAAGGATTTATCCTTCTTGTTGATTTTCTCAAAGAACCAGCTCCTAGTTTTGTTGATATTTTGTATAGTTCTTTCTGTTTCTACTTGGTTGATTTCAGCCCTGAGTTTGATTATTTCCTGCCATCTACTCCTCTTGAGTGTATTTTCTTCTTTTTGTTCTAGAGCTTTCAGGTGTGCTGTCAAGTTGTTAGTGTATGTTCTCTCCAGTTTTTTTTGTAGGCACTTAGAGCTATGAGTTTTCTTCTTAGCACCGTTTTCATGGAGTCCCACAAGTTTTGGTATGATGTGTTCTCATTTTCATTAAATTCTAAAAAGTCTTTAATTTCTTTCTTTATTTCTTCCTTGACAAAGTTATCATTGTGCAGAGCATTGTTCAGTTTCCACATCTATGTGGGCTTTCCATTGTTTTTGTCATTATTATAGAACAGCCTTAGTCTGCGTTGATCTGTTAGGATGCAAGGGATTATTTCAATCTTTTTGTGTCTGTTGAGGCCTGTTTTGTGACATTTATATGGTCTATTTTGGAGAAGGTACCATGAGGTGCTGAGAAATACAGATACTCTTTTGTTTTAGGATGAAATGTTCTATAGATATCTGTTAAATCCATTTGGTTCATAACTTCTGTTAATTTCATTGTGTCTCTGTTTAGTTTCTATTTCCATAATCTGTCCATTGCTGAGAGTGGGGTATTTAAATTCCCCACTATTATTGAGTTAGGTGCAATGTGTGCTTTTAGCTTTAGTAAAGTTTCTTTTATGTATGTGGGTGCCCTTGCATTTGGAGCATAGATGTTCAGAATTTAGAGTTCATCTTGGTAGATTTTTCCTTTGATGAGTATGAAGTGTCCTTCCTTATATTTTTTTGATTACTTTTGGTTGAACATCAATTTTATTTGATATTAGAATGGGTACTCCAGCTTGTTTCTTGGGACCATTTTCTTGGAAAATTCTTTTCCATCCTTTTACTCTGAGGTAGTGTCTGTCTTTGTCACTGAGGTGCGTTTCCTGTATGCAGCAAAATGCTGGGTCCTGTTTATGTATCCAGTCTGATAGTCTAAGTCTTTTTATTGTAGAATTGAGTTCATTGATTTTAAGAGATATTAAGGAAAAATGATTGTTGCTTCCTGTTATTTTTTTTTATTAGAGGTGAATTATGTTTGTGTAGCCATCTTTTTTTGGTGTTGTTGGAAGATTACTTCCTTGCTTTTTCTAGGTTGTAGTTTCTCTCCTTGTGTTGGAGTTGTCCATCAATTATTCTTTAAAGTGCTGGATTTGTGGAAAGATATTGTGTAAATATGGTTTTGTCGTAGAATATTTTGGTTTCTCTGTCTATAGTTATTGAGAGTTTTGCTGGGTATAGTAGCCTGGGCTGGCATTTGTGTTCTCTTAGGGTTTGTATGACATCTGTCCAGCATCTTCTAGCTTTTATAGTATCTGGTGAGAAGTCTGGTATAATTCTGATAGGTCTGCCTTTATATGTTACTTGGCCTTTTTCCCTTACTGCATTTAGTATTCTTTCTTTCTTTCTTTCTTTCTTTCTTTCTTTCTTTCTTTCTTTCTTTCTTTTTTTTTTTGCACTTGGTGTTTTGATTATTATGTGACGGGAGATATTTCTTTTCTGGTCTACTCTATTTGGTGTTCTATAGGTTTCTTGTATGTTTATGAGCATCTTGTTCTTTAGGTTAGGGAAGTTTTCTTTTATAATTTTGTTGAGGATATTTATTGGCCCTTTAAGTTGGGAATCTTCACTATTATCTATTTACCTATTCACTATTATCTATTCACTATTATCACTTACCTATTATGCTTAAGTTTGATCTTCTCATTGTGTCCTGGATTTCCTGGATGTTTTGTGTTAGGAGCTTATTGCATTTTGCATTTTTTGACAGTTGTGTCAGTGTTTTTCATAATATCTTCTGGACCTGAGATTTTCTCTTCTATCTCTTGTATTCTGTTGGTGATGCTTGCATCTATGACTCCTGATCTCTTTCCTAGGTTTTTTATCTTTAGTGTAGTCTTCCTTTGAGATTTCTTTATTGTTTCTACTTCCATTTTTAGATCCTGGATGGTTTTGTTTAATTCCTTCACCTGTTTGGTTGTGTTTTCTTGCAATTCTTTTTTTTTTTTTTTTTTTTTGGTTTTTCGAGACAGGGTTTCTCTGTGTAGCCCTGGCTGTCCTGGAACTCATTCTGTATACCAGTCTGTCCTCGAACTCAGAAATCGGCCTGCCTCTGCCTCCCAAGTGCTGGGATTAAAGGTGTGTGCCACCACCACCTAGCCTTGCAATTCTTTAAGAGATTTTTGTGTTTCCTCTTTAAGGGCTTCTACCTGTTTACCTGTGTTCCTCTGTACTTCTTTAAGGGAGTTATTTATATCCTCCTTAAAGTCCTCTATCATCATTATGAGAAGCGATTTTAATTCTAAATTCTACTTTTCTGGTGTGTTGGTGTATCCAGGACTTGTTATGGTGGGAGAACTGGGTTCTGATGATGCCAAATAACTTTGGTTTCTGTTGCTTATGTTCTTGTGCTTGTCTTTTGCCATCCGGTTAACTCTAACACTACCTGCACTCACTGTCTCTAACTGGAGTCTGTCTTTCCAGTTATCTTGCTTGTGTCAGAACTCCTCAGAATCCAGATGTCTCTGTGATCCTGTGATCCTGAGCTCCTGGGTAGAAGAATTCCTTGGACTCAGGCAGCCTCTGGGATCCTGAAATCCTGCTGCTCTGAATGCAGTTGTCCCTCTAGGATGGCTCATTGTATTGTGTCTTTTCAAGAGCAGACCAGCTAGGTTTCTGACCCAGCCAAAAGGACCAAGCTAGAGACAGAATGGGAGTGGTATTCTGCAGGAGTGGTGTTTGGGTGGCTGATGCATCCTGAGAGCCCCAGGCTTTCAGTTGTAGCTCTGGGGCATAGGGTAGTAGGAGGAGCTTCTTACCTGCTACTCTGAGTGCAGTGGCTCCTCTAGGATGTCTCAGGATATGGTGTTTTCACGGGAGCAGACCAGCGAGGTGTCTGCCCCAGCCAAAAGCTCTGTAGACTTCTTATATGTTTATGAGCATTTTTTTCTTTAGGTTAGGAAAATTTTCTTCTCTAATTTTGTTGAAGATGTTTGCTTGCCCTTTGAGTTGGGAATCTTCACTCTCTTCTATACAAATTATTTTCAGGTTTGGTCTTTTCATTTTGTCCTAGATTTCTTGAATGTTTTTTGAGATGGGAGCTTTTAAAAAAATTAGATATTTTATTTATTTGCAGTACAGATGTCATCCCCTTTCCCCATTTCTCCTCCCTAGAACCTTCTATCTCACCCCTCCTCCATTATGCTTGTATACCATTTTGATCACATGCATGTACTAAGGTCAGTTCTAGGTTGAGGGTCTAGCAATATAATAGATGCTAATAGTCAAGGAACAAGCAATACACTAAACACAAATAGTCAAAGAAAAAGCAAGGTATTAAACCCAATTATGTGAGCACTCCTGTGATCACTATTTCTGAGGGCTTATCAGGATGATCAAAGTATCTGAGCCTACTTCCCTGTCCTAGCCCAAAGTCATTTTCATGTCTAAAGCCTAATTCCTTGTTTCTGCCTAAAATTTAGATTCCTGCCTGGAATTACTTCTTTGTTCTACCCTAATGTCAGATTTCTGCCTGAAGCCCACTTCCTTGTTTTTGGCCAATGTCATATTTCTGCCAAGCAGCCCATTTCCTTGTCCTTGGCCCATGTTAGATTCTTGTCAAGCAGCCCCAAAGGCTCTCTGCCTCTCATCTCACTTCTTTTTATTTCATTAATAAGACTGAGCCTGTCTTAGATCATTCTGACAAAAATGCCTTCCTTACCCATCATGGAATATGCATTATCAAAAGCAATGTACTTCTGTCTAATTAGGTTGGTAAGGCTCTGTGCAGACTCTTACCCATCCTTGGCTTGCCAGCCTGTTAATTTAATAATTCTGTCTGGGGGTCCATTTTCAGTTTCAAGCTATGTACTTGGCTGCCAACATGTTGATGTTGTTGAAGAAAAGCTTTAACACAATGGGCAGGAATAAAAGTATTCCCAGGACAAAAAGGGCTAGCATGATCAAGCTATATATGGCATTTTGAAGCTTGACCAAAAGAAAAATACTGACCTCAGGCCATGGGTAATTTTATCTGCAATATCTACCATATCAATGCTCAGCAGAGCAGCATTCTTGAAATTCATAAGCTCCCTATGTATTGTTAAAACATCCTGAGAGTTGTTAGAATTATGCCAAATACACTGAACTTGTCATTAAACTTCTTCCTAATTATAATGTAATTTGTAAATTGTAAACTGTAGAACTAACATGAATCCAATGGTGTTTGGCATGACACTCAAGGTTACTCCTTACCCTTAAATTCTGAACCTCCTTCCAGTAATTTGAATAGGATAAAGAGTGTCAATCCGTTCTTCCAAATGCCTATCTAAATCCTCTGGTATATTCAACACATTAGTAACATTTTTTTTTTTTTTGCTAAATGATTAACAAATTAGCGATCTTAATTTCTTGTGTCACAGCAATTGCAGAAGCAGTGGTGCTAGCAGTTAAAGGTCTTATACCAGCAATAATCAAGCCCACTACCTTCTTGCTTCTTCTTAAAGCCTGACTCATTTCTTCCAGTACTTGCAAGCTATTTTTAGAATACCAAGGTTCTGTGATACTCAGGGCACTAAAACAAAAGCTGGTTGATAGACCTCAATACCTGATATGTCAAGTTTCAAAACACAAGCACAATTAGAAGATGTACAATCAGTGGAACTTATATTAAATTCTGTAGAAGAAACAAAAGCAATTTTAACTTGACAATTAAAAGAGCTTTAACATATGTGCTAACATCTGTTTGAAATCTAGATTCTGCCCCAACTTTATGTCTTGCTAACATAATATCCTAGAGAACTGCAGCTAACTTCCAAATATGTCTCTGAAAATGTCCAGACCCAGCCTTTCAAATGAAGACTGTTATTTCCAATATTTGATTGATTTCTAGACCATTCCATGATTGAGTCCAAATAACTGGTCACCTTTAAAAAATACAAGTGTCATTATAATTTCTCTATCTGATTTTCTGTCCCACAAGGTCTAAAATCTTGAGACAAGGCAGCTTGTCCCATCTGGGATATAGGCAAGCAAAGGTGGGTGAGGAATGTATGTCCAATACTGCTTCCCAGTCACCCTTGTCAGGGCACTCAGCAACCTCACAGGTCAGCAGCATTCTTTGTCTCAGCAACAGCATGTCTCACCAATCATTCTGACAGCCACCATGCTCCTTAGCCTCCTGCAGAAAAAACACAAACATGTCCTCTTCCCCATATGTATTACCTGATCGAGATCATGCCTTATGCCAGTAAGTGGATACTTTTCTTTCACCTATGCATAAATATGTCTGGTTGTAGAGCACCATAGACACTCAGCAGAAAGGTCCTTGGCATCCAATTAAAAACAAATCTTTAAAATAAAAAATAAAAAGAATATGATTTAAATAAATTTGTGGTGTACAGGGGTATATTTCCACATTTTTTATTTTATGAAGATATTGGTTTTTTTTTTTTTTTCGAGACAGGGTTTCTCTGTGTAGCCCTGGCTGTCCTGGAACTCACTCTGTAGACCAGGCTGGCCTCAAACTCAGAAATCTGCTTGCCTCTGCCTCCCAAGTGCTGGGATTAAAGGCGTGTGCCACCACCGCCCGTCGAAGATATTGTTTTAAAGTTCCATGGGCCTGTCCCATAGTCTCTTGTCCTTGACAATTATAAGGAATCCTCATAATACACGTAATGTTAAATTGTTGCTAAAGAATCTCAAATATTTGACTGACATAGCCAGTTCCATTATTTGTTTGTTTGTTTTTCTTTTTTAAAATTATTGGTACTTTATTTATCTACATTTCAGATGTCATCCCCTTTCCCCATTCACCACCCCCCAGAAAACCCTTAACCCATCCTTCCTCCTCCTATTTCTATGAGGGTGTACCCCCATCCACCCACCCAGTCCCACTTTCCCTCCCTTGAATTTCCCTGGGGAAATCCAGCCTTCAAGGGACCAAGTCCCTCCTCTCCTACTGATGCCTGGCAAAGTCCATCCTCATTTGTATTTGTAGAGATAGGAGCCTTTTGCTTTTTGTATTTTCCTTGACTGTTGTGTTGATGTCCTCTATTGTATCTTCTGCCACTGAGATTCTTTCTTCTATCTTTTGTATTCTCTTGGTAATGCTTACATCTGTGACTCTTGCTCTCCTTTCTAGGTTTTCTATCTCCAGGGGTGTCTCTCTTTGAGTTTTCTTTAATGATTCTATTTCCATTTCAGATCCTAGATGATTTTGTTCAATTCCTTCATGTGTTTGTGTTCTTCTGTATTTCTTTAAGGGATTTATGCATTTCCTCTTTAAAGGCTTCTACTTGTTGTGTTCTCCTGTATTTCTTTAAAAGAGTTATTTATGTCCTTTTAAAATTTCTTTATCATCTTCATGAAATGAGAGTTTAGATCTGAATCTTTCTTTATAGGTGTTTTGGGGTATCCAAGACTTGCTGTGGTGGGAGAACTCAGTTCTGATGTTTCCGAGCCAAATTGGTTTCTGTTGCTTATGTTCTTAAGGATGCCTCTCGACATCTGGTTATTTCTGGTGTTATCTGGCTTCCCTGTCTCTGACTGGAGCCTGTCCTTCCTGTGAGCCTGTGAGACCATGATTCTGTGATCCTGTGATCCAAGATGTGTCAGAATACCTGGAGAGTCAAGCTGCAACTAGGGTGTGGGCTGTGTGGGATCGGCTCCATCACTAGGACTCTGCTCCTGGCAAAAGTGGGAATTAGAAGGCACCAAGATCAAGCTTTATTTAGTCCCCCTTTTTATGTTTGCAAGGTATAGTTTAGAGTAGATAACTAAAAATAGACAAAAATTATTTAACTAAGATACTCTAGGTAGGTAAATAGCCTTCAAACCTGTCAGAGATCTGCTGAATATGGCAGTTAATATGTTTAAATGTACCACAATAGACAGAGACTCTTATATTATAACAATAACCCCCAAAACGTTTCCAAGAAGAAATGGGCACTACAACACAGGTACTACCTGGATTTTGGTATAACACCAATGCCTTGCCCACATGCAGGGCATGGCCTGAACTTCTGACAGAGGACACAGGAGAATGGATTGCTATATATTGCTTAAGACAAGGTGAGGTCAGTTTCTCTTGTGTTCCTCCTCCACAGAAAAATATCAGGGGCAGCCCTGCTTGTACACTGAAGGGCTGGAATCAGCCATAGGCCTAAAAACAGCAATAGGCCTGACATATATGCCTGCTAACATGAAGTCTTGGGTCTCTGTAGAAAAACACTGAAACAGATGGCTAGAAGCTATTGTAAACAAGCAGCTTTGGTAGAAAATTGCCAGGCTGAATAGTAATAGACCTTGTAGATAGGTAATCTTGGTGGATAGTACCAACTCAGATAAGGACAAGTGAATCATAGGCAGAGCCATAGTGATCTGTCCCCTGAACCTTCACCCAGCTGACACTCTGTTCTGGAAGATATCTGTACTCCCCCTGAACACCTACGCTCCTGCATTGTTCCCTTCCCCACATTCTGCTTTTTTATGTATATAACCCCTGTGTAAAAAAGTAAAAATTATGGTTTGATCAGCCTATAGACAAGTCATGATACTTTGCATCTTTGCCTGTTCTCCCCACCCCCCTGCTCTCTTTCAGGTGACCTCCTGGACCCCTGTTTGATGCCCTGGCTGGCCAGGACAGAAAAAGTCTCTTAATCTTCTGGGGATGATGACCAAAGACTATCTCTTCCCATGGAGACTGCAGGAACTTGGGGCAACTTTCCAGGTAGTGACATATGGACTAGTCTCTGCATTTTAACTGTTACATAGGCCATTTAGATAACAATTTATCCTTATCAGCTCACTGATCACATTGATGGCTAAGCTAGCTGTAACTTAACAGCTAGAGAACAGGCAACTAGCTCCTTACCCCAAGGCAATCCACCATTGTGTTAGTTTAGAACAGAAGTCAGTTAGAACTGAATTGTATAGTTAGCCACAATAAGCTTGGACTGATCCAGCCACCCACTATCACTTCCTGCACATGTGTATAAACTTTTGTGATATTTGCCTTTATAAGCTGCCCCTGGGATGAACTCCAACATAAAATAGATAGCTACACTTATTGAGAATAAGACTTACATTTTAAATAGGGGTGGAGTAAAATTTAAGTTCCCAAGACCTTCCTGGGAATTGAGATTCTACTAGGCAGAAAGAGACATGTATGTGGGTAACTAACATCCTGGTTGACAAGTTGAGACATGAATGTTAGACAAGGCAAATCCCTTGCCACAGTTGAATACTCTAACCAATGGGAGCAGGATAAGTGAATGACAAAGATATGTTTCTAAAGGGAATTTTTCATATCAACAATTTCTGACTGATGGAGTAACTTGGCACAGATGTTTGTGGATTTAGACTTAAAAGCCCTATAGGATCTTAACTCAATGTCACAGTTCAGCCCTTGAAGTCTGGCTTGTGGCCCCAAGGCTGACTGTGGCCTTGATCAATCATTCCTGGGTATATGATCAACAAACTATTCCTGTTCTGACTGAGGTCAATGTGTATGTGGTTTGTGAGGTAATTTTTAGACCCCAACACCCAGAGAAGCCAGATTGAATATCAGTTAGCTTGAAGAGGTTTTGAGCCAGAATAGCTGAGTTGAATCAGCCATTCAGACCTCAGAAAGAACTAGAAAAAAATGAACTTATTCTATAAGGCTATGTTAGAGTCCAGGATTTGCCCCACAAACCACACTAACACTGATATCAGTTAAATAGGGATGGTTTGTTGAATGTACACCTCAAGACTATTGACCAGGGAAGCAGCTCAGGCTCAAGAACTAAAAACTGTGCACTAGATATTTCTCAGGGATAGCCTATAAAGGCTAAAACAGCAAAATCCACAATGAACTCATATTCAAGTACCAGAAGTGCTGCTGGTGCCAGGACCAGCATTTGGCCCTGACTTAAACCATTTTAAACATAATGGTTCATATTGTCCTTTAATTTGTTGGGTCCTATATGAAGCTTATGGTTGTGGAATTTCTTAAGATCAACATACTTCATAATATGCACAACATAACAGGGTATGCAGTCAGCATGACTCTGCTCTGAGTCAAGTTTTTTTCTGCATCAATGACAGTAAGGCATATTACAGCAACAATATGTGATAGCTGGTGGGCATGGAACAAAATGGCTATAGCTATGCTAGCAGGGCAGGCCTCAACTGCTGAAAACATTCTAGGTCTATATAAGATTGTATAGATGCTAGAAGCTTCCAGGTCTAGCCCTAAGTTAGATCAAGGCAAGAAGCCTCTGGGACAACAAGTACAATAGGAAAATAAAAAATACTTTTATAGACAAGGAAGACACTGGAAAATTGATTGCCAGACTTTGCTGAGACAAGGTAGGCCAGTCCTACAAAATTCCTGCTTCACAGAAAAATCTGTCAGATATTATGGACCTGTAGACAGAAGGTGGATGCTCCACCATTATAGAGGAACCTTGGGTGACTGTCCAGGCAGCTAGCTGTCTCTGTCATTTCTATAGTTTTTTTTTGAGACAGGGTTTCTCTGTGTAGGCCTGGCTGTCCTGGAACTCACTCTGTAGACCAGGCTGGCCTCAAACTCAGAAATCCACCTGCCTCTGCCTCCCAAGTGTTGGGATTAAAGGCGTGCGCCACCACTGCCAGGCATTTCTATAGTTTTAAAAGCTGCTTGTTCTGCACTTTTTGTTATTCAGGTAATATTTATTCTTTTCTGGTCTCTGATTAAGTTGAAGACTAGAAAGTTATAGCCTCATGTATAACCCTAAGTTGTTTAGAATTTAAGAAAATATTTTTAGGTCTAAGAAGATATTTTTAGGTTGATAATACAAGTTATGAACATTAGAGAACATAAAATCTTAAATAATGATAGAAAATGATTTAGGTACAGAACTTTGGACTCACCAAGATAAGATAGCTGTGTACTTTCTTCTGCGTTGCTAAATACAAATGGACTGGTCATTGTGAATCTTTATTTATTAATTTACTTACATCCCAAAGTGCTTCTCCCTTCCTTGTCCTCCCTCACAATCCCTCCGTCATTCCCTCTCCTCTTTTGAGAAGTTGTGGCTCCCCCTGGGTATGCTTTCACCATGGTGCATCAAGTTTATGCAGAATTAGACATCCTATCCCACTGAGGTCAGACAAAGCATCCATAGAAACTGAGCTGCCTGTCTGCTACATATGTGCCAGGGGCCTCTGCAAGCTTGTGTGTGCTCTTTGGTTGGTGGATGAGTCTCTGAGAGCTCCCAGGAATCCAGGTTAGTTGATTCTGTTGGTCTTTTTCTGGGGTTCCTATCCCTCAGGGTCTTCATTAGTCCTTACTCCTACTCTTCTATGAGAGTCCTCAACATCTGTCCAATGTTAGGCTGTGGGTATCTGCATCTATTTCAGCCAGCTGCCAGGTAGAGCTTCTTAGAGGACAGTTATGCTAGACTCTTGTCTGCAAATATAATGAAGTATCATTAATAGTGTCAGGGATGATGCTTGCCCATGGGATGGGTCTCAAGATCAGGTTATTGGTTGGCCATTCCTTCACTCTCTGTTCCATCTTTGTCCCTGCATTTCTTTTAGATGGGACAAATTTTGGGTAAGAGTTTTATAGGCAAATTAGTGTCTTTACCCCTCAACCTGGGGTCCTGCCTGACTACAAAAAGTGGCCTTTTCAGGTTCCATGTCCCCACTGTTAGGCAACTCATCTAAGGTCACCCACAATGACTCCTGGGAGCCTCACAGATCCAAGGTCTCTGGGATTTCCTAGAGATTACTCTCACCCTGATACCCATGGCAACTGCAGATTTCCACTTATTCTCCTGGCCTGCTAGACCACTCTCCTGTCTCTCCCCACTGCTGATCCTGCCCCCATATTCCCCTCCCATTTCCCTCTCCCACCCAGGTTCCCTTCTCCCTTTGTCTCCTGTGACTATTCTGTTTTACCTTCTAAGTGATATTCAAGCATCTCTTACTTGGTTAGAGTTACAACAAGGTACTTTATATTTTTTGTGGGTATTGTGAAGGGTGTTATTTCCTTAATTGTTTCTCAGCTCATTTATCATTTTATAAAGGAGGGCTATTGACTTCTTTGAGTTAGTTTTATATCCAACTGTAGGAGTTTTCTGGTAGAATTTTGGGGGTCCCTTATGTATACTATCATATCATCTGGGATTAGTGATACTGTTGGGCTATAGCATGTGCATGGGCATGGGTCCTGTGGGTTGAATTGTGGGTCCCACATGTCTGCCACCCCAAGGGTCTGGAGCTGAGGCTCAGGGAAGCAGAGGCATGGGAATTCGACTGAGTTTACTCCATGCACGCTGTGGAGACATCGGGCTGTGAGAAACCGCAGGCTTCACTCTGGGAGTGGGGGGAACATAGTCTGAGACTCCTGCGGGGGCTGGAGCTCTTGGGTTGGGGGATACCCAGGCCAAGGGGTAGCTGGGGACCAATTGGTCTCAAGCTCTTGGGCTCTCAGGTGCCGCTGAGAGTTGGTGGCCTCCATGGCTGGAAGCATAGAGAGGTCCTTGGTGGAAAGTTAGAAGGTGACTTAGTAGTTGAAGACCTTCTCCACAGCTCCCTATGGCAGGCCCCAAAAGAAGAGAGGTAGTCCATGGTCTTAAAATGTTTATTCTCTTGGCAGAAAATGGATGAAGCTATATCCCATTTTCTCATGGTGGGCCTGAGGTTAAATACCTTTTGCAAGGAGGAAGGTCTGGGGAGGAATGCTTAATTGGCTACGCCCTCTGGCCTTGAGATATCTTGTGAATATGGAGATATCTTGAGGTTCTACAGCCTGTAGTCATGCACTCTATCTATGCTTTTTGACCGATGGCCACAAACCTCTCTTTGGGAGAGGCTGTAGAGGGTTGTGGCTATGTGAAAGGAACCAGGGGGTCCAGGAACAGGGCCAAACTCCTACCTTCCCTTGACTTCTTCTTTTCCAATTTGTATCCTTTTGATCTTCTTTTGTTCTCTTATTCCTATAGGAATAAGATAGAAATGAGTCAGAAGCTTTGTTCTTTCCGATTTTAGTCAGATTGCTTCAAGTTTCTCTCCATTTAATTTAATGCTGGTGATTGACTTGTTGCATATTGCTTTTATTATGTTTATGTATGTGCCTTGAATCTCTGATGTCTGCAAGACTTTTAACATGAGTGTTGGATTTTGTTGAAGGTTTTTTCAGCATCTAATAAGATGGTCATGTGATTTTTTTCTTTCAATTTGTTAATATAGTGGATTATGTTGATGGATTTTTGCATACTGTGCCATCTCTGCATCTCTGAGGTGAAGTTTGCTTGATTGTAGTGAATGATGTTTTTGATGAGGTCTTGGATTTGGCTTATGAGAATTTTATTGAGTTTTATTTATTTATTTATTTATTTATTTATTTATTTATTTATTATCTTTAATATTTTTCTATCGTCTAGAGGTTATCCCCCTTTTGTTCTGCCCTCCAACAGTCCCTCATCCCATTCCTCCTCTCCCTGTCTCCAAGAGGGTGTCCCTACATCCCCATACCCTCCTACACTCTGCCAGGCCTCCCTATTCCCTGAGGCCTCAGATCTTTAAAGGTTAGGTGTGTCTTCTCTCACTGAGGCCAGAGTAGGCAGTCCTCTGCTGTATATGTGTTGAGGGCCTCGGACTGGCTAGTGTATGCTTCCTGGTTGGTGGCTCAGTGTCTGAGAGATCTCAGAGGTTTAGGTTTGTTGAGGCTGCTGGTCTTCTTATGGGGTCAACCTTCTCCTCAACTTCCAGCCTTTCCTTAATTCAACCACAGGGGTCCCCAACTTCAGACCATTGGTTGTGTGTAAGTATCTGCTTCTTTCTGTCTCAGTCAGCTGCTTATTGGGCCTTTTGGAGGACAGCCATACTAGGCTTCTGTCTGTAAGTACATCATAGCATCAGTAATCTAGTCAGGCCTTGGAGCCTCCCATTGAGATGAATCCCAATTTGGGCCTGTCACTGGACCTCCTTTCCCTCAGTTTTGTCCCTGCAGTTCTTTTAGACAGAAACAGCTCTTAGTCAGAGTTTTTGACTGTGAGATGGCAACCCTATCCCTTACTTGATGCCCTGTCTTTCTATTAGAGGTGGATTCTACAAGTTCCTTCTCCCCACTCTTGGGCATTTCATCTAAGGTTCCTCCCTTTGAATTTTGAGATTCTTTCACCTCACAGGTCTCTGGTACTTTATAGGGTTTCCCCTACCTTCCACCTCCTGAGGTTGCATATTTCCATTCACTCTGCTGGTCCTTGGGGCTTCACTCCCGGTTCTCCCCCCAATACCTGATCATGTTCCCCTTTTCCCATACCCTTCTTTCTCCCCTTTCCCACCCAGATCCCTCCCTCCCTCTGCCCTCTGTTTTTTCTTCCTCCCAAGTGTGGTTGAAGCTGGGCCCTTTGGCTTGTTAACCTTTCTGAGTTCTGTGGATTGTATTCTGTACTTTTTTGGGTTAATATCCACTTATTAGTGAGAACATACCATGCATGTCCTTTTGGGTTTGAGGTACCTCACTCAGGATGATATTTTCTTGTTCCATCCGTTTGCCTGAAAACCTCATGATGTCCTCGGTTTTAATAGCTAAATAGTAATTCCATTGTGTAAATGAACCACGTTTTCTGTATCCATTCTTCTGTTGTGGGACATCTGGGTTGTTTCCACCTTCTGATTCTCACAAATAAGTCTGCTATGAACATAGTGGAGCATGTGTCCTTGTATCATGATGGGGCATCTTTTGGGTATATCCCAGGAGTGGCATAACTGGGCCTTCAGGTAGATATATTTTCAATTTTCTGAGGAACCTCCAGATTGATTTCCAGAGTGGTTGCACCAGTTTACAATCCCACCAGTAATGGAGGAGTGTTTCTCTTTCTCTGCATTCTCACCAACATGTGCTGTCACCTGAGTTTCTGATTTTAGCTATTCTGATTGGTGTAAGGTAGAATCTCAGGATCATTTTGATTTGCATATCCCTAATCACTAAGGACTTTGATCATATCTTTAAGTACTTCTTGGCCATTCGAGAGTCCTTTGTTGTGAATTCTCTGTTTACTTTTATACTCCATTTTTTGATTTAGTTGTTTGGATTTTTGGAGGTTAGCTTTTTAATATTTTGGATATTAGCCCTGTATCAGATGTGGGGTTAGTGAAGATTTTTTTTCCAATCTGGGTTGCCGATTTGTCCTATTGACTATGCCCTTTACCTTACAGAAGCTTTTCAGATCCCATTTATCAATTCTTTTTTGCATGAAAACACTTTATTTTTAATTTATAACATGATACATATTTACAAGACTTACAGTTTATATCATACAACAAATCAATCTAGAACACTGTACATAGAGACACAAAGACCATTTTAATGCGTAGAAGTTATATATGACCTGTGGTAAAGTCATAGGCATCATCCTCTTCACTCATTTTATCCAAGGTAGATGATCTGTCTGATAGTTTACTTGCTGTTGATTGCCCAGGTGACATCTCCCTGGTCTCTTCTACAAGGGCCATATCTGAGATCTCTACATTTTTTCCACCACTACCATTTTCTTGATCATCATCATCATCATCATGTTTGTCTTCTATCTGTCTTGGTGATTCTTCAGGTATGTCCTTCTCTTCTAGTATTCCATTTGTCAGGCCCATAGACTGGAAAAGGATTCTATTAGTTAAATGAGGGACCTTGAGGACTTGTATGCTTTGTGCATTATTCTTTTCTAGTTCTAGATTAAAGCCCTTCTTCATGATTGCTGCAATATTCTCATTGAAATGTGGAGAGTGATTCCAGGATGCAGGGGGATGGCAGTAGTAACCTAACGAGGCACCTGTCCACTCAGACCACAGCAGCTTAGCAGCACTTTCGACACTCAGGCTTCCACATTTTTGGTGCAGACCTCTTCTCTGAGCAAGTTTAGTAAAAAAAAAAAAATCCAGAGAATCCTTGTACCCCGGGGCAGTATATTTTAACACCACCTGTTGATTATCAGCCTGAGACAGGATTGCACTGGCAGCCTCCATCGGTCTCAGTACTTCAATGCTTGCTGGACTTCTTAAGGCAAGTGCAGTAGGGTAATTACAAGGTGAGATAATAAAGCACGAACTATCTATGATTGTGATCTGCTTGTCTAAAGGGACAATCTGCATGCTCCTTGTAAGTCCTGTGAAAACTCCAACATTGCAAATCCATTCTTGTTTTAAGCCATTAATGATGCTGCTTTCCCCTGCATTTGGGAAACCAATTACTCCAAGCTGAATATCTTTTCCATAGGACTGCTGAAAACCTCCAAGAAGCTTCCAAAGGGCTTCCTTGCCACAGCAGATTTTACCTTGGAATGGAACAACTTTCTTCTTTTTTATTTCGAATGGCTTCTTTCTCTTCTTTAAGTTTGTTGAGGCTTTGAACACCGCTGTTGGTAATTCCTTATTCAAATAATTTAGCCAGTTCTCCAAATTATCCTTTGGTATGAGATCTGACAAGTACCAGCCTTTTACATCCACTTTGGATTACAGCTTCTTCTATTTGAGGACATCTGCAACTAAGAGGATCTCTGGCATCCAAAACTTCTAATACAATGTCTGAGGCTTCAATCACCTTTTTAAGTTCCTGAGAGTGTGACTTCTTTGGATTCTGTTTGCCTGATTTAGCTTTCTTTCTTTTGGGTTCATGAGATTCCTCCTGAGTTTCAACATTAGATTGCTCATCAGCAGGGCTAACTTCAAGTTTTCTTTTCTTTTCTTGCTCTTTTTGCCTATCAAGTTTCTGCTGCTGTTTTAGCTCTTCAAGCTGCTGTTTCCTTGGCTCAGCTTCACAAAGAAGAGCCTCTTTAAAGGCAGCACTTTTTGGAATTCCTGGGTCCTTCCTAGGCTTCCTGTGACCCCGTTTTTAAGCTTCCTTCCTTAATTTTCGATGATGTTCTCGAACCTTTTTTTGAATTTTATACCGCTTATGGCAGGTCATTCGTTTACTAGCTTTCTTTAACTTCGGCCACTTCATCCTGACCGTGGATGCTTCAGAGGCAGAAGAGGTCTCAGCTACACTTTGCCTTCTCCGGTGCCACATGCGAAATGGAACTGTGGGTCAACGTCACACGCTCCCCATTTACCAATTCTTGATCTTAGAGCCTGAGGCATTTGAGTTCTGCTTAGGAAACTTCTCCCTGTGCCCACGAATTCAAGGCTCTTTCGAACTTTCTCTTCTATTAGATTCAGTGCATCTTGTTTCATGTTGAAGTCCTTGGATTTGAGCTTTGTTTGAGGTGACAAATATAGTTATATTTTCATTTTTCTTCATACTGACTGCCAGTTAGACTGGGCTGGAGAGATGGCTTAACTGTTTAAAACGAGGCTCACAACCAAAATTATTGAGTATTTTTTTGTGTTAATGTTCATAAGAGAAACTGGTATAAAGTTCTCTTTTTGTGTTGAGTCTTTGTGTGGTTTAGGTATCAGGTTAACTGTGTCTTCATAGAATCAATCAGGTAGCGTTCCTTCTGTTTCTATTTTGTGGTATGGTTTGAGTCATATTGGTATTAGCTTTTCTTCGAAAGTCTGATAGAATTCTGCACTATCTGGCCCTATACTTCATTGATTGGGAGGCTTTTAATAACTGCTTCTATTTTCTTATCGGTTATAAGACTGTATAGATCATTTATCTGATCTTGATCTAACTTTGGCAAGTGGTATCTGTATAGAAAATCATCAATTTCATTTCACATTCTTCTATTCCTATTATTTTTTGGTTTGGTCTTTTCATGTTTTTTTTTTTTTTAATTTTAAAGAAAATATATTTTTTACACAAGATAATCCAAACTGATGCAAAATATTTATTCCATATTAGTTATTTTATGCAGTAGCTTTCCCCCTCAACAGACCTGTGGTAACCACATCTTTTAAATCTGTAAATAATGTTATCAAAATAATCTTAATCTTTGAAATCTTACAAAAATTTATATTTTACAATCCACCTTGAATATCAAGGCTGCAAGAATAACATTTTCTATATCTAAATATTTTATAGCTGTACACAAAAAGGAACCCATCCAAACAAAAACAAGCACATGTGGTTGGTTAAGGGCTAAATTACCCAAGCAGCCAAAAATAAAATAAAACATCCAAATTGTTAGCATTAATTTAATACAACAGTCACTTTTTCATTGACAATGATTGCTTGAGCACAGGGGTGAATGTCCAAGGGCTGGCAGTAGAAGCTGTTGAGCAGAACAGCATCTCCTTCCTGCGTCTTTGCCCTGACAGCTCCCATTTGAGTACAGGCCCACAGGTACTGTGTGTGTGCTTAAAAATTCCACCACACAAATGCCTATTAAGCAGATAACAGGGAAGAACAACAAAAGCTAAGCAGGACAACTGCTCTCTCTTTGGGATATGATTATTTCCCTTCTGCACAATGTATTCAACAACATAAGAAAATGAAAAGAACACTTTATATTCTCTAAACACAAGGCTGAGCTCAGCGGGGCAGGTCATCTGTGAGCATTTTTATTTCTACTTCCAGGCATCATTGTCTGACATCTCACTGCTGCTTGTTTCCATGTCTGAGTCCTCACACTCTGCAATGCAAGTGCTTCTCCATGGGTAGAACAGGCTAGAACTATGGCTTTGTAAGAAGCCACTCTTTCTAAACCCATTTCTTCATAGCTGTTCTGTTCTCATGTCAAACTCCTTGAGTTCATCCTCTGTGAGTGGAAGGCAACTCTCACAATTTTCAGGATATTCCTGCCATCCCATTGCTTTTAATAACTTGTGCTCTGCTTCCAGAGAGTGTGACAGGACCTCTCCTTCCTCTACCATGGGTAGAGAAAGACTGTTCTGAAGACAACACTGTTCTCCATTTTCCTTTGGTTTGGGTGTGTAGCTGCCCTCCAATCTTAGCCCCTCCAGCTTGTTACAGTCTCTACTTTCTGAGCAGTCTCCAATTCATTCATCCTTCAGAGTCTTCAGGAACTGACTCTTCCTCTCCAAAGCTCATTGTGTAAGTTTGGTCAGGCGAGAGGAGTTAATCTCAATTGGAAAGGTAGTACTGGAGGGACTCTCTTTAGGAGAGTTGAGAACTACACCAGCAGCTAGTACCACTGGTTCAGTAACAAAAATTGGATTGGTAAAAGCAGACTCCAGGCTAGAGGAAAGTTATCCAGATTTGTGTTCCATTCTGTTAACTTTCCATGCATTAGGCTTAGAGGAAGGTGGTGAAGGCTTAGGAACCAAGTTCTTATAGACACTTGGGACTATAGTTGATACTTTGTTCCCATTTGCATTGTGGGATCCTGAGGATCTGAATGCAGCAGAAAAAGCAGCATCAGGATCCTCTTTTGATGACTAGCATCTTTGAGGGTTTCTTGGCATTAGGTGGATTTTCCCACACTCCAGAAGGCGTCTCAATAGGTCTGCATGGCTGATTCTGTTTTCTAGCTTCTGGATTCAAAGAAGGAAAATCTTCTTCCAACTGCAACTTTTCTACTTCATCCTCTTCCCCCCCTAATCTCAGTCAATGTTTTTTTTTTCTTGAAAGGTACAGCTTTTCTGGGAATGGAAACTGCCATTCCAGTGTGGATGGTTTCCTGTACTATCTCCATTACGTTGGCTCATACCATCAAGACCTTGGGAAGAGCCATGCCAACCAGATAGATTCCTTGTGGTTCCAGCTTATGCTCCCTTAGAGACACCAGAGTCAACAGGAAGCAAGAATCATTTTCCTTAATATCTCTTAATATCAATGGACTCAATTCTCCAATAATATACTATCAGACTGGATACATAAAAAGGACCCAGAATTTTGCTGCATACAGGAAATGCACCTCTGTGATAAAGACAGACACTACCTCAGAGTAAAAGGATGGAAAACCATCTTCCAAGCAAATGATCCCTAGAAACAAGCTAGAGTAGCAGTTCTACTGTACTGTGTGAAGGTTGTCTTTGTATTATTCAGTTGTTAATTGCTGTACTGTCAGGAAGTTGAGTTCTAGCCAGATTTTGTTATTGTTACTCTTATGGCTCATCACCTGTCTCAGTATTTTGTAAACATACATTTTCCTCATCACCTGCCCCAGTATTTTGTAAACATACACCTCTCACATTATCTGATTTGTTTAATAAAGATATGATGGCCAATAACTGGGCAGGGAAGGAGAGGTGGAACTTTCTGGTTGAGAGAGTCTCATGGAAAAAAATCAGGCATGGGATGATTCTCCAGCATGACACAAATGCAGGGACAGAGAGAGAGAGAGAGAGAGAGAGAGAGAGAGAGAGAGAGAGAGAGAGAGAGGGGTAATAGGGTACATGGCAGAATGTAGACAGCAATAGTCAGGGAAAGTTTTTTATGAGCTAGCTGAGAGTCTGCACAGCTATAGTGCTTAAGCTTTTACAAATAATAATAATAAATCTCCATATCTTTACTTGTGGGTTCAAGAAATCCTGGGGTGTAGGGCGGTGGGCGATTGATCTTACCTGCTGCTCTGAGGTCAGTGGCCTCTCTAGGATTTAAATGTAAAAAATTTAAATGTAGAGAAATTTTGTTCTGGCAACATGACTGCTCTGGAAAGAGATCACATCCAAAGACCTTCTATGTCTATGTGATCTAGCTGGAATTCAGACATCACACACTTTATTTCCTTTGGCTGGAATATAGACATGCCCTTAATAAACACATTTAATTCATCTTGGTGGAAAATAAACATGCTTTAGTACACATGTCTGATCCCAAACAATGATGTCTAATTGAGGGGCAGACAAACTGACAAATCAGAGAAAGATTTGACAGAATGACTTAGAGGTAGGATATGCCCATAGTGATAATCACATGGTATTGGTACAGAGACAGACAGGTCAGTGAATGGAATAGAATTTAAGATCTAGAAATAAACCCACACACATATGGACACTTGATCTGTGACAAAGAAGCCAAAACCACCCCATGGAAAAAGATAGCATTTTTTAAACAAATTATGCCGGTTTAACTGGTGGTTTGCATGTAGAAGAATGCAAATTGATCCATATTGATTACCTTGTATGAAGCTCAAGTTGAAGTGGATCAAGGACCTCAACATAAAACCATATACACTGAATATCATAGAAGAGAAAGTGGGAAATAGCCTTGAATGCATTGGTACAGGGGAAATTTCTTGAACAGAGCACCAATGTTGATCCTGAACAGATCAACAATTGACAAATGGGACCTCATGAAACTGAAAAGTTTCTGTAAGGAAAAGGCTACTATCAATAGGACAAAACTGCAACCTACAGATTGGGAAAAGAGCTTCACTAACCCTACATCTAATGGAGGGCTAACATCCAAAATGTATAAAGAACTCAAGAAAAAAGACTCCAAAATCCAAATATCCCAATTAAAAAATGGGGTACTGAGCTAACAGAGAATTCAGAACAGAAGAATGTCAAATCACCAAGAAGCACATAAATAAATGTTCAAAGTTTTTAGTCATCAGGGAAATGGAAATCAAAATGACCCTGAGATACCACCTTTCACCAATAAGAATGGCTAAGATAAAAACCTCAAGTGACAGCATGTGCTGGTGAGGATGCGGAGAAAGAGGAACACTCCCCTATTGCTTGTGGGATTGCAAAATGATACAACCACTCTGGAAATCAGTCTGGCTGTTCTTCAGAAAACTGGAAATAATTCCTGCTATACTTTTGGGCATATACCCAAAAGATGTTTCACTATACCACAAAGACATGTGCTCCACTAGCACCATAGCAGCTTTAGTCATAATAACCAGGAGCTGGAAACAACCCAGATGTCCATCAACTGAAGAATGGATAAAGAAAATGTGGTTCATTTATACAATGGAATACTATTCAGCTATTAAAAACAAGGACATCATGTATTTTGCAGGCAAATGGACGGAAGTAGAAAATATCATCGTGAGCAAGGTAACCCAGACCCAAAAGGACATGCATGGTGTGTACTCACTGATCAGTGAATATTAGCCCCAAAGCTTGGAATACCCAAGATACAATTCACAGACCACATGAAGCTCAAGAAGAAGGGAGACCAAAGTGTGGATGCTTCAGTCCTTCTTAGAAGAGGGAACAAAATATTCAAGGGAGAAAATACAGAGACAAAGTGTGGAGCAGAGACTGAATGAAAGGCCATTCAGAGACTGCCCCACTTGGAGATCCATCCCATATACAGACACCAAACCCAGATACTATTGCAGATGCCAAGAAGTGCTTGCTGATAGGAGTCTGATATAGCTGTCTCCTGAGAGGTTCTGCCAGAGCCTGACAAATACAGAGGTGAATACTTGCAGCCAACCATTAGACTGACCACATGGTCCCCAGTGGAGGAGTTATAGAAAGGAATGAAAGAGCTGAAGGAGTTTTCAACCCCGTAAGAAGAACACTAACATCAACCAACCAGACCCTCCAGACCTCCCAGGGATTACACCACCAAGAGTGCACATGGAGGGACCCATGGCTCCAGTCGCATATGTAGCAGAGGATGCCTTGTCAGACATCAGTGTGAGGAGAGGCCCTTGATCCTGGGAAGGCTTGATGCCCCAGTGTAGGGAAATGCGAGGGTAGGGAGGTAGGAGTAAGTAGGTGGATGGGGGAGAACCTTAATAGAAGCAGGGGGAGTGAGGATGGGATTGGGGTTTCAGGAGGGAAAAGAGGGAAAGGGGATGATAACATTTGTAATATAAATAAATAAAATAGTCAATAAAAAACAAAAAAGAAGGCCTAAATGAGAATGCTTCAATCCCAGTTAGAAGCGGGAACTAAATGCTCACAGGATGCAGAGGAAGGGACCTGGATGGGAGAAAGGAGAGGAAGAAGAGGGGCAGGATCATCTAGGGGAAAAGACAGAAGAGAAGCCCAGAGGGCCAGGGGAATGAATGAAAATATGCAGCTGTAGGGGATGTGTGTGCTAGGGGTGGAGAGAAGCTCTAGAAAGTCCCAGAGACCTGGGATATGAGAGGCTCCCAGGGCTCAAGGGGGAAGACCTTAGCTTAAATACCTAACAGTGGGGAGATAGAACCTGAAGAGTTCACTTCTAGGAGATAGATAGGGTCCCCAGTGGAGAGATAGGGCCACCCACACATCTTTAAAATTTTTGAACCAGAATTGTTTCTGTCTAAAGGAAATGCAAGGACAAAAATGGAACAGAAACTGAAGAAAAGGCCATCTAGTGACTGATCCAACTTGGGATCCATCCCATATGTAGGCACCAAACCCTGACATTATTACTGATGCCATGTTGTGCTTGCAGACAGGAGCCTAGCATGGTTGTCCTCTGAGATGCTCTACCAGCTCCTGAGACATATACAGATACTTACAGCCAACTATTGGACTAAGGCCAGGAACCTCTATGGAAGAGTTAGGGAAAGGATTGAAGGAACTGAAGGGAATGACAACCCCATAGGAAGAACAACAGTATCAATTAACTCAGACCCCTCAAAGCTCACAGATATTAAGCCACCAACCAAAGAACATACATGAGCTGGTCCATGGCATATATGTAGTAGGGTGCTGCCTTTTCTGGCCCCAGTGGGAGACAATGTGACTAATCCTGTAGAAACTTGATGCACCATGGAAGGGAGATGCTTGGGGGGGTGAGGTGGTGGTCAGTGGGTGCATGGGGGGGTCAGTGGGTAGTTGGCTTGGGGAGTAGCCTCTCAGAGGCAAAGGGGAGCAGAAATGGGGTGAAGAACTCTTGGAGGGAGGACCAGGAAGGGGAGAAACATTTGGAATGTGAATAAATGAACTAACTAACTAACTAACTAACTAACTAACTAACTAACTAAAGAATTACTGAATCTTATTTAATGTTCTACCATTCCAAATGGCACTCCTCAATATGGTCTGTCCATGCCCTAGTATACTTTTAAACTGTTACATATGTGGGAAAGGGCATTTGCATATATAATTATGTTAAAAACATTAAGATGAAATTATCTTTGTTTACAATCAATGTGCTCACTAAATCCAATGATAAGTATCTTTATAAAGGCAGAAGATATAAATCAAGTAGAAAGCTATGTAAAATTGAAGCATAGAATAGAGTGATATCGTCATAAGAAATACTGGTGTTCAACAAAATCTTGACATGGAAAGGAACATAATCTCCTTTTATGCCTTGAAAAGGAATATCAACCTACTGATCTCATAAATTTTACTTCTAATAACTGTGAAAGACTGAGCTTGTTATTTTTTATTTTGTGCCACCACACATGTGGTAAATAGGCAGAAAATGAATACAAATGCTTTCCCATATTATTTGATTTTAATATTTTAGCTAATTCAGTTCACTTTTGTGCAAAAATATAAAGGAAATCATTGGGATTGAATGGAAAATGTCCCATGTAGTCTTAGGCATTTAAACATTTCAGCCTCAGTTAGTAGGGCTGTTTAGGGAAGATTAAATGGTTCAACTTTCTTTGCAAGGCACGTGTCAGTGGAGGCAGGTTTTAAGAGTGTAAAGACTCATAACAATTCAAGTTTTACTTCTCTACTTTATGCTTGCAGTTTTAAAATGTGAGTTTCTCAGCATCTAATTCCACTACCGT
This sequence comes from Arvicanthis niloticus, assembly GCF_011762505.2. Taxonomy (NCBI): domain Eukaryota; kingdom Metazoa; phylum Chordata; class Mammalia; order Rodentia; family Muridae; genus Arvicanthis; species Arvicanthis niloticus. Next base: position 50,644,017 of record NC_047671.1, on the reverse strand, counting down.
GCCAGTTGCTTGATGCTACACTTCCCCTCCATGAAGGACTCTTAATTTTCTGTAACTTTTGGCCAAATAACTCCTTCCTTATATGTGTTGCTTTGCTCATGGTGTTTTATCACAGAAATAAAGACACATATAAGCTTGACTCACCTCCCTTATTATTATGGATGGACAGTATATATGTCAACAGGGAATTTAAAAACATATCAAGCAATAATCAGTTTGACTGTAAGGCTCCCATGTTGTAGAGGTTGTAATATGGTAATTTAATGACTTGCATAGGCACTTATATTTGAATGATTTATTCTTGATTGTTGGCACTGTTTAGGAAAGATTAGTGATTATGGTCCGGTTGGAGATATTTCATTGGGGTGATCTTTGATGTTTCAAATGAATCCCACTATTTCCAATATTTTCTCTGCCTCCTGCTTGTAGGTCCAGATGTGAGGTCTTATCTGTTCCTGCTCTTATACCTTTGCTCAATCATCCTGGACTTCAACTCTCTAAACCAATAAGCTCAATTAAAGACTTTCTCTTATAATTTGCACTGGCAATAGAATTTTATCACTGGATTAGAAATGTAACTAATACACATATTTTTAAATGACTAAAAATAGATGTTTGGTAGGGGAATACCTGTAACCTCTGTACTAGAAAGGGTAAGAGAGAAGGACTAGAAGTTCAAATCCAACCTGAAATATGTAGTAAGACCTAACTTAAAACAACAACAACAAAAATTATGGAATTGTATTAACTGGATTTGGAAAAAATGTGTTACTTTAAGTCATTCTTATAATGTTCTATGATCACATGTTATTTTATGTAATTCATAATAGAATGTCTCTATTTAATATCACATATAAGGCTCTTCTAAAACTGAGAGAAAATTTCTTCTGATTAAAAATTTTGTGATAATAAAGAGTATGGAATGATCTGTAGTAGTGGATAGCAATGCACGTAACATCAGAGAACTCATACTGATGAAAAAAAACCACGATGACAGGATGAAAGAATTTGAAAACATGCTTATATTTAACCAGTCTTTACCAGAACATAATATATTTATCTTAGTGATAAACCATAAATATTAAGAACATGAGAAAAAAGTCATCATTTTAAATAATCAGTATTTGAGAATTCATACTGGATAAGAAAACCTATGAAAATAAGAAAACTGGAACATTTATTAAACTACTTGAATTTGTTCTGAGAATGAGAGAATTCATGCTGTGTATTGTTATGAATGATAGGAACATGAGAAATCCTATATTGTATGTGATAATTTATTAAATATTAGAACGTTTATTCCAGTGAGAAAAGTAATAAATTTAATGTGCCGGGATCCTCAGGGTTAATTTTTTATTATGTAGTAGAGAATTCATACTGATATGAAGACTCATGTATATAAGAAATATAGTAACATTTTTATGAATTGTAGGTAATATATGAAACAACATTGCATTCGCACATTTCAAAAATTCTCTGATTGTATACAAGAAAGCCTTTATATGTAATTGAGTTCTCACAAAACTTACATTACACTGCTGATAAAGATGTTAGTGTATTAAATATTTAACTGTCTCTATTCTTTGTGAATTGCTTAATAGAGAAGTCATTCTGTTGAGAACCCGGTGAATGTAAGAAATATTAGAAATATTTAAACTTTATTTTGTTTTTAATTATATTTCAGAGAACTCATATGGTATTTTCTAATTTTTTTTAAAAAAATGCAATAATTCCCTTACTGTGTTTGATCAATTTGATAAAATTTGAACATTTAGTTTTAAAGTTTATTATAAATATAAGAAAATTGATAAGGCTATTAGTATGTACTGCCAAGTGGCTCAGAATCACTATTATAGAGAAGGTCTTTATATATAAGGAATCCAGGGAAGATTCCACATATAAGACAAACCCTAGGATATATCAGTGGATTTATACTTATGTAAAATGTGCATGTATAGTATCCCCAAAGAAAGCCTTTAGTCAAAAAAGAAAAAGCAAATCTTATTATACAAAAGAGAATTCATACTGATAAATCCTGTGATCATAGAAATAGTAGAGAGATTCTTTACCTAAACATCCCCAATATGATCAAATACCTGATATAAAAGTAAGAAAGAAGATAAATTTATCTGGGTTCATGGATTTAGAGAGTTAATTCTATAGTCAGTGGGATTATCATGGTGTTAGGGTTAAGTATCTGTAAGGACAGAGGTGTTCACTTTATAATGGACAGGAAGTTGAAAATAGGAGCCAGGGAGATGTGTCCCATGACACAGAACTTACTTCAGCTAAAGTCCAGCTCCTAAAATTTGCATAACATCCCCAAACAATTACACAAAATGGCGCTCAAGAACCCCTATACATGATTCATTAAAATCATTTTAAATTCAGCCAGCAAAAATGATAATAAATGGCTATCAATTTGCCTAATTTAAAAGAATTCATACAGGCTGGATGCCCCAGTGTGGGGGAATTCAAGAGCAGGGAGGAAGGAGTGGGCGGGGGGGGGTGCGGGCACATCCTCATAGAAGCAGGAGGAGGGGGGATGGAATAAGGGGTTTTGTAGTGGGGAGAGAAACAGGGAAATGGAATAACATCTGAAATGTAAATAAAATATCCAATAAAATTAATTTCAAAAAAATAAATAAAAGAATTTATACATGAGCAAAACATGAATATGAAGTATTTAATTAAATAATTGATTCTAGCAAAAATATACATAAAAGCCCATAGGAAGGACTATGACCAACATGTGCCTGTTCCTCAGCATTAGAAATTCACGATATAAACAGTATGCAAGAAATTGTTTTGTCAAATAAAGAAAAAAACTTAACATTCAAAAGAGAATTCATACTGATAAAGATCCTATAATCATATAGCCTATGCTATGTGATTATTAAACTAGTGTTGAATTAATATTTTGAGACAGTGTCTCATTATGTAGCCTTGGCTGATACTTAGTCCAAGCTGGTTGCAAACACACAGAAATTCACCTGCCTTTGCCTCCCCAGTCAAAGGATTAAAGTCATGTACAATAAAGCCTATCCTGCATTCATTATTATATTTGTATTTATAGAATATCATAAAATCTATTTTGAAGACAAATTGGAAAACAGAATTTTTCATGTTACCTTAAGATCACATATATCTCTCTTGTTTTACAGATACAATTTGGATCACAGAGGTCTCTATGAAGAACATTTGATATTATAGTAGTTGCTTTTTTACTTGCTATGATCAAATGACCTGACAGAAACAGGTGTCTTATTTTGGCTCACAGTTCAGAGTCCAGTCTATCATGGCAGGAAAATTATGTAACCAAGGTATCTGATCATATTACATCTGAAGCCATAAAACAGTGAATGCTCATGCTCAGCAAGCTTTCTCAATTTTGTGTAGTTTCAATCCCATGGTGTGTTGGTGCCCAAATTCATGGTGGATTTTTCCACTTTAAAGTAACTTAAAATCTATCACAGGCTTGTCCAGAGACTCATATAATTTAGTCATCCTTTCAGGTATGTTCAGAGGTTTGTTGAATGTTTGACTGTAGATTACATCAACTTGACACTCGATATTAAGTATTAGAAGTTTAACTTTTGTTAACATGACATGCAAACACATCATATTTATGCTAAAACCTTCTCCTTGTATCTATAGATTTAAGACTGTCTCATAATGCAAATAACAATTTAGTCTAACTTCCAAAATCTCTGTAGTTTTTGACTGCCCACACACTAAAGTCTCTCTTTAGGCTCAAAGAAATATCTTAATATTAAAAGAAAACTCAAGCTTCATACTTGGTATCATGGACTATGTCTTTAATCCTAATTTAATCCTATGTATTTAATCCTAATAATCCTAAGAGCCAGGTGAAGCTCTAAATTAAAGGGTAGCCTGATCTACAGAGTGAGATCTAGAACAGCCAATCTACATAGAGGAAACCCTGTCTCAAAACAACAACAACAATGAAAATAATAATAACAAAGTTGCATACAGTATCACAAGGTAAGAGTTAATATTCCAAAATGGAAGAATTAGGATATAGAATGCAAAATAGAACCAAAGCAATACAAAAAAATCCCACAAGGAACATACTAAGTCCTTCAGTCACATGCTTGGCATCTAGACTTTGTGTTAGAATCATTTGAGTTTCTTTTTCTTTTCTTTTCTTTTTTTTGGTTTTTCGAGACAGGGTTTCTCTGTGTAGTCCTGGCTGTCCTGGAACTCACTCTGTAGACCAGGCTGTCCTCGAACTCAGAAATCCACCTGCCTCTGCCTCCCAAGTGCTGGGATTAAAGGCGTGCGCCACCACTGCCCAGCCATCATTTGAGTTTCAAAAGGCTTAGATAACCCCCACATTCAGCTATGCTTCCTGTAGTATACACAGACTTTGGTTTACGCATGGGTCACTATGACCTCAGTGTTCTTTGAGGGACAGACCGCTGTCTGGAATCTTCAACATCCTGTAATCGCCACTGCAAAGTAGGCTTTGACTTTGTAGTTTCACACAATACCCTCTCAAGAGTACGATCCTCATATTCCCTCAATCTTGCTTCTTTTAATGTCTATGAACTGATATCATATGGATGATTCCTGCTATTTTTGCTGCCACCATAAAATGTAGTTTGACCACCTTAATCTATAGCTATATCTACTTCTGTGTGATGAATCCAGGGGGAGAACTTTTCTAGGTATTGACTTTCAAAAAATAAGAAGCTCTATCAGCTACATTTTCAGTTCAGTTAACCTAAAGTTTAACCTGATATAAGTAATCCTTTACATGTGTGTTTGTTTTATGGTTGATTCTAGATTGTTTTAAGTTGAAAAAACTAACCATAACAGATACACAGTAGGTTGTACAATTTAGAGGCATGTTAGAACAGGCAATAAAATTTCTGTTTTTGACATAATTTATTTTTCGTATTTTGTGAAAGAGGGTTTTAAGTAAAATATTGACTTAATTTTTTCAATAAATATTCCCTTAGATTAAAGCAATGGGAAAACATTTGAAATTCTAAACTACCACATTTATAGATCCAGGAAAACCTACTCTATTAATTTTCATATGCAGCCTACATTTTTCTTATCCACTTCCAAGACTCATTCAAATTTCACGAGTTCTTCATTTTACTCTTTCTTTTTACCTTGATTCATCTTAAAATCCTTGTGTTTGAGGGACTGGGAAGATGGCTCAGTGTGTAAGAGGATTAACTGCTTTTTCTGAGGTCCTAGGTTCAATTCTGAGCACCAACATGGCAGCTCACAACCATCTGTAACTCCAGCCCTAGAATATCCAATATCCTCTTCTGGCATACATAGATACCAGGCACACTTATTCAGACAGCACACTTGCAGACAAATAAAAAGTATTTAAAAAATTGTATGTGGGAATATCACATAACAATACCACTTAGATTTCTAGGCCATTGTTTCAAGTTCCAACATACCAAAATCAAAATATAAAAGTATCTACTGAGGTTATCTGTATGGTTTTATGTTTATTAGTGTAGATTACTTTATTAATATGTTTTAAGATGTTGAAACAAGTTTGAGTTCCCATGATACCTTTTGTCATTGTCTTAGGTACTTTTCTATTGAAGTGAAGAGACACCACAACCAAGGATTTGTATCAAAGGAAGTGTTTGTTGTGGCTTACAGTTTCAGAGAGTGAGTCCTTGAGCATCATGGCAAGAATAATGGTGGCAGTCAGGCAGGTATGGTATTGCAGTGGTAGTTGACAGCTTACATCTGGAAACAAAACTGTGATTAGACAGAGCTTAACTGGGAATGGCAGGGGCTCTTTGAAACCTTAAAGCCTGACTTCATTGACATATCTCCTTCACCAGGACACTCTGCATCTCTTTGCAAACAGTTCCACTAATTGTGGACCAAATATCTATACATATGAACCTGTAGGGTTATTCTCATTCAAACCATCATTGTACATCAGGGATATTTGTGGATTTTTATGATAGTATGTTCTTGAATGTTTGTACATTTTTATTTATTAAAGTTATTTCTGAAAAGCCTTTACATTGTGATTTGGCTCATATTATCAGGGTATTAGGTGTTTTAAAGATTTTGATGGATCAAATTTACTTCTTTTTGAGGAAGGATCTTACCATGTACCCCTCACTGGCCTAGAAATCACTATGTAGGCAACACTGGCCTCAAACTCACAGATATCCACTTGCCTTTACTTTTCAAGTGCACCATTATGGCAAACATGATGACAATGTAAAGAATCAACATTTGTTGATATTAATTTTCTCCATTTGTTTTCTTTTTATCAATGGTGGTATCAAACACAATTTCTATTCTTTATGTTTATTACATCTATCTGTTGTTTAATGATGTTATATGTTTTAAGAGATTAATCAATATGGAATTTTATTGTTGTGAGAACATTATAAAATGTATTTACATGAACTAAGATGACTATAATGTTATTAAGTGTATTATTTTATGGTATTATCATATATATGTTTATAATAAAGTAAAACATTATTCACCTGTACATGATTTGGTTTACTTTCTGTTCATTTCTCCTCATGGTTTAAAGATGTAAGCTTACCCAATTGATATGTAATCTTTCTTTTTTACCATCATGGGAATTTTTAGCTTTTCTTTGTCTAGTATGGACCGTTAAGCAATATGGTGTTCCCCCTCGTGTGGAAAGTTACCATACAAATTCTGAACAATGAACAGCCACTCATCATAGCATATTACATTCTGGAATTACATCACTCACTCAATCTTCCTGTTTCATTATCCCAAGTACTAAATTGTATGCATACACCACCATTCAGTAGTTAAGAATACTTTCTCTTCTCACAAAGGACTTGGTTTCATTTACCAGACTCCTCATGGTATCTCACAATCACCTGTAACTCCAATTCAAAGAATCCTATGCCTCTTTTTGATATCCTGGGGCACCAGACACAAAAATGCAGGCCAAACATTCATACACATAAAATTTTTAAAAAATAAATATGAGCTACCAGCTTGCTTCTCCAGTCCCAGTCCTTCTTGATGCCATGCTTCCTTCATCATGATGGTGATGAATGCTTATCCCTATGAAACAGTAAGTTCAAATAAACTTTTCCTTCTATAATTTGCTTTGGTCATGGTGCTTTATCACAACAATAGAAAAGTACCTAATATAACTTTCTACCTTTTTAAAAAAGTCAGGGTCTTCTCACTGTTCTGTGATCACCAATTTAACTAGATTGGCAGGCTAGTGAGTTCTAGAGAGCTTCTTGTCCCTACCTTCTCTGTACTGAGATTTAATCTCAGGGTGCCACGCTTAGTTACTTTGTAGTCTCTTGTCCACTTGCTCGCATGCCTTATTGACTGAGCCATCTTTTTAGCCCTAAAACCATTTCTTTTGACCTTTTTTCTTTTTTGTTTAATGTTTATACATATTATATATTATGTATATATGATATACATTATTATATATGTATATAGCATATACATATATAACATTTGTGAATACTATGAAGATGACATGAAACATCTGGTTTGTTTTAAATGTTTTTAAATTTTCATATTGAGAACTTAATTCACTGCGCAATAATATTGGTAATAATAGAAGCAAAGGGGAGGAGGGAGAAGGAGGATGGAGTAGGGGTTTGTGGAGGAGTAAGTGGTAAAGGGGATATCATTTGAAATGTAAATGAATAAAATGACTAATAAAAAGTAATTCATCCACAAATACTTTCATATAATAAATTATTAATATTATTATCATGATGATAGATGAATTATTGCAAGAATTTGATTGCTATAAACACAAATTTTGTAAATTATTGCCTTGTTATCATCTGTCATGGGATGATGCAAAATGATACTCAGAAAATGCCAGCAATTTGGTACTCTACTTTTTATCCCCAAGAACCAAGAGCCAAGTAAATTTCATTTGCATATAAGTTACCCACTCTCTTAGTGTTATTATTGCTGTAATGAAACATCAAGACCAAAAGCTAGTTGGGAAGGAAAGGCCTTATTTGTTTTATTTTTCTGCACCTACACTTATTTAGTTCTAGGATAATGCTGCCCATATTCAGGGTGGATCTTTCATTCTCAATAACTCAGTTAAGAAAAAAAATCTCTCTCCCTTAAGCCAAATAAATCCTAACAAATTCTTCACTGAGATTATTTTGTCAAGTGATTCTAGGATACATCAAGTTGACAATTAAAATTAACCATTACAATTGTTCTCACTTTCTTCTTATATCTTTTATGTTTCTTATATTTAATAATGTCAACTTTTTAAATTTTGTTTTGGTTTTGTCTTTCAAGACAGAGTTCCTCCGTGTAGCAGCCCTGGATGTTCTGAAATTCTCTCTATAGGCCAGGATGGCTTTGAATTCACAGAAATTCAAAAGAGACCTAATGTGCCAGTGTGGTGGTTTGAGTATGCTTGGCCCAGGGAGTGCTTGCCCCTGCTTGCCCTTTGGAGTGCTAGGATTAAAGGCATGTGCCACCACCTCCTGGCTTCATTTTTCCCTTTAAAAAAATTATTTATTCACTTTACATCCCAATCACTGCCCCATCCACCTTCCCCCTCTTCTTCTCTGAAAGAATGGAGGCCTCACCTGGGTATTTCCCTACCCTGACTGTCTTAGTTAGGGTTTCCATTGCTGTGAAGAGACACCATGACCTAAGCAACTCTTACAAAGGACAGATTCAGATGTTCAGTTCATTATCATCAAGGCAGGAAGCACAGCAGTGTCCAGGCAGGCATGGTGCTAAAGGAGCAGAAAGTTTTACATCATATTCTGAAGGGAACTAGGAGAAGATTGTCTCCCATGTGGTTAGGAGGAGGGTCTCATTGCCCACCCCCTCAGTGACAGACTTCCTACAAGAAGGCTACACCTTCTAATAATGCCACTCCCTGGGCCAAGCATACTCAAACCATCATACTGGCACATTAAGTCTTTGCAGAGCGAGGTATATCCTCTCTCACTGAAGCCAGACAAGGCAGCCCAGCTAGAAGAAAGTATTCTACAGACAGGCAGCAGCTTTAGGGATAGCCCCTGCTCCAGTTGTTCTGGACCCACGTGAAGACTGAGCTGCACATCTGCTGCATATGTGCAAGGGTTCTATGTACAGCCCGAATATGTTCTTTGGTTGGGGGTTCAGTCTCCAAGAGTCCCCAAGTGTCCAGGTCTCTGTTGCTGTTTCTATGGAGTTCCTATTACCTTTGGGGCACCTCAATCTTTCCTCCAACTCTTCCATAAGAGTCTCTAGGCTTCATCCACTGTTTGGCTGCATCTGTCTGAGTTAGCTGCTGGGTGGAGACTCTCAGAGGAAAACTATGCTAGGATCCTGTCTGCAAGCATAACAGTATCATTAATAGTGTCAGGGACTGGTGCTTGCCCATGGATAGGTCTTTAGTTGTGCTGGTTATTTAGTTGTGCTTAGCCATTCCCCCAGTCTCTGCTCCATCTTCTGCCTCAACCCCACCCCTGCATTTCTTGTAGATAAATTTTGGGTTGAATGTTTTGTTGGTGGGTTGGTGTCCCTATTGCTCCACTGGGGTTCCAGCCTGGCTACAGGAGGTAGTGTCTTCAGGTTCCATATCCCCACTGCTATGAGTCTCAGCTAATGTCACCCCTATTGATTCTTGGGAGCCTCCCCCATCTCTGGTCTCTGGCCCATCCCCTTGATTTCCCCTCACTCCCACCCTGTCAGTTACAGATTTCCATTTATTCTCATGGTTATCTGTTCATCTTTCCTGTCTCTCCCCACACCTGATCCTGATCCCCCTATTCCTCCTCCTCTTTTCTTCTCCCACTCAGTTTCATTCCTCTGTCTGCCTCCTACCACTATTTTATTCCTCCTTCTAAGAGAAATTCAAGCATCCTTGTTTGGGTCTTTCTTCTTGTTTAGCTTCTTTGGGTATGTGGAATGTAATACAGGTATCCTGTATTTATGGCTTATACATGTCCTTTTGAGTCTGGGTTACCTTACTTGGGATGATATTCTCAAGTTCCATCCATTTGCCTGCAAAATTCATGATGTCTTCATTTTTAATAGCTGAATTATATTCCATTGTGTAGAGGTACCACATCCATTCTTCAGCTGAGGAATGTCTAGGTTGTTTCCAGTTTCTGGGTATTCTTAAACAAGCTACATGAACATAGTCGAGCAAGTGTCCTTGCAGTATAATAGGGCATCTTTTGGGTATATGCCCATGAGTGGCATAGCTAGGTCTTGAGGTAGAACTATTCCCAGTTTTTTGAACAACTGCCAAATTGATTTCCAAAGTGGTTGTACAAGTTTGTGCTCCCACTAACAATAGAGAAATGTTCTCCTTGCTCCACATCTTCAGCATGTGCTACCTCTTTAGTTTTTCATCCTATCTATTTTGATGGGTGTAAGATCATAGTTGTTTTGACTTGTAATTCTGAATTGCAAGGCTTTCAGAAATCTCATCTCAGAATTAATTCATTCAGCTTATATGTCTTTTCTGTCATTATTAAATTAATATAACATTTACTGGGCATTAGCCCACTCTATAAAACAGATTTTCTGTTTAATGAAGATGTACTGTATTGTAGTGATGTTATATACACAAATAGATGATTTCTTAATTCTCTTTTCTGTTTTAAAAAATTTATTAATAATTTTATTTGTTTACATTTCAAATGTTATCACCTTCCATGAACTCCTCACCCTCTTCTCTTCCCCTTTGTATCTAAGAGGGTGCTCCCCCACCCACCCATCTACTTCCAACCTCACATCTCTAGCATCCCTTTTCTTTGGGGCAGCAAGCCTCCACAGGACCAAGTGCCTCCCCTTCTACTGATGTCAGATGAGGCAGTCCTCAGCCACATATGTAGCAGGAGCTGTGGACTGGCCCATATATACTCTTTGGGTGGTAGTTTAATCCCTGGGAGCTCTGAGGTAGTATCCACTTAATTGATACCATCGCTCTTCCTATGGGATTGCAATTCCCTTCAACTCCTTCAGTCCTTCCTCTAATTCTTCCACTGGGGTCCCTGGGCTCAGACCAATGGTTGTCTGTGAGTATCTGCATCTGTCTAAGTCAGGTTCTGGCAGACACTCTCAGAGGACAGCCATACCAGGCTCCTGGTTGCAAGCACATCTTGGCATCAGCAATAGTGTTGGGGTTTGGTGTCTGTGGATGGAATGGACTGCATGGCGGGGTAGCCTCTGCATGGCCTTTCATTCAGCCTCTGCTCTATTTTTGTCCCTGCATTTATTTAGCCAGGGACAATTGTGGGTCAAATTTTTTGGATGGGTGGGTGGCCCCATCCCTTTACTGAGGTCCATGTCTATCTACTGGAGCTGGTCTCTTCAGGTTCTATCTCCCTGCTGTTGTGTATTGTGACTAATGTCATCCCCATTGGGATCTGGGAGCCTCTTGCATTCCTGGTGTCTGGGACTTTCTAGTAGTCCTCTAGTTCCCCACTCCTCACTGCTAATTATTTCTATTCATTCTTCTGGCCCTCTGGATTTCTATCCTGTCTTTTCTCATACATGGTCCTGCCTCCCTTTTTTCCTTCCTCTACCTTCACCCACCCAGGTTCCTCCCTCGCTCTGCCTCTCATTATTATTTTATTCCCCCTTCTAAGTGGGTTTGAAGCGTCCACATTTTGGCCTCCCTTCTTATTAAGTTTCATATGGTCTTTGAGTCGTATCATTGGCACTCTGAGCTTTTGTGATAATATTCACTTATTAGCCAGGTGGTGGTGGTGCACGCCTTTAATCCCAGCACTTGGGAGGCAGAGGCAGGCGGATTTCTGAGTTTGAGGCTAACCTGGTCTACAGAGTGAGTTCCAGGACATCCAGGGCTACACAGAGAAACCCTATCTCGAAAAAACAAAACAAAACAAAACAAAACACCAAAAAATCCACTTATCAGTGAGTATATACCATGTATGTCCTTTTTGGTCTGGGTTACCTCACTCAGGATCATATTTTCTAGTTCCATCCATTTTCCTTCAAAATTTGTGAAGTCAGCATTTTTAATAACTGTGTAGTATTCCATTGTGTAAATTTACCACATTTTCTGTATCCAGCTTCTAGCTATTATAAATGAGGCTGCTATGGATATAGTGGAGCACATATCCTTGTTATCTGTTGGAGAATCTTTGGGTATATGCCCAGGAGTGGTATAGCTGGGTCTTCAGATAGAGCTATTTCCAATGTTCTGAGGATCTGCCAGATTGATTTCCAAAGCCGTCCCACCAGCAATGGAAGAGTGTTTCTTTTTCTTCACATCCTTGCCAGCACCTGTTGTCTCCTGAGTTTTTGATCTTAGCCATTCTGATTGGTGAAGGGAATTTCAGTGTCATTTTGATTTGCATTTCCCTGATCACTAAGGAAGTTGACTTTAGGTGCTTCTTGGCCATTCAAGAGTCTTCAGTTGAGAATTCTTTGTACACTATTTTTAATAGGGATATTTGGATTTGGGAATCTAACTTCTTGAGTTCTTTTTATATTTTGGACACTAGTTCTCTATTGAATACAGGGTTGGTAAAGACCTTTTCCTAATCTGTATGTTGCACTTTTGTCCTATTGACAGTGTCCTTAACCTTACAGAGGCTTTTTAGTTTCATGAGGTCCCCTTTGTTAATTGTTGATCTTTGAGCCTGAGCCATTGGTGTTCTGTTCAGGAAATATTCCCATATGCCTATGTGTTCAAGGCTCTTTCTCAGTTTCTCTTCTATTAGATTCAGCATATCTGGTTTACATAGAGGCCCTTGATCCACTTGGACTTGATAATATGGATAAAGGAGATAAATATGGATCAATTTGCATTCTTCTACATGCAGACTGCCAGTTATCCAAGCACCATTTAAAAAAAAATGCTTCATTTTCCCCCCACCATGTGGTTTTGGCTTCTTCATCAAAGATCAAATGAACATAGGTGTGTGGGTTTATTTCTGAGTCTTCAATTCTATTCCATTGATCTGCCTGTCAGTCTCTGTACCAATACCATGTGGTTTTATCACTACTGCTCTGTAGTATAGCTTGAGGTCAGGGATGGTAATTTCTGTCGAAGTTCTTTTATTGTTGAGAATAATTCTTGCTATCCTGTTTTTTTGTTATTCCAGATGGAGTAGCAAATTGCTCTTTGTATTTCTGTGAACAATTGAGTTGGAAATTTGATGGGGATTGCATTGAATCTATAAATTGTTTTCAGAAAAATGCCCACTTTTACTATATTAATCCTGCCAATCCATGAGCATGGGAGACCTTTCCATCTGATGTCTTCTTTGATTTCTTTCTTCAGAGACTTGACGTTCTTGTCATACAGATGTTTCGCTTGCTTTGTTAGAGTTATGCCTAGATACTTTATATTGGTTGTGACTGTTGTGAAGGATGTTGTTTCCTTAATTTCTTTCTTAGCTCATTTGTCCTTTGTACAGATTTTTTGAGTTAATTTTGTATCCTGTCACTTTGTGAAGTTGTTTACTGGAGTAAGAGTTCTCTGGTAGTATTTTTTGGGTCTCTTATGTATAGTATCATATCACTTGCAAATAGTGATACCTTGACATCTTCCTTTCCAATTTGTATCACTTTCACCTCTTTTTGTTGTCTAATTGCTCTACTTAGAACTTTGAGTAGTATATTGGATAAATAGGGACAGAGTGGGCAGCCTTGTCTTAGCCCTGATTTTAGTAGGATTGCTTCAAGTCTCTTTCCATTTAGTTTGATGTTGGCTGTTGGTTTGCTGTATATTGCTTTAATTATGTTTAAGTATGTGCCTTTAATTCCTGATCTTTCCAAAACTTAACATGAAGGGGTATTGTATTTTGTTGAAGACCTTTTCAGCATCTAATGAGATGATTATGTGGTTCTTTTCTTCGAGTTTTTTTTTTAATATAGTGGATTATGTTGATAGATTTCCATATATTGAACCATCCCTACATCCCTGGAATGAAGCCTACTTGATCATAGTGAATGATTATTTTGATGTGTTCTTGGATTCTGTTTGCAAGAATTTTATTGAGTATTTTTTGCATCAATATTCATAAGGGAAATTAGTCTGATGTTCTTTTTTTGGGTTGGGTCTTTGTGTGGTTTAGGTATCAGCATAATTGTGGCTTCATAGAATGAATTAGGTAGTATTCCTTCTGTTTCTATTTTGTGGAACAGTTTGAGAAGTATTGGTACTAGCTCTTCTTTAAAGGTCTGATAGAATTCTGCACTAAAACCATCTGACCCTGGGATGTTTTTGATTGGGAGATTTTAAATAACTGCTTCTATTTCCTTAGGGTTTATGGGACTGTTTGGATACTTTATCTGGTATCTGTCTAGAAAAACTATCCATTTCATCTAGATTTTCCAGTTTTGTTGAGTATAGGCTTTTGTAGTAGGATCTGATAATTTTTTGAGTTTCTTCAGTTTCTGTTGTTATATCTCCCTTTTCCTTTATGATTTTGTAGTTTGGACACTATATCTGATTGCTTCTTGACCTTTTGGCTAAGATCAAGTGGATATTGTCTCTGTGCCCTCTAGTTAGTTTGGCTAATGGTTTATCTATCATGTTGATTTTCTCAAAAAACAAGCCCTTAGTTTTGTTGATTCTTTGTATGTTCTTTTTGTTTCTTCTTGGTTGATTTCAGCCCTGAGTTTGATTATTTCCCACCATCTACTCCTATTATGTGTATTTGCTTCCTATTCTAGAGCTTTCACATATGCTGTTAAGCTGCTAGTGTATGATCTCTACAATTTCTTTATAAAGACCCTCAGAGCTATGAGTTTTTCTCTCAGCATTGCTTTCATTGTGTCCCATATATTTGGGTATGCTTTATCTTCATTTTCATTAAATTCTGGAAAGTCTTTAATTTCTTTCATTATTTCTTTCCTGACCAAGCTATCAAAGAGAGTTGTTCAACTTCAATGAATATGTAGGATTTCTGGTTTTTTTGTTATTGAATACCAGCCTTAGTCCCTGGTGACCTGATAGAATGTATGGGATTAATTCAATCTTGTATCTGTTGAGACTTGTTTTGTGTCTGATTATATGGTCAATTCTGAAGAAGTTACCATGAGGTATTGAGAAGAAGGTATATTCTTTTGTTTTAGGGTAACATATTCTGCATCTGTTAAATCCATTTGACTCATAAGTTCCATTAGTTTCACTGTGTCTCTGTTTAGTTTCTGTTTACATGATCTGTCCATTGGTGAGAATGGGGTATTGAAGTCTCCCACTACTATTGTGTGAGGTTCAGCCTGTGCTTTGAGCTTTAGTAACATTTCTTTTACAAATGTGGGTTCCCTTGATGTTCAGAATTGAGAATTCATTTTGGTGGATTTTTTTCTTTGATGAGTATGAAGTGACCTTCCTTATATTTTTTGATAGCTTTTGGTTGAAAGTCCATTTTATTGCATATTAGAATGGCTCTTCTAGCTTGTTTCTTGGGACTATTTGCTTGGAAAAAAACTTTCTAGCCTTTTTCTCTGATGCAGTGTCTGTGTTTGCCACTGAGGTGTTTTTCTTGTATGCAGAAAAATCCTGGGTCCTATTTATGTATCCAGTTTGTTAGCCTATGTCTTTTTGTTGGGAGTTGAATCCATTGATGTTGAGACATATTAAAGACCAGTGTTTGTTGCTTCATGTTATCTTGGTAGTTAGATGTAGAATTGTGTTTGTATGGTTCTCTTCTTTTGGGTTTGTTGTGAAAAGATTAATTTCTTAGTTTTTCTTGGGTGTCATTTCCCTCTTTGTGTTGGAGTTTTCCTTCTATCATTTTCTGCAAGGCTGGCTTAGTGGAAAAATATTGTTTAAATTTTGTTTTGTCGTGGAATAGCTTGGTTACTCCATTTATGATAAGTGAGGCTTTTGCTGGGTATATATCCTTGGCTGGCATTTTTGCTCCTTTAGGGTCTGTGACATTTGCTCAAGATCTTCTTGTTTTTAGAGTCTCTGTTGAGAAGTCTGATGTAATGTTGATGAAGTCTGATTGGTCTGCCTTTATATGTTACTTGACCTTTTCCCCTTATCTCTTTTAACTTTATGTCTTTGTTCTGTGCATTTGGTGTTTTGATTATTATGTGATGGGAGGATTTTTTTTGTCCCAATATGTTTAGTGTTCTTTAGGATTCTTGTATGTTTATGGGCATCTTTCTTTAGGTTAGGGAAGTTTTCTTCTATAATCTTGTTGAAGATGTTTACTGTCACTTTGAGTTGGGAATCTTCACTCTCTTCTGTACCTATTGTTCTTAGGTTTGGTCTTTTCATTGTGTCCTGAGTTTTCTGGATGTTTTGTGTTAGGACCTTTTTGCACTTTGTATTTTCTTTGACTGTTATGTCAATATCTTCTATGGCATCTTTTATGCCTGAGAGTCTCTCTTCTATCTCTTGTATTCTCTTGGTGATCCTTTCATCTGTGACTCCTGCTTTTTCCTAGGTTTTCCATCTCTAGGATTGTCTCCCTTTGTTATTTCTTTATTGCTTCTATTTCCATTTTTAGATCCTGTACAGCTTTGTTAAATTTCTTCACCTGTTTGAATGTGTTCTCCTGTATTCCTTTAAGGGATTTATGTGTTTCCTCTTTAAGGGCTTCTACCTGTTTACTTGTGTTCTGCATTTCTTTGAAAGAGTTATTTATATCCTCCTTAAAGCCCTCTATTATCTTTATGAGATGAGATTTTAGATCAGAATCTTGCTTTTCAGGTGTTTTAGGGTACCCAGGACTTGCTGTGGTGAGAGAGCTGGATTCTGATGTTGCTAAATTGTATTAGTTTCTGTTGCTTATGTACTTGCACTTGCCTCTCACCATATGGTTATATCTAGAGTTAACTGGCCTTGCCGTCTCTGACAGGAGGCTGTCCCTCCTGAGGCTTGTTATGTTAGATCTCCTGGGGTCAGGCTGTCTCTGGTTGTGGAAGTAGATCTGGAGAACCTGATTTGTGAGCCTGGCTATATCAGAACTACTGGGGTCAAGCTGTTTCTGGGTGTGGATGGGGTGGGTATGGGAAGACTAGACCACAGGATCTTCTCGTGGGCACAGATGTGAAGCAGAATGAAGATCTGTTGCTGGCAGGGTGGGAGGTTCTATATTTTCTGGGCCCAAGGGGTCTCAGGCCAAGTATTGTGGCAATACAGGGGACTCACCTGTGTACCCGGGGGTGTCAGAACTCCCAACTGTGAAGCTGTCTCTAGGAGTAGGTGGAGTGTGGGGGCTGGAGCACATGATCTGGATAAATTTTTTTTGTAATAATTTTTTTATTTCTTTTGGATGCAAATTCTGGAGTAAAGTTACTGAATCATATGACAGTATGTAATTGAGTATCCCCTTTTTTCTCTTCTCTTTTCTTTCATTCAACCTGAGTCATGGCTTCACATATCCAAGGCTGGCCTTAAGTTCACTATGTAGTCAAAAATTATCTTCAGTTTCTGATCCTCCTTCTTCTGCATGTTAAATGCTGATATTTCAGGTATATATTACTACAGATACTTTTTTCTTTTCATTTTTTGTGTATGTTTGTGTAATATATTTAACTGTTAATGTGGGTATATTCATATGACTGTGCAGGTGTGGGTGTATGTGGAGGTCAGATTCTGATGTCTAGTGCCTTTTTCAATAGCATACTACCTTATTTCTCTCTCTCTCTGTAAACATTTTCTGTGTTAAAAATAGAGAAAAACACACATGGCATCTGGATTCTGTATAAGTTTGTTTCACTTATAAGCATACAAATAAGTATATTTTCAATTGTGATTGCAATTTTATATATCCTTTTAGATATAGATCAGAAGAAAAAATACTTAGATAACATAAGTACTGCAAAAATTCTTGTTAGGTTACAAACAATAGAACAAAATTTAGACAATCCTCTGAAGTGTGAAGAAATTACAGATGAATCCAATCTAAAGTTTATAGCACTACCTTGTGACAAGACTGCAAAAAGGCAGTCTACATACATTAAAAAGTATTTTCCCCACCTTATAAGGTGGGAAATAAAGGAATTGAACCAGATGAACAAAATCCACAAGGTTATTAGAAATTTGGGTTGTTATCTACATAGGCACAAAACTTAAAGAGATTTAAGAAAGCAGTAACAATTTATGGCCTATATTCACCATATGTAAAACATACATTAATAACTAGGTCACACAAAATAGTATAGTTCCAAAAGATTGGACAGATTTGATGACAGCCATGTTAGAACCTTGTCTTCAACTACAATGACTAACATGGTAGAAAGATCAGGTTTCAATTTTGAAGCAACAAAATTGGACTAGAGGCATTGATATTGTCAAGGATAAGTAACTAGGTAAAGATCCATATTCTGAATTAAGATTACAGATTACCTTTAATGATGCCATCTTATTACAGATTACCTTTAATGATACCATGTTGTACCATAGCCTTAAGTTCTTGGGATAAGGTTGAACAAAAGGGATAATCTGAACCTTTTCAAAGATAACCCAAGGTTGAAATGAATCTTTCACTAACTTTCTACAGAGATTAACTACAGATCTAAATAGGGCAATATCAGATTCAATTTACAGAAGCAATTTAAATTAAATCTTTAGCTTTTGGTTATGCTGATGCTGAATACAAAAAGGCCATTAGACCTGTATGGGCCAGATCCACACTTCTCTATGAATGGATTAAAACTACTGCATATATAGAATCTAATGCTCACAAAATTCAGTTGTTGTTGGACAAAAAAATTACAGAGGATATAAAAACACAAAATACTCATTGCTGTGGCTGTGAAAGATTAGGTCATTCCCTAAAGCACTGTGGACAAACAAATCCTAAGGGTAAATTTTTTACTAATGCAATTCAGTGAGAAAGTTTCCCATGAATTGTAGAAGATATGGAAAGAACCAATATATGGCTTATGAATGTAGGTCTTTCAAAGATATTAGAAGCAATTCCTTAATTTTGGAGTGCTGACAAAGGGACCTCCCTCAAGGCTCAACCAAAACTAGCATGATCTGTTCCTTTTCTGTCAACCAAGCAAAGACTGTTCTGAAAAAACAGCTAGAAAAACTAAAGCCTGATAAACAACTGCTCAAATCTTAAGCAAACCATAGAGCAGCTCCTATGGATAAAACAAGAAATTCCCAAACCAAATATTTTGGCAAACTACTATAAATGATAAGAGACTAAAATTAAAACTACAGGTAGATGGAGTTGAGATTGAAGGCTTAATGGATCCATGAGAAGATGTATTATCACATGAGAAGATGAGAATATCACAAGATTTGTGGAATTCAGCTTGGCCACTTCAAAGGGTATCTACACAGCTCTTAGAAATTGGGACATTGTCTCGGGTAAAACAAAGCCTAAATGGATTAAATGCATAGGACCAGAAAGTCAAATATGAAAATTAGGGCTACATGTGGCTACTATATCCATAAGTCTATGGCAAAGAAATCTATTTCAACAGTGATAAGCAAAGATTAGCATTCCTCCAACTTAGAGACATGCTGTAAAAGAGAAATTTCTAATAAAGAAATTTAAATATGTTCTCAAAGACAGTTACAGACTGTCCAGGCTGCCCAAAAATAGGATACAAGAGAGACTGACTCTTCAACTGTATACGAGGGAGCCACTACTAGTAGGAAACTACCTGCCCTACCACTAAAATGGCAAACTGACAAACCTGTTTGAGTTAGAACAATGGCCTATGACAAAGGAAAAGTTATAGGAACTAGAAAAAATAGTCCAAGTGCAGCTGGAAGCTTTCCATATAGATGAGTCCACCTTTTGGAGTTCTGTATTTAAAATTAAAACTAAATCTGGAAAATGGAAGATGTTAACAGATCTGAGAAGAATCAGTAAAATCATTCAGCCAAATGATCTCTTTACAGCCTGGAATCCCATTGCCTTCTTTGTTGCCTAAGGTATGGCCTATTACAGTGATTGCTCTAAAACTACCTTTTCACAGTCCCTTTACATGAGCAGGATAGGGAAAGGTTTGATTTCTCAGTATCTACTTGTAATAATAGTTGTCTAATAAAAAGTTATCATTGCAGAACTCTTCCACAAGGAATGTTTAATCGTCTGAATTTATGTCAAAATTTTGTACAGCAGCCATTAGAAATCATTTGTAAGCAGTTTCCTCAATTCATAATTTGTCATTATATGAATGATATCTTATTGTCTTATTCATATGCAGATACCTTAGAAAAAATGTTTGATGAAGTAGAGACTTGTCTGTCTGGGTATTACAAATAGCTACTGAAAAATATAAAGTGGATAGTTTATTAATTATATGGAGAGACAAATTACAAACTCTTAATGATTTAAAAAATTGTTGGGAGAGACTAATTGACTAAGGCCAATAATTGGATTGACTACTCAAGAGATATGCAATTTATTTCAACCCTTACAAGGTGATAATAACTTAAATAATTCAAGAGAGTTATCAGCTGAGGCTGAAAAAGAGTTGTTCTGGTAGAAAAAAATTACAGGATGCACATGTGGACTGTTTGGATCCAAAACGGGATTGTATTTTAGTTATTTTCCCTGCTACTCATTCTCCCATTGGAATTCTTATGCAGAGAGAAGATAATATCTTAGAATAGATATTTTTAAGCACACAAACAGAGTAAAAAGCAAAGAGCTATGTAGAAAAGGTTTCTGAATTGATTCTAAAAAGAAAAATGAGACTATGTTTATTAGCAGGAATAGACTGGTCAAAAATTGTAGTGCCTTTTACTAAGCTGAAATTGTTTCATTAAGGGAAGAAAATGAACATTGGCAAAGAGCTTGCAGAATTTTTTTTGGGAGAAGTAACAACAAATACTTCAAAAGCAGATGACTTCAGTTTATAAAAGAAATAATTAGATTGTTCCTCATGTAGTAAAAGGGACACAAATTTCTCGAGCTCCTATGTTGTATACTGATGCAAATGAATCAGGAATGACAGGTTATAAATTAAAAGTAAGTAAAGTGGCTCAGAGCCCTTATAATTCAGTTCACAAAGCAGAGTCATATGTCATTTTATGATATTATTAGATTTTTTGAATCTATTAATATAGTTACTGACTCTCAATATACAGAAATAGTTGTTTTGCATATAGAAACTACTGAATTTATTTAGGATGATTCAGAGTTAACTTCACTATTTATTCATTTCCAACAAGTAATCAGAAGTAGAAATCATTCATTGTTTATAACACATATGGATCCTATATGGATCTACCAGTCCCTATGGCATAAGGAAATGATGAAATTGATCAGGTATTAATAGGAAATGTGCTAGAAGGTTTAGAATTTCTTAAGAAACACCATGCTAACAGCAAAGGTTTGAAGAAAGAATTTTTCTATCACTTGGCAACAGTCAAAGGAAATTAATTATAAGGAAACAGCCTAATTGGTATTTGTATAACAAAGCTCCATCACCTGCAGAGAGATACCCAAAGAAATAAAATTTGATAAATGGATGTTTTTCATTTTTCAGAGTTTGGGAAATTAAAGTATGTGCACTGTACAATAGATATATACTCAGGATTTCAATGGTCAACTGCTTTAAGTTCTATTAAGGTCTATTCTGCAATTACACATTTATTAGAAATTATGGCTATCATGGGGAATTCTGTAAAGTTAAGACTGATAATGCTATAACATATGTCTGTAGTAAAATGAAACATTTTTTGCATATTACCACATAAAGCATATTACAGGTATACTGCACAATTCTACAGGACAAGTAGTTGTAGAAGGTTCCAACCATACTCTCAAAGATATGTTTAGTATACAAAAGCAGGGGAAAAACTTCCAGAGATAGATTATATAGTGCTTTATTAACTGTAAGTTTTTAAATGCTAATGAGCAAAACCCAAAAGCTGCTAATTAAAAGACATTGGATTATATAAAAAAATCCTGCTGAAATAAACTAGTCTATTTATTTTAAAGGATGTCTTAACTTCAGAATGGAAGGCAGGAAATGTGTTGCATTGAGGAAGAGGGTACATCTTTGTTTCAACAGGAGAAAAAAGCTATATCTTCCTTTAAGTCTTTAAAAAGACTTTATTTGACTGAGGGAGACATTCTGAAAATCCTGGCTGCAGAAATGAAGAAAGAAACCAAGAAGAACAACAAAACAGGTAACATGAGTCATGATCTCTATATGATGACAGCTCTAAGACTGGCTGAGACATGTCTCTGCATAGCCAATAAATCTTGTTGCCTACAGAGTCATCAGGAATTATTACTACATGCCATCCTTTTATATGGTATGGATGGAAACTTATAGTTTGGCTACACAGTCCAAATGGATTTATAACGTTTGATGCCTTTTGCCTGCTCAAACATAGAGTAGAGTATCACTTTTAGCTGATTTGTGCACATTGCACTTTCCACATATGTGTAAATACAGAAATGTATATTACCTTTAAAAGTCTATATGTTTATAGAGCAAAATATCCAGACACCAAAGAAGACAAAACTAATCACCCAGATGATCCAACCTCACAGACTGCCTCAATAGCTGTTTCCTCAAAAATCTGCATTCAGAAGAACTTCAAATTGGCTGGCTAAGATTATTTTGTTTCATAGATATTTTCAGCCAGGACTTTGGTTAAGCCCTGCACTTTCCCACCACACTCAGACTGAACTGCAAATGTTATAGCTAGATTTCTTAGACATGGCCAATGTCTCAATTTTCTCAGGGTACCCCCAAATAACATTGCCCCTGACAGCAGGGAGCAATTTTAAGAGAATAATTCCCCAATCCCAAAAAGTAGGGTGGGTGGTTTTTGGTTATTTGGTGGGTGATGGATGTTGGTTGTCATTTAAGGGGGGGTTGACTGCAAATTTTTAATGGTTTTTGTCAGGGAGCAAACAAATTTAAGGAAGTTAGACTCAGGGGTCTCTTTTTCTCTTTCTTTTAATTTCCTCTGTCCTTCTTTCTAGTCTATCTAGTGTTAAGGGGAAAAGGGATGAAAAGAGAAAAAGACTAGACTAGAAAGAAATGACAAGCCCCAAATATGTTACATTGTGTAGATGTCTTACAAATTTAAGGTTATATTTTGCTACAACATGCTGTATATATGTTTCAACTCTTGTTTAAGGTATTGTACCTTTGCAACTCATTTATAAGTGTAATGGGAAGTTCTAGTCCTTGAAAGACACAAATTGTGAAGGATATGAAGAAATGCAAATTGGTAGTCAAACCTATGGTCATGACAGATATTAGTTTAGTTAAATACATAAACAAGTTTTTAAAGCCTCCCGTAGATGTTTTCAAAGTTAAGCAGATAGCAGCAAGGAAAAAAAGCAACATTTGTCTATTCTGACATACTGTAGATAGATAGGTGGTCTCCAAATCCTCAAAAATCTATAAAATATGGCATTTAAAAATGTTTTACTAATAAAAAGCTTTTCATGACAGTGAGACAAGACTACTCCTAGCAGCACACCCATACTTCTTCAAAGAAGATGATGAGACTCAAAAACCTCCTTATGGAGTTTTCTTCAAATGTGGTGAAGTTAGCTACCAGTCAAAGAACGCCCTTGCTTCAACTGCAGACAGCATCCTGTCCAAACAGTGGACAAGCAGGAACCAGAGGAAGTTGACTGCTGAACTTTTCTAGGACTAGGAAGGCAAGTCTCTCATAATTTCTGCTTCACAAAACATATATTAGATATAATGGGCCAGTAGGCTAAGGATGGGTGCTCCAACACTGTAGAGAAAACTTGAATGACTGTTCAGGTAGCCACTAACCTCTGTTATTTCTATTGTTTTGGAAGCAGTTTGTGCTGTACTTCCTTTTTACTCAGGTAATAATTATTCTTCTCAGGTCTCTGATGGGGTTGAAGATTATATAGCTATAGTCTCACAATTAAGCTTAAGTTGTTTAAGATTTAAGAAAAATGATTTAAGGACTAAGAAGATATTTTAGGTATGTAAATACAAGTTATGATAGAAAGCCAATTAGGTACAGAAATTTGGACTCTCCAAGATACGATAGAGTATTCTCTCTATGGTAGATAAATACAAATAAACTAGACATTGTGGATGTAATTCTTACCTGATGTTTTCATAATTTTTCATATATATATTTTATTGGACTAAAAGAGGGAGATCTTAAAGTAATCTTTTTGTGCACTGAGTAAGGATTATCATTGTATTACTCAAATGCTGATTTCTGAACCAGCAGAGATCTGATTATATGCACGATTTTTGTATTATTATGCATTTCCTACCTTAGTATTTTGTAAACAGTGTTGTTTACCACCTTCTGATTGATTAAATTAAAAAGCCTATGGCATATAGCAAAAAGCAGAATAGTAAGGTGGGCCTTCCAGAGACAGAGAAGAACTTGGTGAAGGAGTCAGACATCAGAGATTCAGCTATCTGGACATGAAGGAAGAAGCAGGCCAGGACATTATTTGTATTTTGTTTTATCTGAACTGTACCTGCCATCCGCTTTGGGTCAACTGATTGGCTTTATCATAGTTCATGTTTACCTATTTCCCCATTCTGTTTACCAGGATTGGACTTTTTAACCCATTGTTTATTTGGGCATTTTATCAACCTCCTTTCCTTCTCTCCACTCAGGACAGGATGACAAATGCTGAATGTTTTGTTATAGTTTTGAACGTCTGTGTGGTTCTATTTTGTATTTCCTTTTCTCTCTCATGCAATTTCTTTCTATCTTCTAGCTTACTTATTCTTGTTTTTGAAAAACCCATTCTCTGGGATTTTATTTTTACTATTGTATGGATATACCTTTATCTTACTTTATATTTGAAATATAGTTATGAATATTTTGTTGGCACTTCTTTCCTGCAAAGTGTGTTATCACATTGCATTCTGGTCTATATTGCTATTTCTAGAATGTGGCTGCTAGTCTTACTTGGGTTCACATTTACAGTATTTTAAAAAATCTCACTTTTAAGCATATGTGTTCTGTTCTCTGCCTGTCTTATTTCAGGCTTTACTCTTTCATGAGGCTAGGATTGTAGTTCAGCTGTAGAGTGCCTTTTCATTTAAATATTTATTTGTGTTTATTTTATGTACATTGGAGTATTACCTTCATTTATATCTGTGTGAGGGGGTTGTATCCCCTGGAACTGGAGTTTCAGACAGTTGTGAGCTTCCATTTGGATGCTGGGAAGTGAAACCAGGTTATTTGTTCTCTTAACTGCTGAATCACCTCTCTAGCCCTGTAGTGTATTTAAGTGTGGTCAAGGTCATAGGTTCCACTACCAGAGACTAAATGCATTTCTTATGTTCCCCCATTGCTTTCAGGACTATTACTGTGATATGTCTGTTGTTTTTATTTGTTTTTCTTATTTGAAGTTCTTTCAATAATCAGCTGAAGCAATTGAATTTAAATAAAGAATTTTATACCCTCGAGACAATATCCAAGGACATTAAAACAGCTGTTGTCATTTTAAACTTTCTTATAACTTTGGAGAAAAGAACACTACAGAATAGGTCTGTGGAGATCTGTACATTTTCATGCATACTCCCACGCTAAAAACTATATATGCAATGTCTAGATTGATAGGTTTCATGAATATAACCAAAAATGAACACAGAAGTTAAAAAAAATATATGAACATCTTTGATGACCATGGGAAGGATTTACTTTCCAAGCGATTCAGTTTAACAGCTGTTTATATTTTTATATGTCTTTAGATATTGTAAATAATTTGGAGTTATAAAAGGTGATTTGGAGGACATTCGCAAGTCATGTACAAGTTTTATACGAAATTGAACATGCATATATAATAATCAACTTACGGGAGAGGAATATATCCAGAATAAATGCTCCATGTACATTGGGACTGTAAACGATTGAAGATCCATTTGATATATGCATGTGATGGTTAGAGTGGGGCGACGATTTTCAGTAAACCAAATTATATGAAAATATGGGACACGTTATGGTAGTTATTGCATTTTCTATACTAAATTACCTCGTTATTTTTATTAGCTATTTATTTGCTAGAATTTTTTATTTTATTGATGAATTGCAATTTCAGATATACTGGAAATAACAAAATTGTAGACCATTGTTGGATGTAAAATCTACGTTATCCACATGGTGTCGCTGTATACCACAAAGTACTGAGGCTGGAACTGAAGCAGTGATAATTAAAAAGGGAGGAAGCTTCATTTCGTCACCAGCCGAGAAAAGATAAAAATGGTGAGGAGGCAAATGTCTGAAAACATGAAGTTGCAAAGTATGATCTTGGAGTGACAGCGATAAGAAAGGTGCAGTACTTTTGCAATGCTGTTTTCCAGGCTCCGACGCCTGAGAGCCCGGCGCCTGCTCTTGCTCTGGCTTCTGCTTCTCGCAGCCTGGGAGGCAGGGAGCGGCCAGCTCCATTACTCCGTCTCAGAGGAGGCCAAACACGGCACCTTCGTGGGCCGCATCGCACAGGACCTAGGGCTGGAGCTGGCGGAGCTGGTGCCCCGCTTGTTCAGGGTGGCGTCCAAGGACCGCGGAGACCTTCTGGAGGTAAATCTGCAGAATGGCATTTTGTTTGTGAATTCTCGGATCGACCGGGAGGAGCTGTGCGGGCGCAGCGTGGAGTGTAGCATCCACCTGGAGGTGATTGTGGACAGGCCGCTGCAGGTTTTCCACGTGGAGGTTAAAGTTAAAGATATTAATGATAACCCACCGGTTTTTAAAGGCCCAGAACAAAGGATATTTATTCCTGAAAACAGACAACTAGATTCACGATTTCCACTAGAGGGCGCCGTGGACGCAGACATTGGTGCCAATTCTCTTCTAACTTACACGCTGAGCCCCACGGATTACTTTTCTTTGAAGGTAGAGACAACAGACGAACTCAGTAAATCCCTTTCGCTTGAACTGAGAAAATCTTTAGATAGAGAAGAAACACCAGAACTTCAGTTATTACTGACAGCCACCGACGGGGGCAAGCCAGAGCTGGAGGGGGCAGTTCGGCTGCAGATTACTGTGCTCGACGTTAATGACAACGCCCCACTGTTTGACCAGACCATCTACAGAGCACAGTTAGTAGAATCTACAGTGAATGGAACATTAGTGACCACGTTAAATGCCACTGACGCTGATGAAGGTGTCAATGGTGAAGTTGTGTTTTCCTTTGGCAATGACGTTTCTCTTGACATTCAAGAAAAATTCAATGTGGATTCTATTTCAGGAGAAATTAGAGTGGTCGGTGATCTAGATTATGAAAAAACAAAATCCTATGAAATTCAAATAAAGGCAGTTGATAAAGGGAGTCCCTCCATGTCAAATCACTGCAAGGTTTTGGTGAAAGTACTGGATATAAATGATAATGCTCCAGACCTGGCGATCACATCCTTGTCTTTGCCCATCAAAGAGGATGCTCCACTTAATACTGTCATCGCACTCATCAAGGTGTCAGACATCGACTCAGGTGTCAACGGGCAGGTGACCTGCTCCCTGAATCCTCACCTCCCCTTCAAGCTGGTGTCCACCTTCAAGAATTACTATTCGCTTGTGCTGGACAGTGCCCTGGACCGAGAGACTACAGCTGACTATAAGGTGGTGGTGACAGCCCAGGACGGGGGCTCTCCCTCGCTGTGGGCCACTGCCAGCGTGTCCGTGGAGGTGGCTGACGTGAACGACAACGCTCCTGCATTCGCGCAGCCCGAATACACGGTGTTCGTGAAAGAGAACAACCCGCCTGGTGCGCACATCTTCACGGTGTCAGCGGTGGATGCGGACGCGCAGGAGAATGCGCTGGTGTCCTACTCATTAGTGGAGCGGAGGGTGGGCGAGCGCTTGCTGTCAAGCTATGTGTCTGTGCACGCGGAGAGCGGCAAGGTGTTTGCACTGCAGCCTCTGGACCATGAGGAGCTGGAGCTGCTGCAGTTCCAGGTGAGCGCGCGGGATGCTGGTGTGCCTGCCCTGGGCAGCAATGTGACTCTGCAGGTGTTTGTGCTGGATGAAAACGACAACGCGCCCACGCTGCTGGGGCCTCACACAGGCAGCGCAGTGAGCGAACTAGTGTCACGGACAGTGGGTGCAGGGCATGTGGTGACGAAGGTGCGAGCGGTGGATGCGGACTCTGGCTACAATGCCTGGTTGTCATATGAACTACAACCTCCTACAGGTGGTGCCCGCAGCCCATTCCGCGTGGGTCTGTACACTGGTGAGATCAGCACCACACGCTCCCTAGATGAGGTCGATGTTCCACGACAACGTCTCTTGGTGCTGGTGAAGGACCATGGCGAGCCAATGCTGACTGCTACTGCTACTGTGTTGGTATCTCTGGTGGAAAGCAGTCCGATTCAGAAAGCCTCTTTGCCTGTATTAACCGGTGCAGTGGGTTCCCAGGCGTCGCTGGTGGATGTCAATGTGTACCTGATCATTGCCATCTGCGCGGTGTCCAGCTTGTTAGTGCTCACGTTGCTTCTGTACACAGCGCTGCGATGCTCAGCGACGCCCACAAATGGAGCCTGTGCTCCAGGGAAGCCGATGTTGGTGTGCTCCAGCGCGGTGGGGAGCTGGTCATACTCGCAGCAGAGGCGACAGAGGGTGTGCTCTGGAGAGGGCCCACCCAAGACTGACCTCATGGCCTTCAGCCCGGGTCTATCCCCAGGTTTGAACATAGCGGAAAGAAGTGAACACCCAGAAGTAAATTCAGATCTCTCTGGTAATGTAAGTCCAAATTGGAGCTATGGCTTCAAACTTCTTTTTAGATTTAACTTTATTTTTTTAAGTCATTCTTTAAATGGAACTTAGAATGTATTCAGAGTGTTCAATGACATGTAACAAACTGTCTTTTCAAATACTCTAGTATTTGCAGCTGCAAAATAGAGCTAGGAAACAAACAATGTTTGTACACATGATTCCATTCTTCTATTTACATGGTAGAATACTTCTTAAAAATTCAGTAGTATTAGTGTTACTTTTGAGTAGTGGTGGTGTGAGGGATGGAGCCAAGTGCCTCATAAATGGTAGGTGAGTACAGAAAGGCTGGTCACTTTTAACATGGGCTCTCAACTCTTGTCAAGTGCCTTGCTTTGCACAAATGATTGTAGGCAAGGTTATAGAACCTTTGTGCTTTCTCTCTATGCTGGTAAATTTCAAGGTGGGAATTAAATAATAATTTTAAGCACTATGATATAAAATATATTTGTTGATGATATTTTAGTTTCCACATTAAAATATCCCACAATTTCATGGTACTATTCCCTAGTTTAAAGGAATAATTACTATGTGAACTTGTGTCTTAAGCAAGCCAGTCAGTTGGGTCCCTCCCATTTATTTGCCAATGTCCCCAAACTCTTTATTTTCTTTTATTCATGATACTTTATTAGATGAAAATTTTATTCTCTTGACAGATGATATTTTCAAGAGCAAGAAAAAAACCTAAGTTTAGGATAATTACTATTTTTATTTGCTTGTTTTATTACAGTCCATTGCATTTAGCTAAATATTTAAAGTTGCTTTCGATGAAATAACTTTGCAGAAATCAAAATTTAAATACTGTTTAAAATCCAAAATAAAAGAGCAAGAGAAAGATACTAATAATTTTTCCAAACCAACTTTTACTATGTACAAATCTTTAATGCTTGTCTTTCTAGAAATGGGTATAGAAATAAAAAAGAAAAGGAAAGGAAAAAATTTTTGAGACAGGGTTTCTTTGTGTTGCCCTGGCTGTCCTGCAAGTCACTGTATAGACCAGGCTGGCCTCGAATTCAGAGAACCTTTTACCTCTGCCTCCTGAGTGCTGGGATTAAAGGCAGGAGAAACTACCACCAGTCTGAAAGGGAAATTTTTTTACACCAGTTGTTCAGATGAAGAATAATGGTCTCTTCAAAGTTTGATTCATAATCATTATGCTGAGCAATAATGAGATGATGGGTAATGTCTTCAGGAGTATTTTACAGCAGTTTTAATAACCAACTGATACACATACACATTTAATATAGGTCTCGCTGGTTTTTTAACCATTTGGTCAAGAGCTTGTTAAATTTGTGTGTGTTGTATGTGCATGAGAGAGAGAGAGAGAGAGAGAGAGAGAGAGAGAGAGAGAGAGAGAGAGAGAGGAGTATGTGAGTATGTGTGGGTATACTCACCTGTGCATGTAGGTGTGGAGGTCAGTAAATGTTAGTTATCTTCCTCAATTATCCTGTACATTTTGTTTTGAGTCAGGTAGCTCATTCTTTTGGCTAGACTGTTGGGGTATGCAAATACTAGGGATCTGAACTCAGGTTCTCATGCTTGCAAAACATGCAATTTACCCACTAAGCTGTCTCCACAGCCTCTAACCTAATGTTTTACCTCTTAGATTCAATTCTGAAGTTACACAAGTATTAAGTGAATGCATCTTGTTGGCTAAACATCCAAACAAATGTACTGAAAAGTCCCTTAAAATCCCCCCATGTAAAAGTACAACACCCATAGATGTGCTAACATGGAAGGAAGGAAGGAAGCTCAGGAGGCCATAACCCTAGGTCAAGAACTTCAGGCAACTAAAGAATGTGGAGAGCAGGAGGAAGTTTTCCCCAGAGCACGCTAACTGGTTATTCAATACCAAATGGTCATCCCTGAAAACATATATACAAGTAACACTATATAGACTGAACAGGTTGTATTTAGGTGTGCATGTGCACACACACACACACACACACACACACACAATTAAAGGAAAGTAAGTCATAAATTTAAAAAAAGAACAAGAAAGGGTATATAAGAAAGCTTAGAAGGAAAGGAAGGGAGAAATGTAAAATATTTTATGAAAAATTAAAATGAGTCGATAGCTAAGTTTCCCGAAATTGGGGTGATAGGTTGGGAGAAGTGTTGCTTAGAGCATTGTAAGACATGAGTCTAAAGCATGTTTCTGCAACTTTCCAAATATTAATATTATGGTAAAAATCTTTGAGCAAGAATAACCAAATAATATTTTGGAACAATAATGCTAAAAAATAACCTTCCAATTTTCTCTATATGTGACATAAACCTTGTAGGATTATACAATTGGGAAGAATATATTCAGAAACCACAAATAAAATTTTCTTTCTCACTTACATTATTATGTCTCCATAGCAATATCCATTAGTAACATATGACCATTGTTTTTAGAGAGGCATTCAGTATTTATCATCTATTCACTCAACACGTACTTATCGACAGCCTAGCATATGAAAATACCTGCAAGGGAACCCTCAGCATACAGTAACACTGACATTATAGTAGTCAAATCCCTGGCCTCAAGAGGACATTTTATCCTGTTTTACAGTAATAATTAAATTATAAAAGGTGTTGGATTTAGTGTAATGTTTCATTTTTAGTTTTCTTTGTCAAACCAACACATTCATAAAAGTAAACATCATCCCATATGTGACTATGCTTATATTTTTAAAAACCCACCTTAATAAGTGTTCTTAAATGCCTTATCCCCCCTTCTAGCTCACCCCACACCAGAGGTAGTGGAAAGAAAGGTTAATAGGGCAAAGGAGGATGTAGATCACTTTAGAAATAGCTCTTTAGGGGTGATTCAGATCTTTGTTGTCAGGATAGCAGCAGTTCAGTTTACACAATCAGCAGTGGCAGCTTGATCCACTTGCAAACATCATTCATGAATCAGCAATGACAGTTTGATCCAGAACAAACCACAAGGCTCTGCCAAGAAGCCACTAAAATATCACAAGAAGTTCTTTGGTACATTTTTTTTTCTATGAAGTCAGCAAAGGCAAGGTGAACCAATGCCATAGCATCATTGGTGAAGACCAGCATCAGCAAAGCCCAATGAAAACCAGCAAAGAGTTGCAAGGTGAACCAATGACACATTGTGGCCCACTGTCTGTTGGGTTATAGTCACATCTTTTCCAAACATCATGTGTTCTCTCAAGTATCTGCTCTAGCAAAACATCACATGCCCTTTATTTCAGGCAGCTTTCAGAAAAACACCACAAGTCAGCAAAACATAAGACAGTTCCCAGACAAACATCACATGACACAACTAAGTCTCTGAAGAAAGCAGAAATTTCTACTTTATGTGATGTTTTGAAAAATGGAACATTCTGCCAACCATGCTTAACAAGTTTTCTAGAAACAAAACATATTATAAATTTTGTCTTTATGGAAATCATTCTTAGAAAACTGTAATTCTTGTGACAGCAGATGAAGAGTAAAACTAAAGCAAGTCCATGGAAAATGCTCTGAAAGGAGAAATTGAAATGATAAAAACAACCAGGCATGGTGGTATATGCCTTTAATCCCAATACTTGGGATTTCTGAGTTCGAGGCCAGCCTGGTGTACAAAGCAAGTTCCAGGATTGCCAGGGTTACACAGAGAAAACAAAAGATGAAACAATTGGGAGGGATAGATAGAATTTTTTGAGCTAAATCAAAAATTTGTAAGTAGAAGATAAACAATATTGTCTTTTTTTAAACTCAGAAAAACTTGAATAAGGTTGACATTTGAGGGTACAATGATGTAACTTTTCATATTAATAAGTTCATATGTAGTGGAGTGGAGAGGTTGTTCAGTGGTTAAGATCCCTTGCTGTCCTTCCAGAAGACACAGGTTTGAGTCCCAGCTCCCACATGGTAGTTCATAACCATTTGTAACTCTAGTTTTAAGAGATCTGACACACTCTTCTGGATATGCAGTTATCTCAGAGTACTTTACTGAAAGATTAATCATCAAATTATGACTAGAACCCAATATCTTTGATAGCACCTATAGCCTTTTAAATTTGTCTGGAAGAGCTCAGCTTACTGGCACATACTTATCCTTGTGGTGGAGGCAATAGGATTCTAATTTAAAGGCCATCCTATGCTACAGAACGAGTTTGAGGCTAGCCTAAGCTATAAGTGACATTGCCTTAACAAATAAATGAAGACACTAAAACCAATAATAACAACAATAAAACCCTAACCAAACAAATTTGACCTTAATGTATTTAGATATGCCTTCACACAACTACATTGTGATCACAAAGTTTAAGATGAGTACATTGTAGATATAAGAACAGGAACACTATTCCTTCTATGTTATAATAATGACTTGTATAAAGCTTAAAAGTTTTTTGTATTAATTAATTCTATTAACTTGGGGATGATTCTCAAATATTAGTCACTATTGTAAAAAAGCATGGGTTTAGGTTTACGAAGTTTGGAAGTGGCTGTAGTTTACAGAATGTTATTCTAGTATAAAGGAAAAACATAAATATGAAGTAATGTTGTGATTTAATATTCAACATAAACATGGATGGATTTTCCATCATTAATTGATGTTCTTGCCCCACTCAGAATATTTCAATGTTTTCTTCCTTCACATCATTTTAATGAAATGCATTATTTATGTCTTATTCTTTAAATTTATTTTAAAATTTTCATTGTGCATATTTATTGTACATAGTACTGTTTTATGTAAGGGTATTTTCATACAGGTATATAATGCACATTGATTAATTCCCCCAGACTCCCTTCCTCTCTTTCTCACTGTTCTTCCTCATTCCACTAGACCTCTTTGTTCTTCTAGTGTTTTCTTCTTTCATCATATATATGTATATATATGTATATATATATATAGTATGTGTGTGTATTTATACCTGATTTTATGTATGTATATAAAATCTAGAAACCACTAATAAGAAAACACATAGGATATTTTTCTGTCTGAAGCAGGATTAATTTATTTTCTTAATATATCTATCTCCAGTTGTATTCATCTTACTGCAAAAGTTAAGTGAAATAAGTTTAAAATACTGGGCTCAGAGAAAAGTTGTTAGTGCCATTATTAGTTTTTCAAGACAAGGTTTCTCTGTTTTAGCCTTGGTTGTCCTAGAATTCACTTTGTAGGCCAGGCTGGGCTCAAAATCAGAGATCCACCTGCCTCTAACTCCCAAGTGCTGGGATTAAAGGCATGCACCACCACACCCAATCCAGAGAAAAGTTATTAATGATCTAGCTCCAGGAAAATCTATCTTTCATTGCTGTTTTTAATTGACAGTGTGAATTTTATAGTTAATTTTGTTTTCCTCTAAGAAAGCTTAAATGCAAAGATTTTAACTTACACAAAGTAACAAGTGAACAGCTTGATAAAAACTTTGCCAAGTGACATTCTTCCATTCATTTCAAATAACCCCACACCATCTTTATTTGAGTTTCATATTTTTACACATGAAGGAGCCAGCTACAAGTTAGTAAATAATGATACTCTCAAGTAACTAACAAGAAATCAGTTTTTTCTTCTTGCATGAAAATTCAAATATAATAGTAGATAAGAGAGTGAGCCTAAAATAAAAACTTATATTTTTATATACGAAGGTAATGAAACCAGCAAACAATTCAAATCTCATAATTATAAATAACAAAAGTGTATTTAAACATATTTTCAATGAACAGAAATACCCATTGATTCTATTGTACTTGATTTGAAGAAGCAATAAAAAATGTAATATTACAAAAGAATTGAAACCAGCCTATTCAAGATATACTTGTACATCTGTGTTGGTATCATCACTATTTACAAGAAGCAAACAGACGTTCATGGATGGTTGAATGGACACACAAAATGTTGTGTATACACAATGGAATCATTCAGCATTAAAAAGGAAAGAAATCCTGTAACATGCTACAACACGGGAAAAACTTCAGGACATTGTGGTAAGCTGAAAGAGTCAGTTTCAAAACAAAGGAAAACAAAGAACTCAAGGCCAGAGTAACAACCTTAACGAATCTTTTATGGTTTAACTTACACAGTAGTGAAACTTATATTAGCAGAGAGTAGAATGGTCGTTACCATGGTCAAGGCCAGGGAAATTGGAGTTGATATCTAATCTATATAAAATTTAAGCTTTACAAGAGGATAAATTTTCAACAACGTTGTACTTAGCACTACTGAAATTTACACTGAATTAATGCATAAGCTTCACATTGACAGTTAAATACTGTAAACTCATATTTACAGTTAATAAGGTAAAATTCAAACCAGCTTAGCCACAGGGTGTCGCTGTCTACCAGAGATTGATCTCTCTCTTGAAAAGAAAACACCCAGAGCTCCTTTGTTATTCCAGATAAAACGACAGGAGAAGCAGCAGGATTTGAGCAGGCGTTAGAATTTATATTTTATTTTATTTAAAAAATGATCATTTAAATTGACCAACTCACGGAGGACTAGAAGTGATGCCTTCTTTGAGAGGGAGCCCAGAGGTCAGGCAGTGTCTGCTGCTCTTGCTTCCTTTCCTCGCAGCCTGGGAGGCAGGGAGCGGCCAGCTCCACTACTCCGTCCCCGAGGAGGCCAAACACGGCACCTTCGTGGGCCGCATCGCACAGGACCTGGGGCTGGAGCTGACAGAGCTGGTGCCCCGCCTGTTCAGGGTGGCGTCCAAGGACCGCGGAGACCTTCTGGAGGTAAATCTGCAGAATGGCATTTTGTTTGTGAATTCTCGGATCGACCGGGAGGAGCTGTGCGGGCGCAGCGCGGAGTGCAGCATCCACCTGGAGGTGATCGTGGACAGGCCGCTGCAGGTTTTCCACGTGGAGGTGGAGGTGAGGGACATTAACGACAACCCGCCGCTATTTCCAATGACAGAAAAAACTATCCAGTTTCACGAATCTAGGCTGCTTGACTCGAGGTTTCCTTTAGAGGGAGCATCTGATGCAGATATCGGAGTAAATGCTCTTCTGTCCTACAAACTCAGCCCCAGTGAGTTTTTCTTTCTAGATGTACAAACAAGCGACGAACTAAGCCAATCTCTGTTTCTTGTGTTGGGAAAATCTCTGGACAGAGAGGAGAATGCGGAGGTGAAATTATTACTGGTAGCTACTGATGGAGGCAAGCCTGAACTCACGGGCACTGTTCAAATACTCATTAAGGTGTTAGATGTGAATGACAACGAACCTACTTTTCCTCAATCAGTTTACAAAGTACAGTTGTTAGAGAACACTGCAAACGGAACCTTAGTGATTAAATTAAATGCTTCTGATGCAGATGAAGGATCAAACAGCGAGATTGTGTATTCACTTAGTAATGATGTGTCTTCCACCACACGGTCAAAGTTTCAAATAGACCTCAACTCAGGAGAAATCAGGACTAAAGGAGAATTAGATTATGAAGAAAGGAAATTCTATGAAATCCAGGTCATTGCATCTGACAAAGGAACCCCATCGATGTCAGGGCACTGTAAAATTTCAGTAAAACTTGTGGATATCAATGACAATACACCAGAAGTTTCAATAACATCTCTTTCACTACCTGTCCAAGAGAATGCTCCACTGGGTGCTGTCATAGCCCTCATCTCAGTGTCAGATCGTGACTCGGGAATCAATGGGCAGGTGACCTGCTCTCTGAGTCCTCACATCCCCTTCAAGCTGGTGTCCACTTTCAAGAATTACTATTCACTCGTGCTGGACAGCGCCTTGGATCGCGAAACCACAGCTGAGTACAAGATTGTGGTGACTGCTCGGGACGGGGGCTCTCCCTCGCTGCAGGCCATGGCCAGTGTTTTTGTGGAGGTGGCTGACGTGAATGACAATGCTCCTGTGTTCGCGCAGCCCGAATACACGGTGTTTGTGAAGGAGAACAATCCGCCTGGAGCGCACATCTTCACGGTGTCAGCGGTGGACGCGGATGCGCAGGAGAACGCGCTGGTGTCCTACTCGCTGGTGGAGCGGAGGGTGGGCGAGCGCTTGCTGTCGAGCTATGTGTCTGTGCACGCGGAGAGCGGCAAGGTGTTCGCACTGCAACCTCTGGACCATGAGGAGCTGGAGCTGCTGCAGTTCCAGGTGAGCGCGCGGGATGCTGGTGTGCCTGCCCTGGGCAGCAATGTGACTCTGCAGGTGTTTGTGCTGGATGAGAATGACAATGTACCCGTGCTACTGCCTCATGGAGCTGTGGGAGCTGGCGGCTCGGTGAGTGAACTTTTGCCTAGGTCAGTGGGTTCGGGCCATGTGGTCACTAAGGTGCGAGCAGTGGATGCAGACTCCGGTTACAACGCATGGCTCTCATATGAACTGCAACCCACAGTGGGCACGCGTAGCCTGTTCCGTGTGGGTCTGTATACGGGCGAGATCAGCACCACGCGAGCCCTAGATGAAGTGGATGCGACACGCCAGCGACTGCTAGTATTGGTGAAGGACCATGGTGAGCCTGCGCTGACTGCCACAGCCACAGTGTTAGTTTCTCTAGTTGAGAATAGCCAAGCTCCAAAAACTTCATCAAGAGCGTTGGTAGATACCGCTGGACAAGAAACATCACTGGTGACTGTTAATGTGTATCTGATCATCGCCATCTGTGCGGTGTCTAGCTTGTTGGTGCTCATCCTGCTGCTGTACACAGCGCTGCGCTGCTCGGCAATGCCCACCAATGGGGCCTGTGCTCCAGGGAAGCCCATGCTAGTGTGCTCCAGTGCGGTGGGGACCTGGTCTTACTCGCAGCAGAGGCGACAGAGGGTGTGCTCTGGAGAGGGCCCCCCTAAGACTGATCTCATGGCCTTCAGCCCCAGCCTACCCCAAGGTCCGGAATCAACAGAGGAGAGACAACCACCCTTAGAGGCAGAATACTTAGGAAAGGTAGGTCTTTAATTTTTTTCTTGTTAAGAGCATTACTATTTCTGTATTATTTATGGCACCTGTTAACCACTTTGACCTAAAGCTATACCTTTATTTTATATCACTGTGCTGTCATGAGATACTTATGAATTAAGTATCAAATTCTTGCACATTGAACAATTCTCTTAAACATTCTTACTTTCATAGGTAGGTTCAATAACTAAATCTCTGTAAATAACGGGTCCTTGAATAATTAAAAAAGGGGAAACCTGATATTTATTTATTTATTATCATGGGTGTGCATGATGTTGGTGTGTGATTGTGTGTGTGTGTGTGTGTGTGTGTGTGTGTGTGTGTTGCAGAAATCTGAGACAGGACACCAGGTTTGCAAAGTGAAAGATTTACATGCTAAGCCATCTCACTGGCCCCAAAGCATATTAATTCAATATTACTCCTAAATGTTTTTCTTTCAGAAACTTATTAGCTAGGTGTAGTGGGACACACCTTTAACACCAGCACTCAGGAGGCAGAGGCAAGAGAATCTCTTTGAGTCCAAGGCCAGCCTGCTCTACATACTGAGTTCCAGGACAGCTGGAACTACATAGTGAAATCCAGTCAAAAAAAAAATCAACCAAACCAAACCAAACCAAAAACAAAAGGCAAAGACCAACCCTTCCCCACACAATTAGATGATTTACAGAATTTTAAATATTAGAACGTCTTTAGACACCGCTTTCTAGCCATCTTAGCAGAGTCTGTTTAGAATAGTGTAATTTTACTCTGGCCATTTCTCAGGTTTGCTCTTTGAACTTGTAATTCCAGGCCTCTGTCGTGTCTATCATTGGCCATCACAGTAAAAGCCAACACTCAGGAATGCTTGGCAAATTTCTACTTGTCTTAATAAGGAAAATGACCTCACTTCGGTCAATTAAATACAAAGATTTAATAATAGTAAGAATTTTAGGTTTTCAGGCAAATGAGAGAAAGGATCCCCTTCAATTTTTAACATTAAAAGACTGCATTAGGCTGGGTGTGGTGAAGCATGCCTTTAAATCCTGGCATTTGGGAGGCAGAGGCAGGTGGATCACTGTGAGTTCCAGCCTGACCTACTTAGCAAGTTCCATGCCAACAGGGCTGAGTAATTAGACCTTGTCTGAATACAAAAATTGGGTTGGTCAAGCATCCAGATCTTTTCTTTTTTTTATGTAAGTGAAGAGTATTCACTTACACATATAGGACACATAAGAGTGGTCAACAGTCATCTCCCTAGTGTCAGCATCTTTAGGTTAATTCATTCAGGCTTCCTTCTGTGAAGACGCTGACCACCTCTCATCCTAAGCCTGGTTACACTCCCCATCTCCCCGAGTTACCCTTTTATCTGGCTAGCTTGTTCCTTGTGGAACTGGAGTTTGCCCAAAATGGAAGGCCTGGCTTGTATGGGTGCATTTCCACCAGAAACTCCTGCAGTGGGTGTTTAATACACAGGACCTGACCAGTGAATGCTATACGTGTAAAAAGTCTTTTTTTCATCCAAAGAAAGGTGTATTTAGGTGAGGTAATTGTCCAAAACTGTTTTCTGGCACTGAATCATTTGCCGTCTTTCAGTGGATTCATGAGCATAGTGATGAGCTAAATACATTACTGCCACTAATTGATCTTAGCCTCAGCCATCGCTTACACTACCCATCTCAGTCTGGGAATCTGATTTTATTGGAGCTGGCAATTTAATGGGTGTATCTTAAACTTTAAGTAGACTCTACTTCTACCAGAAACCTATTATCTTCCCAGAGTTGGTAAGTCTTGAAATTATTTCCTTGAAAACGAGAAAAGCTTGACATACATTTGAAATCCATGCTGTTTTACAATTTATATTTCATTTTCAAATTAACCTTCTTAGATATGATCATCAGAGTAATAATAGACATAGTAATATCTATAGTTGATTTTTAGAAACACAGTGTTCAGAAATAAGATAACTTACTGCTCTTATAGAGGACCTGCATTTGGTTCCTATGAGCCACCCTATGGCTTACAACCATCCATAACTCCAGTTGGTCCCCTTAGGCACCAAACCTGCATAGATGTAGGCAAATCACTCATACATACAAAGTAAAAAAATCTTAAAAAATAACTTTAGGAGAACAGCTGATAGGGGAGAGTTCTTACCCTATAACGGATGGGGTCGGGCATGATGGTGCATTTATGCCCAGTACTCAGGAGGCAGAGGTAAGTCTACAAAGTGAGTTCCAGACTGGGATATACAGTGAGACCCTGACTCAAAACAAAACAGTTACAGTAAAAATCCTATAATGGATAAGAAAAGAACAAACAAAAGACACTCTACTTAGAGTTGCGTCTCTAATTTTTTATGAGCTGTCACAGTAGAATCTATTAGAAACTGTTTATTAGCAAATATCATTAATGTAACTCTTATTCTTTTTTGAAAGGTTAATTTAAATATTCATTAATTTTCAGTATAATAGTTATAACTTGTTTTATTCTAAATATAGATGATAAACTATGAGTTAATTAAACACTGGGTTTTATTCAATGAAACACAGGAAGCAGAGACCTTGTATGCAAACATTTTCTTCTAATACTTTAATTATGTGCTATATTTCTCTTTAAAGTGGTCTGCCTATAAGCAAAAATTTGGACTTTTTCTACATAAATATCTAAATTTGCACTTTCCATAAATATTCTGGCTCAACTTTAAGATGCTTGGAGGACTCATTGTTTATTAGTGAATTCACATTGATCTTCAGAATATTTCATTACCCAGTCTTTCATATGTTGCCTAGTGACTCATGTTGCAAAGTTATTTTTCCTTTTGTAATTTTAAAAATTGACAATGTGTTCAAGCTTTCTTTCTTTAACATTTATTTATTTTGTGTATATGTACATGTGTGAGTATACATGTATCCCATGGTGTGATTGTGCCAGTTAGAAGACAACAATTTTCAGGACTCATTGGGTCACAGGGATCAAAATAATGTTGGCGGGCTTGACAGTATGTGATTTACCCACTGAGCATATCTTAGGTTTGTTTATTTATTTTGGGGCTGGGTCCTGATTTTAGGCTGACCTTCAACTCAAAATCTTTTTGCCTTAGCCTCCTAAGTCCTAGGATGTCATTCTGAGTTAGGAGGGACTATCAAAGAAAGAGGGTCACTATATCTTTCTTTCTGTGATGAGTGTACATTACAATACTTAGTAACATAAAACCTTTTAAAATTACTTGGTAGAGAATTTTATCCAGAGTGGCAATCACTAAAACCACAATCATTTCATTTTGTGATCATTTAAATATCTATATCTATCTATATATATGCAAATTGTAATGTGTAAACAGTATGTGGACATTTAAAAATGTTCTTACTTGGTATGATCTGAGTATAACATCCCAACTAAACAGTGTTGTCCTGTGGCAGGAAATTTATTTACAAAAGAACTTTACTGTAAGACTGACCCTGGGCTGGGGATATAGCTCAGTGGCAGAGTTCCTGCCTAGGTTCTCAAGGCACTGGGTTAAATCCCCAGTAAGCAAGAAACTGAATGAATGAGATCTGACTTATTTATATAAATACTAGTTAAGACAGTTAGCAAGGATATCATGTTTGAGTAAAGGACACGAGGGTGATTTACAAATGTTCTAAATTAATAATTGCAGGTGAGCTTATTGCCACATATCTTGTCAATTTCCAGAATTATATAAAACATATATTAGTACGTATACACCCATTTATCATGTATTTTCATGCCTTATGCCTTCGTTGTCACAAATATCAAAGACTTATCTTTCTATAAAATGTCTGGCATCTTTAATGAAGATTTCACTCGGCCATCATCAGTTAAAGCTCCTTTTAAATTGTTTAGTCTGTATGTACTTGTAAACAGTGAATCATATTAAAATTCATCTTAAAAACTGTTGTGAAAATTTAATGGGAAAACTCCAAAGAGAAACAGAAAACAGGGTGTCACCTGTTATACCGGAATTTCCATTATTAGTAATGATACCAAGAACTGGATAATATGAAATTGTATGACCATGTTTTGATAAAACAAACACTTTGGTGACTATTTGAAGGAAATCACAGGTCAAAATAGAAATGTTGCAACAGTTCAAATTAGGCATATAAGAAAAATACACACATTAAATACTTACACATTTAGCCACTTGGTGTCGCTGTCCGCCACAAGTTCCTTCATAAAAGAAACGCAGCCGGTATTACACATTCATACGATCCTTTTCGTCATTGTCTCAGACAAAATTGTAACGGTAAGGTGTTTAAGATGTGAAGAACAAGAAACTGAAAACATTTAAGAAATCTTGGATCGGTGTGAGATCAACCAAACATTGGGAAGGGACTTGCGATGGTGTTTTCTCAGAGACAAGATCGGCGCCTTCTGCTTTCTTTTCTGCTCCTTGCAATCTGGGAGGCAGGGAACAGTCAGCTCCATTACTCCATCCCAGAGGAGGCCAAACACGGCACCTTCGTGGGCCGCATCGCACAGGATCTAGGGCTGGAGCTGGCAGAGCTGGTACCCCGCCTGTTCAGAGTGGCGTCCAAGGACCGCGGGGACCTTCTGGAGGTAAATCTGCAGAATGGCATTTTGTTTGTGAATTCTCGGATCGACCGGGAGGAGCTGTGCGGGCGGAACGCGGAGTGTAGCATCCACCTGGAGGTGATCGTGGACAGGCCGCTGCAGGTTTTCCACGTGGAGGTGGAGGTGAGGGACATTAACGACAACCCGCCAACATTTCCAGTAGCCACAAAGAATTTGTTTATTTCTGAATCTCGACAGCTTGGCTCCCGGTTTTCGCTAGAGGGCGCATCTGATGCAGACATCGGAACAAATTCTTTGTTGTCTTACAGTCTTAACTCGAGTGAGTATTTTTCTTTGGACGTCAAAAGAAAAGACGAGGAAATTAAATCTCTGGGACTCGTGCTGAAAAAACTTTTAAACCGAGAGGACATTCCTGAACATTATTTATTGATAACTGCAGTTGATGGCGGGAAACCTGAGCTCACTGGCACCACTCAAGTGAAGATCACTGTCTTGGATGTGAACGACAACGCCCCAGCATTTGAGAAGACACTCTACAAAGTCAGATTACCCGAAAATGCTCCAAATGGTACTGTAGTAGTGGATGTTGACGCCTCTGATTTGGATGAAGGAGTAAATAAGGACATTGTATATTCTTTTCACCCGGATATGTCACCTGAGATCCTGTCAAAATTCCACTTAGACCCAATCAGTGGATACATCACTGTAAAAGGCAACATAGACTTTGAGGAAACCAAATCTTTTGAAATTCAGATAGAGGCAGCAGACAAGGGAACACCTCCAATGACAGATCACTGCACGGTTCTAGTTGAAATTGTGGACGTCAATGATAATGTGCCTGAATTGGTCATCAAGTCACTATCACTTCCTGTGTTAGAAAATTCTGCACCTGGTACTGTCATCGCCTTGATCAGTGTGTCTGACCGAGACTCTGGAGCTAATGGACAGGTGACCTGCTTTTTGACCTCCCAGGTACCCTTCAAGCTGGTGTCCACCTTCAAGAATTACTATTCGCTTGTGCTGGACAGCGCCCTGGACCGAGAGACCATCGCTAACTACAGCGTGGTTGTGACTGCCAGGGACGGGGGCTCTCCTTCTTTGTGTACCACGGCCAGCGTGTCTGTGGAGGTGGCCGATGTGAACGACAACGCTCCTGCATTCGCGCAGCCCGAGTACACAGTGTTTGTGAAGGAGAACAACCCGCCTGGCGCGCACATCTTCACAGTGTCGGCAGTGGATGGAGACATGCAGGAGAATGCGCTGGTGTCCTACTCGCTGGTG
This sequence comes from Arvicanthis niloticus, assembly GCF_011762505.2. Taxonomy (NCBI): domain Eukaryota; kingdom Metazoa; phylum Chordata; class Mammalia; order Rodentia; family Muridae; genus Arvicanthis; species Arvicanthis niloticus. Next base: position 50,600,735 of record NC_047671.1, on the reverse strand, counting down.
GAGCGGAGGGTGGGCGAGCGCTTGCTGTCAAGCTATGTGTCTGTGCACGCGGAGAGCGGCAAGGTGTTCGCGCTGCAGCCTCTGGACCATGAGGAGCTGGAGCTGCTGCAGTTCCAGGTGAGCGCGCGGGATGCTGGTGTGCCTGCCCTGGGCAGCAATGTGACTCTGCAGGTGTTTGTGCTGGATGAGAATGACAACGCCCCCACGCTGCTAGGGCCCCACGCAGGCAGTGCAGTGAGTGAACTGGTATCACGGACAGTGGGTGCAGGGCATGTGGTGACGAAGGTGCGCGCGGTGGACGCGGACTCTGGCTACAACGCATGGCTGTCTTATGAGTTGCAGTCCGCAGCGGGCAGTGGACGCCTTCCCTTCCGCGTGGGTCTGTATACTGGTGAGATCAGCACCACACGTGTCCTGGATGAAACAGATGCCCCGCGACAGCGCCTATTAGTACTGGTGAAGGACCATGGCGAGCCGGTACTGACAGCCACAGCCACCTTGCTGGTGTCTCTGGTGGAGAGTGGGCACACGCCAAACACCCCATCCCGGACTTTGGTGGATTCTGCTGGTAGGGAGACCTCGCTTGTAGATGTCAACGTATACTTGATCATCGCCATCTGTGCTGTGTCTAGCCTGTTGGTGCTCACGCTGCTGCTGTACCTTGCACTCAGGTGCTCCACAGCGCCTGCGGAGGGTGGGCCTGGGAAGCCCATGCTGGTGTGCTCCAGCGCGGTGGGAAGCTGGTCATACTCTCAGCAGAGAAGACAGAGGGTGTGCTCTGGAGAAGGCCCGCCCAAGACGGACCTCATGGCCTTCAGCCCAAGTCTTACACCCTGCCCAGTTAATCAAGATAAAGAGGACAAACTTGTCGCAGACATTGATTTCTCCATCAAAGTGAGTAAATTTTCCCTCTAAAATATTCTCAGTTATATGCCAGTATTTCCTCATGTTGGGAGATGCATTAAAATGAGTCCTTCTATTTTTGTTCTTTATGTTGAGCACTTTACACTCGCCGGCATTTTCACTAAAAGTGTGGGTTCTCACGACTAAATTGTGTACGGAATCGACAAGTGGTGCGACCCACGTTTAAAATGTGTCTGTTGGCAAATATAGTAGTTGGGTTATTTTATGGCTGACTGGGTACCAAGGCAACCTTTTTCATCTTGTGTGAATTACATCACTTAAAGTGTTTTGCTCCATCTTGTTGCCCACTAATCCCTGTGCAAAGCTTCAATATCTCGGTGACCTGCCTTAGATTTCTGCAACCCACAGAAAGGTGGAGAAAGAATCACTGGGATTTCTAGGAGGTGCTAGAAAAATCATCAGTGGCCCATTTACTGAACTGTTATTCATGCTTTGTTATTAAATTGTTATTCCACTGTGGTTTTAGATTATAAATGTAAGATTATGTGTGCATGGTATGTGCACATGTAGACGCTCAACCTCTAGCTATCTTTCCGGTCCCTCTACAGTGATATTTAAATATAACCTTTAAAAGTTATAAGAATTCAAAGCAAAACAAAGTTCTGAAAACACTATGCTGTCTTCATTTTTTCTCAATTAAAAAGTGTTTTAATTCCCGCTGGTTGTAGTAGCACATATCTTTAATACTAGCACTTGGGAGACAGAGGTAGGAGGATCTGTGTGAGTTCAGGGGCACCTTGTTTTACAGAGTGAGTTTCAGGACAGCTAAGGCAATTTAATAAGTCCTTTTCTCTAAAAAAAAAGTAAATTAAATCTTGTGAAGAGTTATTTTCAGTTTGGCTCTGTGAATATTTATCTCCTTTGGACTAAGTAGAAGCCTTCAGATAACCGATGCCAAAAAAGACTCAGGCAAGACCATTTTCCAGTTTTGTTTTGTTTTCTTAAGACATGTTCTTACTACATAGATCTGACTGTCCTGGAACTCACTATGTAGAGCAGGCTGGCCTTAAACTCAGAGGTCTGCCTGCCTCTGCCTCCTGAGTTCAAGGATCAAAGTGGTGTACCACTACACCTGATGAAATATATGTTTCTTTACCATTCTTTTTTGAATTTCCACTTTCCTTCCTAGAATCATTCTTTTTCTGTTCGTTTGTTCATTAAGTATTTGCCACAGCATGTCCAACCTCAATTCTACTTATTTTATCAGTCTGTTATCATCCTGTCTAGGTTACAGGGTCCTTCAGAATTCTTGTTTCTTAGATATGTGACTTCAGTCTTCTAATGCAGCTCTTCTTGGAATTCTTAATTAAGTTGACTTTCAAAGAGATGTTTTTGAAAGTTTTTGAGATAGAGTCTCACACAGCCCAAGTTGGTCTTGAATTTTAGCAAAGATGATCTGAAGAATGCTGAGTGTTTGTTCCTCTTCAGATATGTATTTTTATTATAAAAAGTGAATAACCAACTAATTAATTGATGTATGTGTGTGTCATTTGACACAGATGCCCGAAGACAAGTTGTGGAAGTTGACACTATCATTCTTCTATGTGTTCTGAGTTTAGGAATCAAACTCAGATAGCCAGTTTTGCATGGCAAATGCTTTCTACCCACCAATCCATTTTGTTGGCTCCATAGTGAATATTTAATATGAATTTATTTCCAGTGAATATTATTAGTTTTTTCTCTTGTTGTGGTGAGAAATTGCTAAAAATCAACTTAAGGAAAGAAGGGATTATTTGGTCTCATGGTTCCAGAGCACTACTGTCCATCACAACAGAAAAGTCTCAGCAGCAGGTTAGCTTGTTCTGTAGTAGGAAGCAGAGAGTGATGAATATTGGTCTTCTGTTGATCTCTGCTTTTTGTTTAAAGAAAGTATCTAGCAGTAGAATGGTGAAGTAGAAGTTTTTGGATATATCACGTGATGCAGACTCACGTGGTGTTTTGCTAAGGCAAGACCCTTGAGAGGACACATGTTGTTTGGAGAGGGTATGAACAATGATGGTGGACTTGCACAGCTAGCCTTGAAATGCTTCAATGGTCTCCAGTCTTCGATGACCTTCACTTCCTTGAGAGAGACATGGCAAAAACTTCTCCTGGCATCCTGGCTGGTCCTGGTTGCTCCTGCTGACTCCTGCTGCCAATTTGGTGGAGTCCTGGCTGTCTCTGCTGGATCGTGCCACCACTGCTGGTTCGTGTATCCTGACACTACTGAACTGGACTGCTGGTGTGCTGACTAATGGAGACTGAAATCATCCCAAGGAACTACTTCTAGAACTACTTCTAGACAGGTCCACATCTCTTTGTCTTATTTACCGTCTTTTCTCCCCTACCTTTTGACAGTGGGCTAAAAAGGGGATCAAAGTGTTTGAGATCACTTATTAAAAGTAGGTTTTAAAAAATTTAAGCCTACAGAATGGTGTTGCTCACATTCAGAATTAATCTTCTCACCTCAATCAGCATAATCTAGCAGATCCTTCACAGACATGTCCTGGAGGTTGGTTTCCATCATGGTTGTTGAAAATCAAGTTAACAATCAAGATCAACTGCCATAAATATCAACTTTAATTCTGTTGCACCCCCAATCTATGAATTTACAGGCTTTGTAGATAAAGCAAAGGGAGGATACTTCTTGTGACTTCTTCCAGTGCATTTTGCATGTTTGGTAATTTGAAAAAGGAATATTTTGAATACTTGATGAGAGTGTGCTTGTTTCTGTTTTGATTCAGATATTAGTTTTGTGTGAGTGAAAGAGAGGGAGGGAGGGAGGGAGGGAGAGAGAGAGAGAGAGAGAGAGAGAGAGAGAGAGAGAGAGCCTTTATAGAGAGGGGGAGCCTGAAATTATCTTTGATAAGTTTATTTTTCTTTGGTCTAAACAAACATGGAGGAAAAAAACTTATAAACTTAAGATGAAAAAAGAGTCTGCAAATGGCCGTTTCCACCCACTCTTTTTTTGTTAAGGTGGAATAGAAAATTATTTTGTTTTGGGGAAAATATCTGTTGTCCATTAAGACCCTGGATGAATCAGGATCATGCCTGGTAAAGCTTGGCATGAAAATTAAGGTAAAACCCAGCCTCTCTATGTTGAAATATATCCTCTTTAGGTCAACGTCATATGGAATTTTTGTTTATTTTTTGAGACACATTTTCTCAAATAGCCCTGGTTATCCTGGAACTCACTTTGTAGACCAGGCTGGTCTCAAACTCTGAGATCTGCTCTCCTCCCACATTCTGGGTCTAAAGGCATGTGCCACCACTGCCTGTCTTGACTTTTCTATCTCTATAAAATTAAAGTGTTGAGACACCACATTTTTGGAGCTTGAATTAACATATTTTATTAAGAAATTAAAGAAATGACACTAGGCTAGGGATGTAGTCCAGTTGCTAGAATGCTTGCATAGTATCCAAGAAGCTCTGAGTTCTATGCCAAGCACTCCATAAAACTTGTGGTGGTGCATGCCTATAATCCAGCATTTTGGGCAGGGGAATCAGACATTACAGGTAAGCTTTAGCTACATTGTGAGTTCAATGACAGCCTGGGATAAATAAAACCATGTCTCAAAAATAAAAAGAAAAGGAAACCAATTGCACTGTGTAAATATCCAGCAAAAGCTATTTAAAAAAACCTATGAGGCACTAATATTAAAATACAATAATAATCTTCAAAGTATTATTTTTATTAGGATTTAAAATTTTTATTGGTTATTTTATTTATTTACATTTCAAATGTTATCCCTCTTCCCAGTTTCCCCTCCACAATCCCCCTATCCCCTTCTCCCTCCCCTTGCCTTTATGAGGGTGCTCACCCACCTGCTAACCCACTCCTGCTTCAGTGCCCTAGTGTTCCCCTATCCTGGGTGATCAAGCCTTCATAGGACCAAGAGGCTCCCTTTCCAGTGATGACAGATAAGGCAATTCTCGGCTATATATTCAATTGAAGCCATAGGTAGCCCCTGTGTACTCTTTGGTTGGCAGTTTAGTCCCTGGGGGCTTTGGGGTTCTGGTTGGTTGATACTGTTGTTCTTCCTATAAGGTTGCAAACCCTTTCAGCTCCTACAGTCTTTTCCCTAATGTCCCCATTAATTTCCCTGCACTTAGTCCAATGTTTGTCCATGTATATTCACATCTGTATTGGTCCAGCTCTGGCAGAGCCTCTCAGGGAACAGCTATATGGCGCTTCTGTCAGTAAGCACTTCTTGGCATCAGCAATAGTATCTTGGTACACTATTGCTGGATACAAAATTAAGTCAAACAAATCAGTAGCCTTCCTCTACTCAAAGGATAAACAGGCTGAGAAAGAAATTAGGGAAATGACACTCTTTACAATAGTCATAAATGATATGAAATATCTTGGTGTGGTGCTAACCAATCAAGTGAAAGATCTGTATGACAAGAACTTCAAGTCTCTGAAGAAAGAAACTGAAGAAGATCTCCCATGCTCATGGATCAGCAGGATTAATATCGTAAAAATGGCCATCTTACCTAAAGCAATCTACAGATTCAGTGCAATCCCCAATCAAAATTCCAGCTCAATTCTTCACAGAGATATAAAGAGCAATTCTCAAATTTATCTGGAATAACAAAAAACCCCCAAGATATCAAAAACCATTTTCAAAAATTAAAGAACTTTTGGGAGAATCACCATCCCTGACCTGACCTAAAGCTATACTACAGAGCAATAGTGATAAAAACTGAATGGTATTGATACAGAGACAGACAGGTAGATGGAATTCAGTGTAATAGAATTGAAGTCTCAGAAATAAACCCACACATGTATGGTCACTTGATCTTTGACAAAGGAGCCAAAACCATCCATTGGAAAAAAGGCAGTATTTTCAACAAATGGTGCTGGTTCAACTGAAGGTCAGCATGTAGAAGAATGCAAATTGATCCATATTTATCTCCTTGTACAAAGCTGAAGTCCAACTGCATCAAGGACCTCCACATAAAACCAGATACAATGAAACTAATAAAAACTAAACCTGTTACTTAAGAGACAAAATGAGTATATTTGTTAATGAATGCTTTCTCAGAGACAGAAAATTATCCCTTTTGACTAAAATATACAAGGACAATATGAGAAAATAGAAACCTAGGCATTTTTGAACACTAGAAAACACCAGGAATTTATAATTCTCATATAAGTAAATATGAGAAGACCACACTTGCTTGTGGGAAGTGAATTACTTAGAATAAAATTATGTGAAATGTTCTTTCATACAAGCTATTTACTCACTACATGCTTTCAATTCCCTGCTAAATCTCCCATATACACCAAGCCCCCCTGCAAGTCCAGGAAGACAGTCCATTGAGTCATAACAGACTTTAGTTTCTTAAACCACTATCTACAAACTTTCTTTGACTTGTTCTTAGGATCATCAGCTCTCTAAATATTGTTTCTCTCAAGATTCAGAACCAATACCACAAACCTAAGAATGAACAGACTGTCCTTAACAAAAACAACCCACCATTTGATGGCTCACAAGGAATCTGTCATGAATTTTTCTAATATACACCTCATTACTGCATATTTACAAAGTTTATATTGACAAAAGCTTCTATAAATACTTAAAACCTAGAAGAAAAAGAAATTCCACTGTATTAGAAGCTGATGCTCAAGTAAAACGAAAGATCATACACAATTAATCACTGGCACAGAACGCATACCAACAAAAATACAACTTTATTTTGCAAAACGGGAAACCTATTTGGAATGGCTGAAACAATAAACAAGACAGTTTTTAGTGGTGCGGATTTCCGGAATTTGTACTTACAGTTTGGAGCCACATGATGTCGCTCTTTACCATAAAATAGATCCGACAGAAGACGCACTAAAGAAAAAAAATTCTATTCTTCCCGGAAAGAATCTCTGTCCACCATCCGGAGTCTGAAAAATGGAAGATGCAGCGGGGGTGGACTGACCGATCAGTTTTCTCCTAGCTCTGAGACGAGATTCCTATCAGAACAAAGCACTGTGCACTTGAGATGGAATTTTCCTGGGTAACTGGCCAGGAATACCAACGCCTGCTGCTCTCTTTTCTTCTCCTTTCAATCTGGGAAGCAGGGAACAGCCAGCTCCATTACTCCATCCCAGAGGAGGCCAAACACGGCACCTTCGTGGGCCGCATCGCACAGGATCTAGGGCTGGAGCTGGCAGAACTGGTGCCCCGCCTGTTCAGAGTGGCGTCCAAGGACCGCGGGGACCTTCTGGAGGTAAATCTGCAGAATGGCATTTTGTTTGTGAATTCTCGGATCGACCGGGAGGAGCTGTGCGGGCGCAGCGCGGAGTGCAGCATCCACCTGGAGGTGATCGTGGACAAGCCGCTGCAGGTTTTCCACGTGGAGGTGGAGGTGAGGGACATTAATGACAACCCGCCGGTGTTCCCAGGGACACAAAAGAATCTGTTGATTGCGGAATCCAGACTGATTGACACTCAGTTTCCACTAGAGGGCGCCTCGGATGCAGATGTCGGTACAAATGCTCTGCTGACTTATAGGCTAAGTCCCAATGAACACTTTTTGTTGGAAAAACCATCCAACGATGAACGGGTAAAAGGCCTTGGGCTTATATTACGAAAATCTTTAGACCGAGAGGAAACTCCAGAGATATTTTTAGTGCTCACGGCTACCGACGGAGGCAAACCCGAGCTGACTGGCACCGTTCAGTTACATATCACAGTGCTGGACGCCAATGACAATGCTCCAGTCTTCGATAGATCTCTCTATACCGTGAAATTACCAGAAAATGTTCCAAATGGAACACTGGTAATCAAAGTCAATGCCTCAGATTTAGACGAAGGTGCAAATGGGGACGTTATGTACTCGTTTTCTACAGATATTTCACCAAATGTGAAATACAAATTCAACATAGACTCAGTTACAGGACAGATTACTGTAAAGGGACACATTGATTTTGAAGAATGCAATTCCTACGAAATTCTCATAGAGGGCATTGACAAGGGACAACTCCCACTCTCCGGACACTGTAGAGTTCTTGTAGAAGTTGAAGACATCAACGATAATGTCCCAGAGTTGGAATTCAAATCTCTATCACTTCCAATCAGAGAGAATGCTCCAGTGGGCACTGTCATCGCACTCATCAGTGTGTCTGATCGGGACACGGGTGTCAACGGGCAGGTGACCTGCTCCCTAACAAATCATGTCCCCTTCAAGCTGGTGTCCACCTTCAAGAACTACTATTCCCTCGTGCTGGACAGCTCCCTGGACCGAGAGACCACAGCGGACTATAAGGTGGTGGTGACAGCCCGAGACAGAGGCTCTCCCTCGTTGTGGGCCACAGCCAGCGTGTCCGTGGAGGTGGCTGACGTGAACGACAACGCTCCTGTGTTCGCGCAGCCCGAATACACAGTGTTCGTGAAGGAGAACAACCCGCCTGGCGCGCACATCTTCACGGTGTCTGCAGTGGACGAAGATGCGCAGAAGAATGCGCTGGTGTCCTACTCGCTGGTGGAGCGACGGGTGGGCGAGCGCTTGCTGTCAAGCTATGTGTCTGTGCACGCGGAAAGCGGCAAGGTGTTTGCGCTGCAGCCTCTGGATCATGAGGAGCTGGAGCTGCTGCAGTTCCAGGTGAGCGCGCGGGATGCTGGTGTGCCTGCCCTGGGCAGCAATGTGACTCTGCAGGTGTTTGTGCTGGATGAAAATGACAACGCACCCACACTGCTGGAACCTGAGGCAGGAGTCTCTGGTGGAATCGTGAGCCAGCTAGTGTCCAGATCAGTGGGTGCAGGCCATGTGGTGGCCAAGGTGCGCGCGGTGGATGCGGACTCTGGCTATAATGCATGGCTCTCTTATGAGCTGCAATCGTCAGAAGGCAGTTCCCGTAGCCTTTTCCGCGTGGGTCTGTATACGGGCGAGATTAGTACTACTCGCATCCTGGATGAAGCAGATTCGCCGCGTCAGCGCCTTCTGGTGCTGGTGAAGGACCATGGTGACCCAGCAATGACTGTTACCGCCACAGTGTTAGTGTCGCTGGTAGAAAATGGCCCGGTACCAAAGGCTCCATCACGAGTGTCCACGAGTGTCACAAACTCGGAGGCGGCACTGGTGGATGTCAACGTGTATTTGATCATCGCCATCTGTGCAGTGTCCAGCCTGCTTGTGCTCACGCTGCTGCTGTACACTGCCCTCCGCTGTTCCTCTGTCTCCAATGAGAGCGTGTGTGGGCCTCCAAAGCCGGTAATGGTGTGCTCCAGTGCAGTGGGGAGCTGGTCATACTCTCAGCAAAGGAGGCAAAGGGTGTGTTCTGGGGAGTACCCACCTAAGACCGACCTCATGGCCTTTAGTCCCAGTTTATCTGACTCAAGGGACAGAGAGGATCGATTGCAGTCTACAGAGGATTCCTCTGGAAAGGTTAGTTTTACTATTGTCTTTGACTTGACCTTTTCATAAGTGTCTTATTATCACATTCTTCACAGATTTATTTATTACTGGATATGGCATTCTTGCGTGGTGATAGTTTTCCTTTGGGAGTTTGACTATATCTTCTAGCATGCAAAATTTCTGCCGAAAATTCTGCTGATAAGCTTTTCGGTGTTCCAGCTGCTGTAAAATTTCTGTCGTCATTGTTGATTCTTGACAATAAATTTGTAGATGTGGCTTTTCTTAGTTTCCTCCTCTCTGAACTATGCTAAGGTTTTGACTATCCATTTCTTCCTCAGATTTACAGGGTTTAAGCTATAATTCCAAAGGTAAGATTTCTGCTGTTCTCTTCTCTCTGTGAATAACACAATGCAAATATTTGCTCACATAAAAAAACCAACAACCACTAAGTCTCTTAGTCCTTCTTCTTTAAAGTTCTCTATTACCTTTGACTCTCTTCATGAGCAAATATTCCATCCTTGAGGCCACTGTTCCTATTGCTTGGTCATGTATATGTAATCGCTCTCCTTAGGTTTTCAGTCAATTGTGTTCTTCAATTCCACAATTTCTGTGCAGTTGGTTAAAACTCCATCTTCGTTGAAGTTCTCTTCCTGTTAATACTTTATTTTCTTGAGCTCATTGGGCATTCTGTGTTGGATAGTTTAAAAACTGTCAGAATTCATTCACCTATACATCTTTACAATTTGGTTTCTGTAGATCACAGAAATTCTTTTGTGTTATACTCACATGCTTTCCCCTCTTTTGTTATGTGGTGCCACTGTTTCTTTATATATATATATATATATATATATATATATATATATATATATATATATATATATATAAAGCAGCCACCTCTCATAATCTTTCTAGCAGGGGAAAACTTAAATTGATAGTTGTCTAAGAATCTAGGCTCCTTTAAGCCATTTGGGGCAGATATGTGTTCCCGGTAGTTTTACACATAAACTCCTAGCAGGAGGATCCACCAACTTCTTTTTTAATCAATGCCTAATAAACTCTGCTCCCCTTGGTGTCCGTGCACTGTATAGATGCCCTGGGGTAAAATGTCTGCTCACCTATTTCCTCTTATTCACAGAGGGACTCACTATAGCTGGCCTGAAACTCATTGAATAAGCTAAGCTGATCTGGAACTCAAAGAAGCTATCCTACCTCTGCCTCCCAAGTGTGTGTACTCACACCTGGATGCATGCCTCTTTGTTGTTCTGAATAGTTTTCAGTCATTTAGAATCCGCCGTTTTTCTATCAACGTGCTGATTCAGGTGAGACAGAAAGTATTTCTTGATCTGCCCAGCGAGAAGCTGTAAAATTGGCTCTCTGTTCCTCTCTTCTCATTTCCTCATAGAAAAGAGGCTTCAAGGTTCCCGGAGCATCAGCTTTGAGCGCTGCCAATTGTCCTCATCCTAGAATATGCTGGCTTCCATTTGTACTCCGAGTAGAAAGACAAAAACCAAGCCTTTGGGTAGCACTCTGCCCTCTGAAGTGTCAGGATGTAGAATTGAGGTCCACTCTTCCTTGGAGAGAAGTATGGTCCTATGTTTTTGTATATTCACATATATTATTGAAATGCCACCTTTGAGAAGTAGTTTTGTTAGGTATTTAGCACTTAGTTGCAAGTTATTTTTCCCTATTGCTTTCAAGATCACTTTCTATAGTCCTTTCATGAGAAGATGACTACCAAATCTATCGTTGATATATTGTTACCTGTTTTCTCTTTTTAGCTCCTTTAAAGATTATTTCTAGGTGAGATGGAGGTGGCATGCAATTTTAATCTGAGCACTGGGGAGGCAGGTGGAGGTAGATCTCTGAAATTGAGGCAAGCCTGGTCTACAGAGTGAGTTCTAAGACAGCCAGGTCTATACAGAGAGACCCTGTCTCGAAAAACCAAAACAAAAGATTTTTTTGTTTGAAAATTGTCAATAACATTTTTATTACCTGATCAGTTTTTAGTTGCTTTAAAAAATCTCTTGAAGTTTTTATGATCTTTTGTATCTGTGAGTTGACAATTTATCAATTTAAAATAGTATTTATTAGCATACCTTCAAATATTGCTTTTACTTTATATTACTCTCTTCTGAGAATCACTATATATATGTTAAATATTTTCTCCACATACTTCACATGTTTTATATCTATTTGTGCTTTTAAGTCATGCTCTTTGCTGCATGGTGCTTCTGTTATTGCAACTTTCCCCTTACTTGGTAACTATTTCTTCTTCTTTCTCTTTTTTTGTTTTTGATATAGAATTTCTCTGTATAGCCCTGGCTGTACTGAAACTTGCTCTGTAGACCAGGGTAGGCTTGACCTCTGAGATCTGCTTGCCTCTGGAGTGATGGGATTAAAGGCATAAACTACCATGCTTAATTCTTTTCTTATTAGTAGGGGATACTGCCCAAATCAACTGAATTCATAACTTCTGTCAGTGCTTTCCAAATTTTAGAGCCTTACTTTACTTTTAAAAAAGTAGAGCTTTTAAGTGAAACTCTCTTCTTTTAATGAATTTAATTGACATAATTATAGTTATTTGTGATCTCTCATGTCACTGAATCATCTATCTGAACATTTTTTTCTCATAAGTCTCTTCTTATTAAGTATGATAATATTGAATTGAATTCTAGACACTGTTCAAGAAAAGTTGTAGTTGTCTTGAATGATATTTTCTTTCAGAGAAGCATGATCTATTTAAATATTTGCTTGATATGCATTTAGAAAATATACATTTTATCAATGAGAAAGACTGAATTGAAATAAATATTAATTTCTTTTCTTTCCTTTTTTCACTCCAGAAGTATCTGTAATTAATAAGTGTTTGAAATATTAAAATTTTGTATCTCTTATTCATTACTTTTATTCTACTTCGTATGACAATATAAAGTAAAACGAGTCATAGAGTGCTGGGATTTGAGGTACGCACCACTACTCCTAGCTACAAATAAAATGCTTTAAAAAGGAGAACAGCGAGTTAGACCAGCCAAGAAGGTATTCTTTACTATCTGACTGAAACAATGGCCGAGAAGATTCCTGTGTCTTCTGTGGGATTTAGGATATCATGATTGAGAAAGCAACCCCCAAGTTCTCAACTAGAGAATGGCAAATACAGGTCCTGAATGGTTTTCCAACAGCTGCAAAGATGGGTCAAAGTTCAGAGACTTTTATCTCCCATGTATATGCATAAAATGTAAACGATTTTCTCTACTAGGAATGCCTTTACTCCATTGAGTATATCATCTCTTTTACTAAAGCCTAAATATTTTTGTGGCACACTACATTTTAATCAACATTAGGATTCTGACTTGCTGGATAATTGTAAGGTAAGTGATTATACAATTTCCACAGTTGCTACTTAGATGCTGTATCTTGAAAATAGTGCCAAGTTGCTTACTAAGATTGTGCGACATCCAGACAAATAAAGTCTCCACATTACACTAATACAACAAACATAAAAATTGTTAGGTGCCGAACAAGGACTAAATGTTCACTAATTTAGATAGATTTCAAAAGGGGCTTGAAGCTAGTAACTGTTTTAATTATTTTTGAAGATAGCATCAATAAATCACAAGTACTAAACATTACTTTCTAGAATATTTCATGCAAACAATACCCAGGAAATTCATGTCCATTAGGTTAATACAAACAAACTAAAAAATTGGGCTATAGCTAAGTATGGAAAGGACACTATTGAACAACAGAAACTATTGAAATAATAAGCAACGAAAGTTATTTTATCACTTTGAGTGTAAATTTCTCTATAAATAAATAGACAAATTATTTGGGCTGTCTATTGACGATGTATCCATATGCAGTGGTTTGCTCAGATTGACGTCGTACTTTGGATTGTGTTTATAAAGTCAAGTCCAATTGGGAGACCATCCGCAGAACATCTAGCGGATTGGGCAGTAATGCAACTAACACAGGAGCCTGGTTAAAAAAGTGGCATATAGGGGGCTGGAGAAATGACTCAGCAGCTAAGAGCACTGACTCCTCTTCCAGAGGTCCTGAGTTCAATTCCTAGCAACCACATGGTGACTCACAACCATCTGTAATGGGATCCAATGCCCACTTCTGGTGTGTCTGAAGACAGCAACAGGGTACTAACATACATAAAATAAACAAAAATTTTTAAAAAGTGGCATCTAATCAGAGAACAGAAATAAACAGAGGCATAAAACATGTAATTAAAATTGAGTATTATTGAGAAATAATTTCACTAATAAAAGGTAAGTGAATAAAATGAAACAAAGTAAAATACTTACCCTTTTATCCACATGGTGTCGCTAGACACCACAAGATATATATTTAGCTTCCAACGTCAAAAAAGGATACGGAGAATACATTTTACTTAGGAAAAGGATCTTCCATTTTATGCTCTGCCACAGAAGCTCACAAAAAGCAAGGAAATCAAATCTATAGTAAATTCTAACTAAGTTTTCAAAGGATTTTGTGTGGTGCTGCAATAGAGACTGGAGACGTGGAACAAGATTGCGATGGTATATTCCCAGCGAGGAAGTCCGGGATTTCGGCGCCTGCTGATCTCCTTTGTGCTTCTGGCAGTCTGGGAGGCAGGGAGCGGCCAGCTGCGCTACTCCATCCCAGAGGAAGCCAAACACGGCACCTTCGTGGGCCGCATCGCGCAGGACCTGGGGCTGGAGCTGGCAGAGCTGGTGCCCCGCCTGTTCAGGGTGGCGTCCAAGGACCATGGAGACCTTCTGGAGGTAAATCTGCAGAATGGCATTTTGTTTGTGAATTCTCGGATCGACCGGGAGGAGCTGTGCGGACGGAGCACAGAGTGTAGCATCCACCTGGAGGTAATCGTGGACAGGCCGCTGCAGGTTTTCCACGTGGAGGTAGAGGTGAGGGACATTAATGATAACCCTCCTAAATTCTCCCGACCTGAACAAAGATTATTTATTTTAGAGTCAAGAATGCCAGACTCGCGGTTTCCAGTAGAGGGCGCATCTGATTTGGATATAGGAGCCAATGCAGCCTTGAGCTATAAGGTAAATCCTAATGAATATTTTGACTTGGATGTTAAAAGAAACGAAGAAGAAACAAGCGTCTTACATCTAGTTTTGAAGAAGTCCCTAGACAGAGAAGAAACCCAAGAGCATCGTTTGTTGCTGATTGCAATTGATGGAGGGAAACCTGAACTAACAGGTACCGTTCAGTTACTGATTGATGTATTGGATGCTAATGATAATGCTCCGGAGTTTGATAAATCTATTTATAATGTTAGATTGTTAGAAAATACACCCAACGAGACATTAGTAATTAAACTCAACGCTTCAGACGCGGATGAGGGAATTAATAAAGAAATACTGTATTTCTTTAGTAATCTTGTTCCTGACGATGTAAAATCTAAATTTACAATAGATTCTACCAGTGGAGAAATAAAAGTTAAGGGCGAGCTGGATTACGAAGACTGTAAATTATACAAAATTAGTATTGACGCAGTGGACAGAAGTACATTTCCACTAGCAGGACACTGCAAAGTTATAGTGAAACTAGTGGATGTAAATGATAACGTGCCTGAGATGGCCATAACCTCCATTTTCCTGCCTATCAAAGAGGATGCTCCATTGGCGACTGTCATCGCCTTGATTAGCGTGTCAGATCGCGACTCAGGCGCTAATGGGCAGGTGATCTGCTCCCTGACACCCCACATCCCCTTCAAGCTTGTGTCCACTTTCAAGAATTATTATTCTCTCGTGCTGGACAGAGCTCTGGATCGAGAGACCATCGCTAACTACGACGTGGTTGTGACTGCCCGCGATGGAGGCTCGCCCTCCCTGTGTGCCACAGCCAGCGTGTCTGTGGAGGTGGCTGACGTGAACGACAACGCTCCTGTGTTCGCGCAGCCCGAATACACAGTGTTTGTGAAGGAAAACAACCCACCTGGAGCGCACATCTTCACGGTGTCAGCGGTGGATGCGGACGCGCAGGAGAATGCGCTGGTGTCCTACTCGCTGGTGGAGCGGAGGGTGGGCGAGCGCTTGCTGTCGAGCTATGTGTCTGTGCACGCGGAGAGTGGCAAGGTGTTCGCACTGCAGCCTCTGGACCATGAGGAGCTGGAGCTGCTGCAGTTCCAGGTGAGCGCGCGGGATGCTGGTGTGCCTGCCCTGGGCAGCAATGTGACTCTGCAGGTGTTTGTGCTGGATGAGAACGACAATGCACCCACACTGCTAGGACCTCAGGGTAGCGCAGGGACTATTGAGTTGTTGTCCCGGTCAGTGAGCTCTGGCCATGTGGTTGCGAAGGTGCGTGCAGTGGACGCGGACTCTGGCTACAACGCGTGGTTGTCTTATGAGTTGCAGCCGGCGACAGGTGCTGTGCGCAGCCCGTTCCGCGTAGGCTTATATACTGGTGAAATCAGCACAGCACGTGTTCTGGATGAAGCGGACATGCAGCGTCAACGCTTGTTGGTGCTGGTGAAGGACCACGGCGAGCCACCGCTGACAGCCACGGCCACTTTTCTGGTGTCTCTAGTGGAGAATAGCCAGACACCAAAGGTCTCATCCAGGGTGTTGGTTGGAACCTCTGGTTCGGACTCCACACTGATAGACGTCAACGTGTATCTGATCATTGCCATCTGCGCGGTGTCTAGCTTGTTGGTGCTCACCCTGCTGCTGTACACCGCACTGCGCTGCTCGGCGACGCCCACTGATGGAGTCTGTGCTCCGGGGAAGCCCATGCTGGTGTGTTCCAGCGCGGTGGGGACTTGGTCATATTCTCAGCAAAGGCGACAGAGGGTGTGCTCTGGAGAGGGTCCACCCAAGACTGACCTCATGGCCTTCAGCCCCAGCCTACCTCAGGGTCCCAGCTCTACAGAGAATGTGAGTTTTGCAAATCTTACTGATTTTTTTCTCTTAATTCTTTATCATTGAATATGTGAAGGTTTTCCCCGTGGTTATCTTAGCTCTGAAGAATCCAATGTTTTACACATACAATTAACCTAGAAATTTCATAGTTAACTTTTACCTGTACCATTTCCTATACTTTAAAGTACAAGTTTTCTTTTTTCTTTTTTGGGGAGGGGGTGAATGTCAAGAGATTGGCTCAGAAAAAGAGCACTTTTTCTAGAAGAGGACCTGACTTCAATTCCCTCTACTCACATGATGGCTCATGACCATTTATAACTTCAGTTCCAGGGGAGCCAACACATTTTGACGTGTACGGGCACATGGTACACACACATAAATGCAGGCAAAGTATTTATAAACATAAAACAAATACATGTATTTTAAAAAGCTTTCCTTTTGGACATTTCTTTGCACTGAATATGACTTGCAGTTATTACTATTCTGTGGGAGGTTTTATTAATATGCCCAGCAACTTTCTTTTTTAACCTAAAATATTTTTGAGTCTTTTGTGGACATATGTGTGTGTGTGTGTGTGTGGTACGTGTGTGTGTGTGTGTGTGTGTGTATGAGAGAATATGTCTATGCTCATGGAGGCCAGAGGAGGAAGATCTATCACTCTCTGCTTTTTTCCCTTGAGATAGTTTCTATCACTGAACCTGGAGCTAGGCTAACAGCGAACAAGCCCCAGCCAGGCCTCAGCACACCTGCACATGCTGAGGTTGCAGGTATTCAGCACTATATGTGGCTTGTGGGTTCTTGGGGCTTGACCTCAGTTACTTGTGCTTGCATAGCAAGAAATACTTCTGTTAAGACATTTTCGTTTCTTTTCATATTTGTTTTTCTGAGACTGAGGAGAACTATGTAACCCATACTAGCCTTGACACTCCTAGATTCCTAGATTGAGGGTGGCCTCAAACTAGAATCCTCCTGTTTTAGGCTCCCCAATGCTGATTTACAGGTTGAGAGACCACAGTCTGCTTGAAAAATGTTCTCATGGAATATTGCTACATAAGAACACTCATATTTAACTTATAGCATATTGTAGAACAAATTGTAAGGCATACTTTTAAATGTTTGCTTTCTTTCTGTCAGTTTTGAGACAGGATCTTACTATATAGCCCTTGTTGGCTTGAAACTCCTTATGTAAACCAGTTGGCTTGGAACTCACAGATATCAACAATTCTCTGACTCCCTAGAATGGAGACTGAAGGCACGAACTACCAAGTCTGGCTTATTTATTCCTAATATACTGTTTTATGATTACATATCAGTATTTTTACAGTAGTCCATCAACTATGCTTTTTACTTTCTGATGAATTGTAATTATTTTATATTTATATAGCAGTTTAATTTCTTTTAAGTCATATTTGTGTAGTAAATAATTCATTGAATTTTTGTCTAAATAGATTTATGCTCCAGTGGTTTCATACTTTAAAACTTTTGTTTTAAAAATTTCCTTTTAGTAGTGTTTTCACTTGGGTAAACAAAACCATTGTTTAAAATTCTTGTAATGCAAAGGAGTACAGTAAAGATTTCCTTTCCATTTTCATCCCCAAGCATTGTGGGAATATAAAATATTGATTTCCCACCAAAGTTTAATATTGGAATTTGGAGGGATAATGGTGTCATTTTTAAGGACATCTGCATGTGGTTTCACTTTAAGTTATTTGTTATTAAGTACTTGTGAAGTCTCTTAGCTCTGAAAGTCCGAGTATATTTGGTCAGAAAACACACAGTTTATTGCCTTACATTTTAAGTTTAGAAGAAACAAAAATTTCTTCTCTTGTGTTTATTCTCTACAGACATTGTAGTCTACCATAGGAGAGTGTCCTTGTCACTGAAAAATGAAAACTGTTTTGCTCCTCTTTTTTGTTTTGACAAAATATTTGGGCTTAACATGTAATAACCATTACATACCTAATATAAAAATATAAAAATCAGCTGATTTTTCAAGTTTTCTTATGCATTCACTTTTATAGCTGTCCCTTCCATCATGCTGTTTGGATATTTATAATACACTGAGCAGCTTTAGGGAGATCTTAGGATTGAGAATTAGCTTTTGCTACAGTATTAGTTTATTGCAAATACCTACCAACTTTAAGAAATCTGGTTAATTTAGTTTAGAAATATAAACTTACCAGTTTATATGCTTGCTATAAGATGTATGGAGGAGGGACCTATTTATTTATAAAGAGATTAACTAATCATCTTTTCATATAATTTTCCCCGTGTACTCTAATAAACCATTTGAATAAATAAAATTAAGAAGCTGTAAGCAATTTGCCAGCCAAAGATCAACATTTTTTCTTTCCACACTAATTTATTTTAAATAATTTTTTTCATTATTTTTTTTTTTTTTTTTGTTTTTTTTTTTTTTTTTTTTTTTTTTTTTTTTTTTTTTTTTTTTTTTGCTTGGAAACAATATGATTATCACAATTATTCCAGCTGGATTGTATAAGCAAGCTCCAGGAAACTTTGAAGAATTACATTGAAAAGTAAATATGATGTTTAATGTTAGTTAATTTTTACCAGTTGAGGTTACCTTTACTTACACTAATACACATGTATCTGTTACTATAGAAAACCTTTGATAAAGGGTTTTGTGTGTGTGAGGCTTATAGTATTCTAAACTTCTCTTTTTTAGGACTTGCTATTGGTTAGAGGATAACTTTTTGTTTGTTTGTTTGGTTTTCCTTTTTTGAACCCCATGTAAGTCTGGCTGTTCTGAAACTCTGTTCTGTAGACAAGGGCGATCTCCTACTCTCAGAGATCTGCCTGTCCCTGCCTGCCTCTGCCTGCCTCTGTCTCTGTCTCCCAAGTGCTAGAATTAAAGTCATGCACCACCATGGCTGGGCCAGCAAATGAAGTTTTTGTTTGCACAAATTACTGTGATGGGAAGTTTCTGGGAAATAATATCAAATAGATCTGAGTTAATTATTTGATGATAGCTACTCACAAAGGAGACAGCTCTGTATTATTGTGAAGCTTAATGTACATCAGAATAGTGGAAGATGGTGGGCTGTCATGCCTCATGTGAAAAGTTTTATTGGTGACTCGCTCAGTTTCGAAAGAAGTCCAGTCATGCCCAGCTGATGACCTTAAAAACGAAGTAATGGGAAAGCTTACATTTGACATGACTTTAATGTATGATGATAATATTTTTTACAGGGAAGGATGAAAGTATTAAAAGCCCCATCTGAGACTGAGGGCACTACACAGTGCTAGAGAACTTTTCAATGCCTTGGGCTCAATCTCCAGCCATAAAAACCAAGTTTAAGCAAAGGTCATTGTAAGGAAGAGAATGTAAATAATCTGTATTATCTACAAAATATGATCCATATTGAAGAATAATTGAAAATAATTATTTGGCTTATGCATTTAACAATGTATTACTAGAAACCAACCACCTAATGAAGATGCCATACAAAGTAAATACCTTACAAAATAATACAATTTATTTTTAACAATGAGAAACTCTTGAGAAAAAGAAAATATTGTTATGATTAAAATGAAAAATTGGCTTATGATCAAGATATAAGCCATCTAGAAGTGGTTCTAATATTAAATTTCTAGTTTTAGTAGCTTAATTTACTTATGAAGATAAACATGCTATATGTGAAAGATAAAGAAACTGTAGGCAGACTTTGAATAAGACCAGTAAAAAGATAGAAATAAAGATAAAATTACCATAGTGATAAAGTGTGTTTTTGTCATTAAAACAAAACATCAGTTTCTGAGCCTTAAAATTATGAATTTACTAATAATTACTAGTAATGCTTTCATGTTAAACTAACTGCTTTCTAGGGGTCAGCATCTATTAATGAAATGGACAGAAACATAGAAAGGGGAGACACAGATGTGGGTTGGGGAATGTACAGAAAGGTCTCACTTGAAACATGGGAGAAGATGAGACCCTGAAAAAGCAAAGGATATAGTATAAAGCTGAGGTGTAGGGAAAAAGATCAAGTCTTCAGGAAGAGCAGAAGAGAGCAGCAAAAACGAGAGAATAAGAGCAGAAATCACTGTGGTAGGATACACCAATGTGAAGTCAATACCACCTGAATGCCAATCAAGAAATGCTGCAGAGGCAGTCCAGAGGCACAGTGCTCTATCCTACTCAGTATTCTCAGTTCTGAGACCTGAACTTTTTGAGTTTGAGATCATCCTGAGATTCACAGTTTACAGTGAACCTGAACTATAGTGAGAACACATACTATGCATTAAAATGTTGAACATACTATACATTAAAAAGTTGAACATACTATGCATTAATAGCATGTTAAATATCACATGAGAGAACCATAAGCAGTATTATAGTTGTGGAACAAAGTAACAATAACATCAACAGTCTTTTAATGTTTAAAAAGTTTAGATAAACTTGAAAAATTTTAAAATCATCTCAAGTTTAGAAAAACTCTTCAAATCTCTCTCTCCATATATATATATGGTTAATACATATATAACTATATATATATAACCATATGTATGTATATATACATATATATACGTATATATACACACACATATATATGTATACATATGTATATATACATACATATGGTTAATGTGTACCCAAATTATGGAGATTGCTCACCCCTGATTTCCAAGATCAGGTTATACTACATTTACATTACATTTCTAAAGTGATGATAAAAATGTCTAAAATATTGCTAATGATATTGTTTCTCTGTGAATAACGACCATAATCAATTTAAGTAACAAAACACCATGCGAGGAGACATTGTTTTTGAAAAGTATAAACAGTTGGAGCATTTACTAACAAGGTAACGTAAAGAATATTAATTAAAAGAATAACCCTTCATTGAGGTTTTACGAATTCGCCTCTTACCGTTTGGAGCCGCATGGTGTCGCTGTCTACCACCGAGTTCCATCTAGCCAGCGCACAAAGCTCTTTTTTTCTGGTAGCTGGATCTTTCCAAGACTGCTGAATGATGGCGAACGCAGAAGAATTGAATCGATAGACTTTGAATCATAGGGAATTTTATGCGGAGAAAAAAAAAAGATCTTCTAATGGAAACAAAGCAAGAAGTATTTGACATGGATTTTACCACCGAAGGCAGACTGGGAACACGGTGTCTGCTGCTCTCGCTCCTGCTCCTCGCAGACTGGGAGGCAGGGAGCGGCCAGCTCCACTACTCCATCCCAGAGGAGGCCAAACACGGCACCTTCGTGGGCCGCATCGCACAGGATCTAGGGCTGGAGCTGTCAGAACTGGTGCCCCGCCTGTTCAGAGTGGCGTCCAAGGACCGCGGAGACCTTCTGGAGGTAAATCTGCAGAATGGCATTTTGTTTGTGAATTCTCGGATCGACCGGGAGGAGCTGTGCGGGCAGAGCACGGAGTGCAACATCCACCTGGAGGTGATTGTGGACAGGCCGCTGCAGGTTTTCCACGTGGAGGTGGGGGTGAAGGACATTAATGATAATCCGCCTGTGTTCTCAGAAAAGGAGCAAAGAACTTTAATTTACGAATCTAGGCTGCCAGATTCTTTGTTTCCACTAGAGGGCGCATCAGATGCTGATGTTGGATTAAATTCTATGTTAACCTATAAACTCAGTTCCAGTGAATACTTTGGGCTAGATGTGAAAACAAACAGCGATGGCAACAAACAAATTGGACTCTTGTTGAAAAAATCGTTGGACAGAGAGGATGCTCCTGAGCATAAGCTACTGCTGACAGCCACGGATGGGGGCAAACCTGAGCTCACAGGCTCTGTTCAGCTGCTGGTCACTGTACTCGATGTGAACGATAATGCCCCTACTTTCCAACACCCTGAGTATGAAGTGAGAATCTTGGAAAACTCAGACAACGGAACGACAGTTATTAGACTGAATGCTTCCGACAGGGATGAAGGGACGAACTCAGCCATTTCTTACTCTTTTAATAGGCTGGTGTCGCCCAGGATTCTTGACCAGTTTAGCATAGATGCAGATACAGGAGAAATCATAATTCAAGGGAATTTGGACTTTGAGCAAGTAAATGTCTACAAAATCCGCGTAGACGCGACGGACAAAGGACACCCTCCGATGGCAGGTCATTGCACCGTTTTATTGAAGGTATTGGATGAAAATGACAATGTGCCTCAGATCACATTGACTTCCGTATCCCTGCCTGTTCGAGAGGACACTGCACTGGGTACTGTCATTGCTCTAATTAGCGTTTCGGATTTGGACTCTGGAGCCAACGGGCTGGTAACCTGCTCCCTGACTCCGCATGTCCCCTTCAAATTAGTGTCCACCTTCAAGAATTACTATTCGCTTGTGCTGGACAGTGCCCTGGATCGAGAGACCACAGCTGAGTATCAGGTGGTGGTGACAGCGCGGGATGGGGGCTCTCCTTCTTTGTGGACCACGGCCAGCGTGTCTGTGGAGGTGGCTGATGTGAACGACAATGCTCCTGCATTTGCACAGCCCGAATACACGGTTTTTGTAAAGGAGAACAACCCGCCTGGCGCGCACATCTTCACGGTGTCAGCGGTGGATGCGGACGTGCAGGAGAATGCGCTGGTGTCCTACTCGCTGGTGGAGCGAAGGGTGGGCGAGCGCTTGCTGTCGAGCTATGTGTCTGTGCACGCGGAGAGCGGCAAGGTGTTCGCACTGCAGCCTCTGGACCATGAGGAGCTGGAGCTGCTGCAGTTCCAGGTGAGCGCGCGGGATGCTGGTGTGCCTGCCCTGGGCAGCAATGTGACTCTGCAGGTGTTTGTGCTGGATGAGAACGACAATGCGCCCACGCTGCTTGGACCTTGGACACAAGGATCCAGTGGTGTAGTGAGCGAACTTGTGTCACCCTCAGTGGGTGCTGGCCAAGTGGTCACTAAGGTGCGCGCAATAGATGCGGATTCTGGCTACAATGCCTGGCTGTCTTATGAGCTGCATCCTTTAACAAGTGGAACCCGGAGCCTGTTTCGGGTAGGTCTGTACACGGGTGAGATCAGTACAACGCGTGCCCTTGAGGAGGCGGATGCACCACGCCATCGCCTATTAGTGCTGGTGAAGGACCACGGGGAGCCAGCGCTGATGGCCACAGCCACCGTGTTAGTGTCTCTGGTTGAGAACAGCCAGACTCCAAAAGCATCTTCGCGAGCGGCAGGCGCCATTGGCAAGGAAGTTTCGTTAGTGAATGTCAACGTGTACTTGATCATTGCCATCTGTGCGGTGACCAGCCTGCTAGTTCTAACTCTCATGGTATACACCGCACTGCGGTGCTCAGTTCCGCCTACAGAGGGCGTGTGCGGAGCAGGGAAGCCTGTGCTGGTGTGCTCCAGCGCAGTAGGGAGCTGGTCCTACTCACAACAGAGGAGACAGAAGGTTTGTTCTGGAGAGGGACCACCTAAAACCGACCTCATGGCCTTCAGCCCAGGTCTTCCTCCTTGTCCTGTTGTGGGTGAGCATCAAGATTTAAACGAAGATCATTGCTCAAGAGTAAGTCCAAGATTTCATAATTATTTAAAATTTGTATTGTTTTTGTCTGTAGTTAGTTTCATATTTTCTTATTTTAAATATTTATTTATGACACTGGGCTAAGCATTTTAATTTTATTATTTTCCTCATAATCTTCATTTGTTTTTGATCTTATATGTAAATAGAATTATACACATTCTTCACTATATGGCTTTAAAAATCAAACTCAATATTTTGTTACATTTGTCCTTTTGTACCACATAGTTTATATCGGCGTTAATATTTTTCTGAGACATTACGTAGGGTATTCACATTTTTGTATTTTACCACTAGGAGGAGAATTATTTTGTATATATTGTTTTATCATAGGATATTTTATAGGACACAATTGGGTCGCACATTTTCTCCTTGCTTTTTTTGTTTCTCTCTCTCTGTGTGTGTGTGTGTGTTTGTGTGTATGTATGTGTTTGTGTGTGTGTGTGTGTGTGTGTGTACTTAAAATGAATCCAAGTGCATGCCAGGCAAGCACTCTATGAATGATCTATATAACAATATTGAATTTTATACTCGAATGAATACCCATAGTATGTTATTTTCTGTGTTCTTCCCCTAGTCACTCTTATTACTAGTGGAACTGGAGCTCTTCTTTAACTGCTGATTTTTGCAGCCATTTAGGGATAAAGAACAGTGACTAGGCTGAATGCCTCTGTTGGAAAGAGAACAGGTGAAGGACATTCCGTACTCTCTAATACGCTTGTTCCATCTATAGTTATTACCCAGATCATCAGCATGCTTCATATAGAAGTAGTAGTTGGGGAAACCTTAGATTTTAATTCAATAAACTCACATAAAGTCAATATTTCAGTGTTGGGCTCAGTGGTTGTTGTCTTGCCTACCAGGTTCAAGACCCTAGATTCTATCCAGTGCAAGGAAAACCATAAAGAAACAAACATAAAGGTCAATGCCCTTCTCTGATGTTGTGGTTCTCTTGCTTTGAATTTTGTTTATTGGGTTTCCTTATGAGGTACAAGTTTTCCTTTCTTTCTCTGTGTAACTGTTTGCACTATTCACTACTTCTCTACACAAAAGGCAGCCATGTGGCATCTAAGTCATGAGTCTATAGGACATCCTCCCTTGCCAAATCTCACCCCTGCTGTGTTTGTTTTTGCAGTATTGCATAGGCTGTATATCCTGTTAGTTCTCTGTTTTGAATCTACTAAATTTAGAATATAAATAATAATATCTGTTATACAGAGAAAATTTAAAAACACTTCTAAGTTGATACTTCTAAGGTGCTTATAATAGCATTTGCCAAATAGTAGCTGCTTAAGTGTTATGAATTTTATATCATTTTCATTTATGTGAAGTTATTTTTTTCATTGTGAAATGGCCAGTATAAACAAATTATTCTGAGCTTCCACTAACATTTTAGTGTCATGCATTATTTTGAAAACAGTTATTTTTCAGTGTTAACTGTTGAAGATTTTATCAATAGAAAAGCTTTTGGATTTAAAAGACATTCAAGACAGAGAAGTGACTCCCAGAGCTAGTTTTAACTTTTTGTATTGTGCATTTCCCCCCAAAAATAGAGCACCCTAAGCTTCTGTATCACATTTTCTTCCATGTAAGAACTGCTCAGTACCAGTAAGAGGACTAAGATGGAGTCTGTACTTCTAATGTCTTTTTTTGGCATTCTTGAAATGATATAAATCAGTAATTCAGTTTTTTTGTTCTTTACAAAGGAATTCAGAGTGATTTTAACTAATACATAATATAAGAGCAAGATTTAAAAAAATCCTCTAAACTCTCCTATATACTTAAGAGTAACAATTTACTTCTGGATATTCTAATTGATAAAGAACACAATCCGTGCCAGGTGATAGTGGCTCACACCTTTAATTCCAGCACTGAGTTTGAGGCCAGTCTATCTACAGAGTAAGTTTCAGGATGGCCAGGCTATACAGAGAAATGTTGACTTGAAAAACAACAACATCGTCAATAGAAATGATGATTTGTATTGATAATTATGTCTAGTAACCTGAACCTAGCTCACAAAACTATGAGCTATGGCTATATCCATCAAATAAAACATTTAAAAACGTCTAGAAAAATTTCATTGTCCATTATCTGTTAAAAATGAGTCAAAACCCAACCCACGGCTTCAGAATTTGTATAAAAATAAAGATATACTACATATAATGTGACAGAGAAAACAGTGTTATGAGTCACAAAAAGGTAAATAAATAAATAAATAAATAAGCAAATCATAGTTTGGCTGAATGTAACTGTCCACCTATCTCCTTGTTTGAAGGAAATGTCTAGATTAATGGTGAGTTTGGTGGTTGTATAGTGGAGGGGTTCCTTTGGGAGAATATTGACAATAATCAGTGTTTTGGGAAAGAAATAACTTTAAGTAAATGGGTGTGCAGCAAAATCCCAAGTGAGTCTGGAAGCAGGGAGTAAGGAATGTACTTGGACTGAAGTGAATGCTTCACACAGGAGAGAGTGTGAGATGAGATAAGAAAAAGTATTATAAAGAGAAACTCTTGGGTAAGTATTAGAATAATTTTTCATTTTTCTCTAAAGTCATTTGAAAAGTACTAAACATTTAAGGCAATGGTAATAAAGGTGCTCGTGAAGTCAACCATATCGACTAAGTGAGTCATGAAGGCAGTATAACAAAAGGGTTTGCAATAGTCAAGCAGAGTGCCAATCACTGAAAGACTGATGTGGGCAGATATCAACATTGTGAAGCATTAGAACATATATGTGATTATTTTTACTTGCATCTGGGAATACTGGGGTGCAACATTTAAGAAAACTACACTTGTTAAACTAACTCTCAAAAGATAAAATATTCAAAGACTTAAAGAATTGTGGGTGGGTTAGCACCAAGATTTAGCTAATGAAATGAATTTATAGTATGAAGAAAGAAATAACCTACATGATACTGAAGACTGAAAACAAGCATGTAATCATAAAGCAAGGTTTTGGGTGGAAAGAGTAAATAACATGAGAACCATGAACTCCTGCAACGGGATCTATAAATCTTATAAAGAGAAATTCACAATACTTGTTTCTTAAGAAGCTACTTTAATACACAATCTTGTCTCAAAGATTCTCAAACTTTCTATATCTCTATCCAATAAAAGAATATGAAATTTGTTTTTCACTTAGCCTTCTTGACATTAAAATTATTTACTAAGTTTGTCTTAAATTAAAGAGATCCCTTTAGGCTTGTTTGTATATTAAACCACTGTAGGAAGAAAGGTTTTTCTAATACTCAAAGCAAAAACAATGGTCAAAATTAAGTATTTAAAAGCTGTTAAGCACTCAAGAATACCATGAAGAAGCATGAGAAATGTTGCTCTACGTGTTCACAATAAAGAACGAAATTTCAATTTAAAATATACATTTCAATGCATAACTGTAAATTTCGCAAATTCTACTTACTACTTGGGCCACATGATGTCGCTCTTAGCCACTAAATGGTCACAAAGCGAGGCCATTCATTTTCCATTAGAACGATTCCACTGGGCTTCACTCTTCGGTTGCTCCACAATGGCCAGCATCTCGGGACTGGAATGAAGGAATAAAAAGCCTCCAGACTTTGAGATAATTGTCGCGAATGAGAATAAAACGTTAGGAATTTGAGATGGTAAACCTGAGAGGATACAATTGGAAGAGCCATCTCCTGCTCCTGATAATTCTGGCAGCCTGGGAGGCAGGGAACAGCCAGCTGCATTACTCAGTCTCCGAGGAAGCCAAACACGGCACCTTCGTGGGCCGCATCGCACAGGATCTGGGGCTGGAGCTGGCGGAGCTGGTGCCCCGCCTGTTCAGAGTGGCGTCCAAGGACCGCGGGGACCTTCTGGAGGTAAATCTGCAGAATGGCATTTTGTTTGTGAATTCTCGGATCGACCGGGAGGAGCTGTGCGGGCGGAGCGTGGAGTGTAGCATCCACCTGGAGGTGATCGTGGACAGGCCGCTGCAGGTTTTCCACGTCGAGGTAGAGGTGAGGGACATTAATGACAATCCTCCCATGTTCCCAGCGACACAAAAGACTCTGTTTATCCTGGAGTCCAGACTGCTTGACTCGCGGTTTCCACTAGAGGGCGCGTCAGATGCAGATGTCGGTTCCAATGCTCTGCTGACTTACAGACTGAGCACCAATGAACATTTCTCTCTGGATGTACCGCCCAACCACGAGCAGGTGAAACCTCTTGGTCTCGTTTTGCGGAAACCTTTAGACAGAGAAGAAGCTGCAGAGATGCGCTTATTGCTCACGGCCACCGACGGAGGCAAACCGGAGCTGACCGGCACCGTTCAGTTACTCATCACAGTGCTGGATGTCAATGACAATGCTCCGGTTTTTGACAGATCTCTCTATACCGTGAAATTACCAGAAAACGTCCCAAACGGAACATTGGTGATCAAAGTCAATGCCTCAGATTTGGACGAAGGCGTGAATGGGGACGTTATGTATTCATTTTCGAGTGATGTTTCTTCAGATATAAAATCCAAGTTTCACATGGATGCTGTGAGTGGGGAGATTACAGTTATCGGAATTATTGATTTCGAAGAGAATAAAGCTTACAAGATTCCACTAGAGGCACGTGATAAGGGCTTCCCACAACTGCCTGGACACTGTACTGTTCTTGTGGAAGTTGTAGATGTTAATGACAATGCTCCACAGTTGACTGTTAGTTCCTTGTCTCTCCCTGTACCTGAAGACAGTCAACCTGGAAGAGTCATCACTTTAATTAGCGTATTTGACCGTGATTCTGATGCCAACGGGCAGGTGACCTGCTCCCTGACTCCTCACATTCCCTTCAAGCTAGTGTCCACTTTTAAGAATTACTATTCTCTCGTGCTGGACAGTGCTCTGGACCGAGAGACCATTGCTAATTACGATGTGGTTGTGACCGCCCGCGACGGTGGCTCGCCCTCCCTATGGGCCACGGCCAGTGTGTCCGTGGAGGTGGCTGACGTGAACGACAACGCTCCTGCATTCGCGCAGCCCGAATACACGGTGTTTGTGAAGGAGAACAACCCGCCTGGCACGCACATCTTCACAGTGTCAGCGGTGGATGCAGACGCGCAGGAGAATGCACTGGTGTCCTACTCGCTGGTGGAGCGGAGGGTGGGCGAGCGCTTGCTGTCGAGCTATGTGTCTGTGCACGCGGAGAGTGGCAAGGTGTTCGCACTGCAGCCTCTGGACCATGAGGAGCTGGAGCTGCTGCAGTTCCAGGTGAGCGCGCGGGATGCTGGTGTGCCTGCCCTGGGCAGCAATGTGACTCTGCAGGTGTTTGTGCTGGATGAGAATGACAATGCGCCCACACTGCTGGGGCCTTTGGCTAACCGGGCTGGTGGCACAATAAATGAGGTAGTATCTCGGGCTTTGGTGCCTGGCCAGGTTGTGGCGAAAGTACGGGCAGTAGATGAGGACTCTGGCTACAATGCCTGGTTGTCCTATGAGCTGCAGCCGGCTGCGGGTGGAGTTCGTAGTCCCTTCCGTGTCGGCCTGTACACAGGAGAAATCAGCACGACACGTGCACTGGAAGAGACAGATGCATTGCGGCAATGCTTGTTAGTGTTGGTGAAGGATCATGGAGAACCTTCTCTGACCGCCACAGCCACGGTGTTGCTTTCTCTGGTAGACAGTGGCCAAACACAGAAGGTCTTATCTAAGGTGTCAGCTGGAGCCTCCAGAGTGAATCAGGGGATAGTGGATGTCAACGTGTACCTGATCATTGCCATTTGCGCGGTGTCCAGCCTGTTGGTGCTCACCCTGCTGCTGTACACCGCGCTGCGCTGCTCGGCGACGCCCACTGATGGAGTCTGTGCTCCTGGGAAGCCCATGCTGGTGTGCTCCAGCGCGGTGGGGAGCTGGTCGTACTCGCAGCAGAGGCGACAGAGGGTGTGCTCTGGAGAGGGTCCTCCTAAGACCGACCTCATGGCCTTCAGTCCCAGCCTACCTCAGGGTCCCAGCTCTACAGACAACGTGAGTCTTAAATATTTTTCTCTTCAGGCATGCAAAAAATAGTTTAGCTGTTTTTCATGATGTAATCTATTAATCACAACACCCGGGAGGCTGAAGCAGGAAGATATTCAATTTTTAGTCCAATCTGGTTTACACAGGGAATTTCAGGCCAGTTTGGGTTTCTCTTTCATAAACTTGGTAATTTATGTTGGTCTATAATATTGATAAAAATGTGCTAATATGAATAATATCTTTACGTTCTTTACCTAGCGGATTTCCAAAATTAAGTGTTTGCATATCTAGTTTGTTTCTCAGTGCCCAGACCTCTTAGAGGTCTGGTTCCTAAGCATAGGAGGCAAGCACTCCTAATGAGTTCCAACGCTTATCCACCTTTATAAATCCTACTGTAAACTAATTTAAATGTATATGCTGACCTATTACTCCTTCTTTGTATTGCACATATTTTACCACAACATGGGTTTCAACATTTTTGGTTTAATATTTTTACAAGTTGAATTATCTCAGTTTCTTATTGCAAGAATTTTTATTTTCCAACCATATCTGTTTAGCAGTTTTTTGAAAACCTTATTTGTAGGATTGTACTTGCCATTTTTGTGATAATTAGTATTATTTAAAAATATGGTTCTATCAGGAATTAAATCCTTTATTTGACTCCTTGTTTATACAGGAAATATATTCACATTCAAAATGCAGAAGAATTGACTCTAGTGTACAGTGAAAGTTATTCCCAGTTCTGACACTGAAGTATTTACTTCTCTGAATTCTGGGAGACTTTGGTTTCTATTTTGTATTCCAAAATTAAATACACGTGCAATGCGCCTTTCTGTTTTAGAAAAAAATAATGACACTTAAAACCTTCTTTTCTGCATATTTGCTCGTCTCTTGCAAGGCATACATCATCGTTTGTTTCTTCATCATGTCAAGTATCTGCATCCTCATTACTCAGATTTAAATCAAGACTTATTAGTTAAGTCGTTCATTGTGTGCATCCATGGTGCACAAGGTGGATCATAAAGCTTATTTTTATTTTTAAAATTTTAATTTTAAAATTTCAAGTATTTGTTTAGTTACTTCTGACTGTCAATTTTCAAAGTTGGCTAAATTTTTATATATGCTATGAGATGATTTTTAGAATATTTTGCTCTTGTTTTCAGTATAAATAAAAGCAAATGGCTCAATTCATGAGCTCTCATGGGGGACCTAACCATAGAGCACTACCACAAGCACAGCGAATTCTGCTCCTGTTTAAAGAATAGTTCATTTGAAGAGCATTTATGCTTTATATAGAGTTGTAGTGACAGTAATTGTAACAATCTTATTGATTTAAATTTTTTTTTGTTTTATCTTACATGGATATACCATTTTAAAGCCGTCCTAGTAAATTAATTAATAAAAATTAAAATCCATTCATTTTTGAACACCACAGAAGTTGACAGGAAACCTCCTTACCACAACATCTATATTTATGAAATATTATGATTTTTTTTGTTAGAAAATCATTTTGAGAGATACAAACTCTTTCAGGTTTTTCTTTGCTGGCTATGGGATGTATTTATTGTTTGTAAAATTCACAGAGATTCTGTGAAGTCTATTTTAATAATGTCTTTAATGTTATTTGTAGATAGTCTTTTGTAAGTAAAATGAGGATAAATTTAATAGTTTCATAGAAAACTTCATTATTCATCCTTTCTGTTTTACTTTCTTGTCTGTGCATTTTCAGTACACTAAACGTCTGCAGCTAATGACAGATTCTTATTCCAAGCACTAAGAAACAATTGAAATATTACATAATTACATGTTTGTCATATCTCCAAACATCCAGATTTTAAGAACTCAAGTAAAAAGTCATAGGTTATGCTTTACTTCATTTTAAAATTCCGAACTATTCAGTTAGAGCTACATTTATGTAGAAATTATAATCACTAAAACTTTCAGTGTGATGAAACTTTTGTAGGTACTCTACAGATTGCAAGGATAGGAATCTATAAAAGAACAATAGATTTCTTTGAAATAATCAGCAGTTTAGTGATAAGGCCACTAGAAGAATTCCAATTAATATACATCTATTGAATGCAGTTTAAAAATACAACAAATTTTGGAGAATTAACTTCTGAGGTTAATTTTGAGGGTAGCATTTTCACAGATAAAAATGAAATAAAGGTTCTTGAATAGAAGGATTTTAGGAAGAGGTGGTGTATTTCTGTAAAATATGACTCACAGTGAAAAATGGTCAGACACAACATGAAGAAGACCTGATGTGAGTCTGAGGTCTTCACACTTGTCACATAGAAAGCAAGTGTGTTAGAGGTCTCAGCACACTCCAGCAGAAGTTATAATCATAAGTACAACATTTGTAATATATAAGATGGGAAGGTCTAGAAAAACAAAATATTGTATGCAAGAGAGAACCAGTAATAAAAATAAGTTTGGGACTGTGTCTAAGTAAATTTGGAGAATGGTCAATGGTATAGAAATTGTGACGTTCAATTATTTAGATTTGGTGGTAAGTATTGAAATTTATTTTGGAATTTTTGAGACAGGGTTTCTCTGTATGGCCCCTACTGTCCTGGGTTTCACTACATAGAGCAGGCTGGCCTTAAACTCACAACAATCCTCCTGCCTCGGCCTCCCTGTTGCTAGAATGGAAGGCATGCACCACCATCTCTATTGTTGAAGTTATAGGTTTAAACATGGTTCAGAAGATAAACTAGTCTAAAGACATTGGCATAGAGAAGAATCTCACTAAGGAAAGAACAAGAGGTATGAAGAGGATAAAGACATAATTTTGGAATTGGGCTCATATTTGGAGCAGAAGAAAGATCCAAATCCAGCAAAGACTGAAATACTATTTGGATTTACAATGGCTGAGAAATCTACAAGAGAAAATCTTGTGAGAGGCTCATGTGATACATTACACATATATCGATTGTTGGAAAAATACATGTTTTCATTTTCCAAGAATTTGTAAGTAAAATAGTTTAAAATATTTTTATGTTCCCTGAAAACATCGAAAGGAAATTTAATAAGAATTCACAAAAACACATATAAACTTAAGAAAAATTAGAATTATATGTTAATATAAAATAATATATTTCAATGACCAGCTGCCAACAAACAAATTTCTTCCACAGACAAGTGTGGAGGGAATTATGCTTGTGATACATATGTCATTTCCAGTGGATAATACATATTACAGAGTAATATTTGCATATTACTGGTAGATCAGTATTTAAAATATTGGGAAGAGACTTTTTACTTATGAAGAGATCTCTCACCGATACGCAATCTCTGTGAAGGAGAGAGAAGATAAACATACATGCACTTGTAACACTGAGAATCTACTATTATAGAATAAAAATGAAAAGAAAGTATTTATTTTATGAAAGAACCCAATTATTGCCAAGGTTGTTAAATCTTTGGACTCATTACCCATTGGAGCCACATGATGTCGCTGTCTATCCAGGTCTGGCTCGCTCAGATCCCAAGACTTCTCATAGCAGTATGTCTCTTAAAAGCTGAACAATGGCAGTTGCTGCTCAACTGGATTAAAGGATTCCAGATGCCCAAAAGTTGATCTTTATATTAAGACCAGATTTTCTCAAAGGAACAAAAGGAGTACTTGACATGGTGTTTTCTCGGCGAGGAGGTCCGGATTCCCGGCGTCTGCTGCTCTCGCTTTTGTTGTTCTCAATCTGGGAAGCTGGGAGCGGCCAGCTCCATTACTCTGTCTCAGAGGAGGCTAAACACGGCACCTTCGTGGGCCGCATCGCACAGGACCTGGGGCTGGAGCTGGCGGAGTTGGTGCCCCGCCTGTTCAGGGTGGCGTCCAAGGACCGCGGGGACCTTCTGGAGGTAAATCTGCAGAATGGCATTTTGTTTGTGAATTCTCGAATTGACCGGGAGGAGCTGTGCGGGCAGAGCGTGGAGTGTAGCATCCACCTGGAGGTGATCGTGGACAGGCCGCTGCAGGTTTTCCACGTCGAGGTAGAGGTGAGAGACATTAACGACAATCCGCCTGTATTCCGGGTAAAAGAACAAAAGCTGCGTATTTCAGAATCCAGAATGCTAGACTCTAGGTTTCTGCTAGAGGGCGCATTCGATGCAGACATTGGAGCCAATTCAGTTGTAACCTATAGGCTTGACTCTAATGAGTACTTCACACTAATCGTGAGTTCAAAGAACGAAGAAAGTAAACAGATTGAACTAGTTTTAAGAAAATCGTTGGACAGAGAGGATGCTCCGGAGCACAAGCTACTGCTGACAGCCACGGATGGGGGCAAACCTGAGCTCACAGGCTCTGTTCAGCTGCTGGTCACTGTACTGGATGTGAACGATAACGCCCCTACTTTCCAACACCCCGAGTATGAAGTGAGAATCTTGGAAAACTCAGACAACGGAACGACAGTTATTAGACTGAATGCTTCTGACAGGGATGAAGGGACGAACTCAGCCATTTCTTACTCTTTTAATAGGCTGGTGTCGCCCAGGATTCTTGACCAGTTTAGCATAGATGCAGATACAGGAGAAATCATAATTCAAGGGAATTTGGACTTTGAGCAAGTAAATGTCTACAAAATCCATGTTGACGCGACGGACAAAGGACACCCTCCGATGGTGGGTCATTGCACCGTTTTAGTGAAGGTATTGGATGAAAATGACAATGTCCCTCAGATCACATTGACTTCCTTATCCCTGCCTGTCCGAGAGGACGCTGCCCTGGGTACTGTCATTGCTCTAATTAGCGTTTCGGATCTGGACTCTGGAGCCAGCGGGCAGGTGACCTGCTCCCTGACTCCGCATGTCCCTTTCAAATTAGTGTCCACCTTCAAGAATTACTATTCGCTTGTGCTGGACAGCGCCCTGGATCGAGAGACCACAGCTGAGTATCAGGTGTTGGTGACAGCGCGGGATGGGGGATCTCCTTCTTTGTGGACCACGGCCAGCGTGTCTGTGGGGGTGGCTGACGTGAATGACAATGCTCCTGCATTTGCACAGCCCGAATACACGGTGTTTGTGAAGGAGAACAACCCGCCTGGCACGCACATCTTCACAGTGTCAGCGGTGGACGCGGACGCGCAAGAGAATGCGCTGGTGTCCTACTCGCTGGTGGAGCGAAGGGTGGGCGAGCGCTTGCTGTCGAGCTATGTGTCTGTGCACGCGGAGAGCGGCAAGGTGTTCGCACTGCAGCCTCTGGATCATGAGGAGCTGGAGCTGCTGCAGTTCCAGGTGAGCGCGCGGGATGCTGGTGTGCCTGCCCTGGGCAGCAATGTGACTCTGCAGGTGTTTGTGCTGGATGAGAACGACAATGCTCCTTCCATTCTTTTGGCTGGTGCTGAAGGCTTGGGTAGTGTGGCAACTGATCTGATACACAGGTCTGTGAGCGTGGGTCAGGTGGTCGCGAAAGTGCGGGCGGTGGACTCAGATTCTGGCTACAACGCATGGTTGTCCTATGAACTGCCACCCTCTGTGGGACCTCGCAGCCCATTTCGTGTTGGGCTGTACACGGGTGAGATCAGTACAACACGTGCTCTTGATGAGTCTGATGCACCCAGACAGCGCCTGTTGGTGTTGGTGAAAGACCATGGTGAGCCAGCGCTGACTTCCACAGCCACCATTCTAGTGTCCCTGATTGAGAATAGCCAGGCACCGAAGGCTTCTTCTCAGGCTTCTAGTCATGCTTCAGTCCCAGAGGCGTCGCTGGTAGATGTCAATGTATACCTGATCATTGCCATCTGCGCGGTGTCCAGCCTGTTGGTGCTCACCCTGCTGCTGTACACCGCGCTGCGCTGCTCAACGACGCCCACCAATGGAGCCTGTGCTCCGGGGAAGCCCATGCTGGTGTGCTCCAGCACGGTGGGGAGCTGGTCATACTCACAACAGAGGCGACAGAGGGTGTGCTCTGGAGAGGGTCCACCTAAGACTGACCTCATGGCTTTTAGTCCTAGTCTTCCACCGCGTCCAGTATCAGAGGTCACTGGGGAAGGGCAAGATTTAACTGTCGATCATGGCTTTCAAGTAAGTCCTTTTATATTTAGAAATATTTAATTTGCAGAAAATTTGTAACTTCTTTCATGGTATTTCACATCTGCACATGTGCATTATTTTAGTTACAGTTTTTACTTGTTTTATTTTTTATGTGTGTTGTCGTACATTTATTTATTTAGCATCTGAGATTTTTACATTTTCAGGTTGGCCTGATACTCCTGAGTTTGGCTGACATGTCACATACTGGTTATTCGTATACCACACTCTTTGTTGTTCCAAGTTTGCCACAAGCAATTTTATATTGTGCGGAGTACTGCTTTTAGCCTTTGTATGATTCCAGTCTTGTAGAACAGAACTTTGGTGACATCCATGGGAATGCACTTCTCCAAACATTTACATTTCATGGTTATTCTCTGAGCTTTTAATATATTCTGTGATATTACTGGAAAGGTATAATTTCCTTTCAATCATCACTTTCATGAGTTTAGGTTATCATCTTATTTTTTCATTTTAGTTCTATTAGATTCAAGCTGTTGTAACATTTATTACTGTTTTAAACCTTTCAGTCATAAAATGCAGAATAGTTTTCTTCATTCTTTGTTTTTTTGTAGCAGGGTGTCTATCACATATCTCAGTTTTACATAAGCCTCATAATCCTCCTGTTTCAGCCCCCTGAGTGCTGGGATTTGGCAGTTTTCACCATTTCAAGTTTTATTTATTTATTATTTTACTGGTATGGAAGTTTTACACTATTTTCAGTAATTTAATATATTTTTTGAATATCCTTGGCTGGTTGATAGTTGCTCTTATTCTGATAAACATCTGCTGAATTTGAATCAGTGATACAGTAAAATTGTGTTGATCTTTTGTGTACGAGCTGATGTATTTTTACAAAGAAACATGTCTCATGGGCCCAAGTTCATAATCTAGCCCCTCTCCTCAAAAATCTACATTAAGTTTACATCTAATATGGTTTAACAATATAATAATGAACAAGAACACTGTATGTAGTAATTCTATTGTTGTAGATAGATGTGTAATTTATAAATCATAAAAATACTCAAAATGATGAGGACAAATTAGTTCACACAGAAATATTTTTCTTTTTGGAAGTAAATCTATTAAAAGTCTGAGATAGTTTCCTTGTCTTTCAACATCTCAATTATAGAACTTCTTTTTTCTCTCTTTGCTTCTTTTGTCTGTTTTATTTGCCCTGACATTATATACTTATCAGATATTGAGCAAATTTCTTAGAAGAGAATGGTTAGATTTAATGAAAATTAATTAGAGGTTTCTGGAACTCTGGACTCTTATAGCATGTTAGCAATATAATGACACTGCATAATCATTTATAATTAGATTGTATGCTTTTTCCCAACTGAAATGAATCAGAAATGTAGTAGATTTTATATTTTTCATAATTTCTGTCTATGCCTATCATCTTATTTTTCTATCAAAATGCTCTATATAAAATGATTTAGTTTACCTCTCAGTTTTTAAGGACCTTTGGCTTCGTCTATGCTTATGTTTCCAACAGTATTTGAACAGTGTGCAGCCTCTTCTTCATGCAAATGACTTTATATTTGCTATTATGTTGACATATACTTGGCTCTCAGACGTGACTTGATCATATCCTCTTACTAAATTTGAGCTCTTTTTATAAAATATAAACAGCAGTCAAAGTCAAAGTCATCTAACACTGTATTTGGCACCTAATCCCTTTAATCATCACCAATAATGTCCATCATTTTACTTTTAGGTGCCCCCAGAAGACTAATAATAAATTTAACTAATCAATCACTCAGTCAATCAGTCAATCATTCATGTTTGAATGAGAGACTAGAACTCAAAAGAGAGTTGTTCTTAATTAGAACCTAGGCAGAAAAGAATGGTAAGCCAAAGTTTAAAATAGAACTCTTTCTTAAACCCTGAATGAACAGTACTGAAGATCAATGCTCTATGGGGTGATACAATAAAAGCTGTAGAAGACATAAAGTAGAGATTGCTATTCACATAAGACAATAGTTGAAAATAATCATATTATGTAGGTGTAGGAATAAGACATGATGGTGGGAACAGGCTATGCCAATATTAATAAAAAGAAATATATTCTATTTTCTCCCCACAAAGGTTGTTTAACTAAATTATATTTTAAAAATACTTTATACATTTACAGTTCATGAAATTACTTTAAAACTACTTCATCTGCATATATTTACTGATATCTTTCATCCAGCATAAAAAAAGTTTATTGTGATCGGTAAATTTCTGGGTGCCTAGCTTTCTTAGGCATCATGACCCACAGAGCAATCTATTACATCAGGATCAAAAATTTAGGAATGTGGATGATCTTGCGTTACAGAATGAAAATACTTTTCAAATTCAATATTTGTGATTACATAATGATCATTTTAAATTGCCACTCTATTTTTAACATTATTTTAAAATAATGTTGTGTTCCCTGGCACAAGAGAACTATAATTATGGCATTTCACAGTTTCAGAGGTCAGTCCTCTAATAACGCCTCTCGGAAAATAAAGGTGGTTTTCTATTTCAACAATGATAAAATTCAGAGAATAAAATAAGGTTCAATGTCTATTCACTGAATATGTACTTACTTTTTGGGCCGCTTGATGTCGCTTTCGGCCGCCTTATTCATTCTGATTAAAAGACTGCTATAGCCACCTTTTTTTTTTTTTTTCCGGGAGAAAAGACGCTCCATTCTTGTTTAGTCTGATGAGCAAGGGTGAACACAGGAGAGTGGAATTGAGAGAATCAGTTGGCATCTCTTCATTTGGAGGCAATTTAAGCGAATTGGAAATATCAAACTCCTGAAATGCTGTGTTTAGGCGGTGCAGTCCCAGAGGGCCAGCTTCTAGTGCTTTCGCTTCTGCTCATCACAATTTGGGAAGTGGGGAGCGGACAGCTCCACTACTCAATCCTCGAGGAGGCCAAACACGGCACCTTCGTGGGCCGCATCGCACAGGACCTGGGGCTGGAGCTGCCGGAGCTAGGTCCTGGTCTTTTTCAGTTGGATTCAAAGGGCTTTGGGGACCTTCTGGAGGTAAATCTGCAGAACGGCATTTTGTTTGTGAATTCTCGGATCGACCGGGAGGAGCTGTGCGGGCGGAGCATTGAGTGCAGCATCCACCTGGAGGTGATCGTGGACAGGCCGCTGCAGGTTTTCCACGTCGAGGTAGAGGTGAGGGACATTAATGACAATCCTCCCATGTTTCCAGCGACACAAAAGACTCTGTTTATTCCCGAGTCCAGACTGCTTGACTCGCGGTTTCCACTAGAGGGCGCGTCAGATGCAGATGTCGGTTCCAATGCTCTGCTGACTTACAGACTGAGCACCAATGAACATTTCTCTCTGGATGTACCGCCCAACCACGAGCAGGTGAAACCTCTTGGTCTTGTTTTGCGGAAACCTTTAGACAGAGAAGAAGCTGCAGAGATGCGCTTATTGCTCACGGCCACCGACGGAGGCAAACCGGAGCTGACCGGCACCGTTCAGTTACTCATCACAGTGCTGG
The DNA here is from genome assembly GCF_011762505.2 of Arvicanthis niloticus. Taxonomy (NCBI): domain Eukaryota; kingdom Metazoa; phylum Chordata; class Mammalia; order Rodentia; family Muridae; genus Arvicanthis; species Arvicanthis niloticus. The sequence goes on along the minus strand of NC_047671.1, from coordinate 50,561,619 downwards.
ATGTCAATGACAATGCTCCGGTTTTTGACAGATCTCTCTATACCGTGAAATTACCAGAAAACGTCCCAAACGGAACATTGGTGATCAAAGTCAATGCCTCAGATTTGGACGAAGGCGTGAATGGGGACGTTATGTACTCATTTTCGAGTGATGTTTCTTCAGATATAAAATCCAAGTTTCACATGGATGCTGTGAGTGGGGAGATTACAGTTATCGGAATTATTGATTTCGAAGAGAGTAAAGCTTACAAGATTCCACTAGAGGCACGTGATAAGGGCTTCCCACCACTGATTGGTCACTGCACGGTCCTTGTGGACGTTGTAGATGCTAATGACAATGCTCCACAGCTCAAAGTCAAAACGCTCTGGCTCCCTGTTAAAGAAGATGCACAACTGGGGAAAATTATTGCCCTGATCAGTGTGATTGATCTAGACTCAGGTATCAACGGGCAGGTGACCTGCTCCTTGACTAATCACATCCCCTTCAAGCTGGTGTCCACCTTCAAGAATTATTATTCTCTCGTGCTGGATAGCGCACTGGACCGAGAGACCACAGCTGACTATAAAGTGGTGGTGACAGCGCGGGACGGAGGCTCGCCCTCCCTATGGGCCACGGCCAGCGTGTCTGTGGAGGTGGCTGACGTGAACGACAACGCTCCTGTGTTTGCGCAGCCCGAAAACACTGTGTTCGTGAAGGAGAACAACCCGCCTGGCGCTCACATCTTCACGGTGTCGGCAGTGGATGCAGACGCGCAGGAGAATGCGCTGGTGTCCTACTCGCTGGTGGAGCGAAGGGTGGGCGAGCGCTTGCTGTCGAGCTATGTGTCTGTGCACGCGGAGAGCGGCAAGGTGTTCGCACTGCAGCCTCTGGACCATGAGGAGCTGGAGCTGCTGCAGCTCCAGGTGAGCGCGCGGGATGCTGGTGTGCCTGCCCTGGGCAGCAATGTGACTCTGCAGGTGTTTGTGCTGGATGAGAATGACAATGTGCCGATGTTGCTTGGAACTGGGACCGGTGGTTCAGATGGAGTGTTCAATCAGTTGTTGCCTAGGTCCGTGGATCCTGGTCACGTGGTGGCGAAGGTGCGCGCTGTAGATGCAGACTCTGGCTACAATGCTTGGCTGTCTTATGAGCTGCTCTCTTGGCCAGGCAGTATACGCAGCCCATTCCGTGTGGGATTATACACTGGTGAGATCAGTACCACAAGATCTTTGGATGAAACAGATGGGACTAGACAACGTTTCCTGGTGCTGGTGAGGGACCACGGTGAGCCTCAGCTGACTGCCACAGTCACCGTGGTGGTGTCTCTAGTGGAAAGTGGCCAGGCCCCAAAGGCCTCGTCCCAGTCGTCTGTGGGTGTTAGTGTGCCAGAGCCATCTTTAGTGGATGTCAACGTGTACCTGATCATCGCCATTTGCGCAGTGTCCAGCCTGTTGGTGCTCACCCTGCTGTTGTACACAGCGCTGCGCTGCTCGGCGACGCCCTCTGGGGGCGCTTGTGGGTCCGGGAAGCCCATGCTGGTATGCTCCAGCGGGGTGGGTACCTGGTCTTACTCGCAGCAGAGAAGGCAGAGGGTGTGCTCTGCAGAGGGCCCACCGAAGACCGACCTAATG